>NC_064549.1:11234002-11543748 GCF_023856365.1 Brienomyrus brachyistius | reverse complement strand
TCTCTTCTTTTTTTTTTTTATTAAATGGTCGCGTGGTCAGTAATCATCACACGGACTAAGGAAGGAGGATGCCGTCAAAATGGTACACTGTCTGCTCATGATAGCCTGGGCTCTGGTTCACTTTTCCAGAGATAAAACTGTCAGTCCGACAGAAAATCCCTCTTTGAACTGATGCATCGCTAAGTCTCCAGTTTTACGCAGCTTCCTATGCAGGAGGGTGAATCGACTTCCAGGGCTCAAGGGTGTTTGAATTCATAACCAAAAAAAAAAAAATCTTTTGTTTCGGCACGCTGTGTTCCTCTTTTTCCGTGCCGGTTTGAGAGGTTATTATGTAGGGGCCATAGGCGAGGGCGCAGTGGGGACCAGCACCTACCCCTGCAGGAAGGGGACCTAGCCTGAACCACTTAGCTAAACACTAGCAGAGCCTGGCTGGGAATGGGGCCAAAAGAATGACTTTGTTTGACCCCAGCTGTCAATCAATCCCGCAGGCTCACGCCAGACTAAACACTGACACTATTTTAGAGGGCCCTGGCGGCCGCAGCTGCTGGCTCTGAGGGCGGGGACCGGGAACCAGGACGAGGGTAAGGAGAGGCCCCTACAGGGGGTGGGAAAAGAGGACAGGGGACATCAGGAGACAGGGTAACAGATTGCGGGGCCATTCGTGAAAGTTTGGTAGCCATTGTGTATAAAATGTTACGTTACAAAAAGGGTCAACATAAGCTGCATCATCATCATCATCATCATCATCATCAGCAGCTTCCTCACATAACCTTATTTCCACGCGCTACAGAGTCGCGAAAAACCAACATTCGGAAACGCAATAGCTGGTACTGATCCTGTTCTTGCTTAAACCCGGACTCCCCAGTTGATATTTTCTTGGTCTCAACAAACCATTACAAGAAACAAAAAAGTTCCATGCCCCCCCTTCCCCAACTAATTCCAAAATCCATACTCCTGTTGACTGAACTCTTAATTCAGGATAATATCCGGATGACTGGCAGTTCAGACGCCATGCTTGGTCACACAGACATGTTGGGTACACAGGGTTGCCACATTCATAAGTTTCAAACTAAACATGACTGACAAACATTTACAGGAATTCAAAATACAAATCAGTGCTTGCTAGTGATGGTAACTGAACGTTAATATTAGAGCACTCAAGAGCCGATGCAGCACACCTCAGCTACACTGCAGTCTCCGCTTACAGGAGAGCTCGCCAATCCATTCCCAAAACCTATGAAAAGCAGTATTAAGTGTGACCCACTGCACTACTACACTGAACCACTTTTTCCTAAAAGGAACAAAACCACAGTACGTGCCTTTTAAAGGGGCCCTATTACGCTCATTTTTGCTGTTCATAATTACAATTTTGAGGTCTATTAGAAAACATTTACATGCTTCAAAGTTCCAAAAACATAATTTCTCTCATATTGTACATCTCCAATAACTCTATGGGTGCTACAGCTTTAAGCCCCACCCATTGTGCTCTTATTGGTCAGCTTTCCCGATTGGTCAGTTTGCCCTACACATTATGCCCTGTCTTGCAGTCTGCAGAAAGATCCTTGCAGGTAGATGGCCAATAAGGATTGTATTATAAGGTGACCTCACCAAGTCACAGAAGTAAGGGCTGGAATTCCAATAATGTGTTTCAGATAGATTAGAGAGGAATGGTTTCTGTGGTGAGAGTTACTCAATTTGGCATGTTCTTAAGATCGTTTACATGCACATAAATCCATGTAACACACTAAACACAGTAAAGGAAAAGAGAAAAATGGAAAAACATAATAAGGCCCCTTTAATGACTAATGGCATATCCTATGTTTGTCCCTATACCTAAATGTAAAACATTTGAATATTCGAGTTCCTTACGACCTTGCTTACAGCATGCTTCATGTAGTCCCAGGCGATTCCCAATGGCAACATCTAACATCCTCACTACATTTTATTGAAAAATAATACTGCCAATAGAAAAAAAAGAAGACAACATTTCAGACCAACAGCTTTCGATTTTCTGAGGACCAGATCAGGCGAGGCTTCAATCCAAACCATTATCTACGCGTGTTGATATCATCAGTCAATGGTCCCAGTGTCCAGCCATGGAGTGAGCTACCCTACCATATGGAATATTACACCCACAAACAAGCTGAAAACGACCCCAAACCAACCCCCCACCCCAAATAATTGTTGCAAGCTATTTTCACCCTGCATACAAATCACACGCAATTACAATTTTCCTTTGTGATTACAACAACACATGTTGATGCCTATATCCAAATGGCACCCCCCCCACCCCCACCCCCCTCCCCCCCACCCAGCTGTGTGTGCCCTGATAATGTGGTCCGACCAACAGTGCAACACCCAATGCCAGGCATTCTAAACAAGGCACTGCAATAAAGGTCAATGCAATTACATTTACATGTTTCTGCTTATAGAATCAACTTAACATTTTGGTCACTTATACAGCTCCATACTTTAACGAAATAACCCAGAACAAGCACCACGTCCAGGCGTACATACAGATGGGTGCCTCCTTCAGATTAACACCACACAGTGCATCACCGCCACACAAACGCCTGGAATAAATTACTGCAATAAATTACAAATTACAAATAACCCGTTTTGAAAAAAAACAAACATAACCTGTGCATGATAACATTAAACACTCCGCGGAGATCGATAATTGTTGCATTGCATAATGCTTGGGACAGCATTCTCTTAATTGAGTTGAGCTTTTTTAAATGAATTCAAATGACATTTCAGTTTAATTACTGCTTCTCAGATACGTCTGTAGACCAGCCAGAAATGAACTGGCATTCTTGGGAAGAAAAAAAAGGACATTTGCAGAACCTTTATAAATGTGAAGTCAGTCTGAATTAGAGCAAGATCAAAACTAAATCTTACAATCTGCAGATCAGATCTGGCTTTCCATGCAGCCAGAAGCTGATTGCTGCTAGTATACAAGTCAGATTAATCAATTTAACACTGAAGCGGCATAAAGCACAAAACAATATATTTTACTTTCAAAGTTCCCATGTTTAAACTGGCCCAAGTTGCCGATACACGAGCTGATTTAACCTCACTGCAGATGCACTTCAGTGCATTTAGATTTGCATATGAGAAGATTAGTATAATGTGAAAAAATACTAAATACAAAAATTCTATTTCGGGTGTGTCCTTCCCAGCCAACCCTGGAGCCAAAGCCCTTATTTAAGATGAAAGGACCTTAAATAACCTTTAAGGTAGGGAAGAATGCTGTTTATCATCTCTCCAGAACACTGATGACTCCTTAAATAATGCGCTATGGCTCTTATTTTCTAAGTCAAGTCAAGTAATTAACGTCATCTATCATGGCTTGTGCTTCTGCTGACGGGGCAAGTAAGCGTTTCCATTATAATGCAATCGCTCCGCACGTTTACTGCCTACTCCCTTCGTTTGCTGGTTCAAATCGCCCATACAACCAGAGCAGCAAGAACTGAATAACAAACCATGAAATTATCTGAATTAGTCAAAAATGAAACCTTGCGGGAAAAAAGGATATTTGCCCTAATCTTTCAGTCTTAGGAGACATGAATAATCATATGCAGCTAGCAAACAGTAGCTGTCATGTTTAAAAATTCTAAAATTACTCACTCCTCTCCTCTAAAGATGTCCTTCAGACATCAAAAGCCGGTGCTTCAGTATTTCAAACACAAGACACTCCCCCACGCCTTCCAAGCCCTCCACCTACATCTTGCCGTGGATAAACCAGCACCTGCTTTTCCAAACACCTCCCCAGGTACTTTCTCCCGCACTACTGGGAATATCACATGTCATTATCCACCCCCCCACACACACACACACACACACGATTCCTGCCGTGAGTGATCTGGAAGCTCTCCTGTATGCTGTTCCACGTATCCACACGCTTTCTGCCACATCATGTAAGTGGCGTCGTACACGGTGTCATGTCACATGACAACAGAGTCGCGCGGATAATTCGCAATCCCAATTTTCACTCCTTGCGAGCAGTTCAGCTGAACTGTGACAAAGCGATTATAATTTACAATACTTTTCCTCTGAAACATAATAGCTCAACGCCGATGGAAACATGCATATTTATTTGAGATTTAAATACAGGACAAAACTCCCCAGTCAATCTATGATGCATCAAAAACCAACCAAAGGGACCAAGTTTGCTGACATTTAACTGGGAACAAAGAAACGTCTTCTATTTGCATTTTAAATTAATCTTTTCAAAAAGATGTTGCAATCAAATTACCTATCCAGCTGCATATTTACAAATGTAAGAAGTAAGAAAATGTATCTCCCGGGAAAAGTCATTTTGCATTGCAAAAATGTTAGAGAGTGGGGTATCACTGCACTTTGCAGTTATTTTGAGAGTGACCTCTACACAATGTTAAATAACACTCGAGACGACACCTACGCACTTTTTATTTTTAAATCAATTAACAAAAGTACTTCACTTTTACACAAACTGCAGGTCTCCCAGATGTGCAGAATTAAAGATTGAAAACCAGTTAGAACATAAGAAATGTACAAACGAAAGGAGGCCATTCGGCCCATCAAGCTCGTTTGGAGAGAACTTAACTAATAGCTCAGAGTTGTTAAAATCTTCTCTAGCACTGATTTAAAGGAAGCCAGGGTTTTAGCTTGTGCTACACTAGCAGGAAGACTATTCCATACTCTAACTACACGCTGTGTAAAGAAGTGCTTCATCAAATTCACTTTAAAATGTTCTCCCGCTAATTCCCACCTATGGCCACGAGTTCTAGTATTAATGAACCTCGTCCTCGATCTTATTTTTGTTTGGTCATCAAGGTAAAACAGCCGAAACAAGTAAAATGAAATATAATACATCAAAGGATGCAGAATGTAAATTATAAAGCGAGATGAAGAAAGATAAGACACACATTTCAATAAAACCACAAACAAAGGCTTCAGGGAGAGTCCAGATAAATATTTTAATATTTTATTTGTATAAATGCTTTAACTTGTCTATTGGAAATCTGATCTGTATGTATCTCATTCCAGAACAGCCAAGTACCCAGGGCACAAGCACTCAATAAAAATGTTTTAGAATATTCCTTACATACAGAAAACATAATATACGATTACACATCACTGTAAGCCATCAAAGTAAGTCCTATATACCATTTTCGCCTGTAGTTATTTCAGTAGATAAATGTTTGCAGTCTGTGACTATCATGTACCAACCAAAATAATTCCAAAATGTGGCATCCAAATACGAATGATCTCTTCTGAGATTTTCACCAAGAATAAAACTTACAGATGGAATAATGCTGTGCGGGTCACGTTTTCTTGGACAAACCTTCATGCGCAAGATTCATGGGGTGACATTCAAATAAGCAGCACACTGGAAAGACCAGTCTACTTGTTTTCACAATTTTAAGAGCATATTAAATATAATGACTGAACTTGCTTTATGACTAAGACTGCGGTTAAACTGCTTAAAGAATTTTACGTTACTGGCGAACGGCAGGCTTTGATCTTGACAGTCACATACGTTGCAACAAGTGCAGCAATAAATGCAAGCTTCAGAAAATCTTAACTGCGCATCTACTTTGAATTTGAACCTTTAACAAATGAACAGCATGCACTCTATTCCAAGGCAGGAAAAAAAAGACAATATTGCTATATATAATTTTCAATTTACCCAATACATATACATGAATCACTCTCACATTACATTTTGTAAACTATTATTCTCAGAAAATTAAATTTACTGATCAATTCATTCTGGCAGCAATAGATGACATCTCAAATATGCGTGTCTGTTTCAGGAGGTTTTAGAGAAACACAAACAGTAAAGAAAGAGGTCTGGCAAGGACAATTACTATGTATTATTTTGGTTAAGCTAATATTTCAGGATTAAACGATTTCAAGCCAAGACCAACAAAGCACAGCGGAGAGACGTGGTTAAAATGCATATTATGACGGATTGTATTTTTTTAACAAAACCGACGGCGCTGGTCTTAGGGGCCTCGAACAGCTCACAGCAGCGTTTGAGGCTACGCCTTCCCCGAGACGATGGCGGCCGCCTGGTACTGGCCACATGGAGCAGAACAATAAATCATTTCTCTGCACAAAAATTCAACAATATACAACAGACTCTGAGAATGCCTGCTATAAGAGAACATATAAAAATCGCCAAAAATCTAATGTTTCTACTGAGGCAGATGCCCTATCAAAGGCTAGTGAAAAGTTATGAAAGTAATTATTCTCCTAAATAAAATATTATCTTATGTAAAGGTTAGGGTTAGGAAATTTTAACAAGTATCCTGTTTGCTGCGTAGCTAATTCTGTAGATGCTCACATGCCTATCGGGAAACCAGACGTTTCGTAGCCTGGTTTTGGATAAATGGGTGACGGTTCATGCTCTCTAGCCAAGTCAGGAGCACAGACCATTCTGTGTCAGTCTGCTTTTCCTGAAGGTTCTGGGGCTCACGGAGACGCAGGGCCTCTCTCACTCCAATGGGGAGGGACGGCCAAGGATGCGGCGTGATGCCGGTACAAATGAGGGCTGAGGGAAAACTAGCGAGACAGGCAACATCAAAGGGGTGCATCAATACCGCCAGAGCAATGTGCCAAAACGTGGAACTTCACCTGTGTCAGCCAGGCATGGAGAAGGCCAAGCCCCCCACCAATCTTCTCAGACATACACTGCTTTATTTACATCAATCAACACCCCCCAAGACAGCACCTATAAAAATTCCTTTCTAAAACTGGATACCTGAACATCATCCATTATTCCAGGAACATTCCCTTGTGGGGGGGAAATGTGTATCTCTGGGCTACAGATTAGAGAGGACTTCTCGGAATAGCCAGTTCAGTCGTTTTTTACCCAGCAGATGGCAGTGGCACCAGCAAATGTTGAATCGGTCAATAAACAATAGAGCAGGGCATTAAACGCCATTAACGGGGTTACTGGTCTAGTGACAGCACTCGGCGACATGGCGGTAGCCTAAGCTGTGACAAGTTGTCCGAGGGGTCATGTCTGAAAAACGTCCAGACTCTCGTCACCCATCCCACCGAAGTCTGTTATCTGTAAGGCTTGGTGTGACAAATAATGATTTTTAACAAAATGGATGGTGATGAAAGCGTTATTGTTACAGGAACCAAGCGCCTGGGAGCCATTCCTTCCTAGCCCCCCCCCCCCCCCCCCCCCACCCCGGGCATAAACTGGACATAAATCACTCCGGATCACAGAAATGTCACCTCAAAGTCAGAATGCCATTTAGTGTTCGCATTATTGCACCTGTGTAATTATCTATAAAAATAGATTAAAAAAATAAACATGATTACAAGTGGTTTAATTGTGCCACAAATAAATATAAATAATTAGTAATCTATGTGTGTTTTTATTACTTTGCAGTGAATATGCAAGTTGCTTTATAACGCTAATGAACTTTCTGTTAAGTACACGGATTCACGCATCGTGAAATCCTCTAGTTTAGGGCAAACTTATTGTAGTTGCTTTGGGAAAGAAAAAAAAGCCTAAACTCTTATTTTGCTATCACTTTGGCGAGAGCGACAGTTTTCAGTTTCTGGACTGTAAATCTCCTGCTATGCTGAACAGGCTTCCTTGCTTTGTTCTTTTCGAAAGTCTGTTCCATAACAAACGCGCTTTTGGCAAAGACGCCGCTGGGGTCTATGGAGTACAAACAGAAAGTTTAATGCTGCCCCAATCTCAGCCCTGCTTGCTCCCTCCAGTCTGTCCTTGTTTGCCCTTGAGCCACACAACTTCCTAGCCGAAGAGCCCAGCTCAGACACACTACTAATCAGCAAGTCACTTGTGGCACAGATATTCTTCCCCCGCTGCGCTAAGGCTTAGGGGCCCTCGAACGAATAGCGCCAGGTATCCCTCCGCGCCACACTGCTTCCAAACCAACCACAAAGTAGTTCAGCCAGAGTACAGTCAACGGACAAGAATCAGGATGTAGCTACGTGGATATGATGGGCTAGCTGGACAACATTCTGTAACAGCCCAAGCTGCGCGGTAGAGAAGCACGGGAATGGTGCACAGAAACGCAGATGTAGACGTCTACCATGGCACAGGCAATGAGAAAAGCAGATTTTGTGGCCAGGCAAGGCAGGCACTAAGGGGTCTTACGACGAGCTGTGTTTCTGATCATGCTGCAAGGGTTTAGCAACAATCAAGCCCAGACCTCTGGAACAGGACTCCGGGAACATAAAATTGATTGCAAATATACACTCACCAAACACTGTGTGACGGCTGGGGTTAAACGGGGACAGCCTCCGCGTTCACCCTGAAATAAAGTGGACAAATCAGATAATAACGACTCAGCTATGTTAATAACATGTAAGCAAAAAAGCATATGGTTAATGAACAACTGCAGTCAAAGGACAGTTTAATATTTTATTTTAAATCCATAAGGCCTGTAATTCAGCATAACCACAGTGCGGTTGTTGTTCCAAACGTGAAGCATATTGTTCTAAAAGTAAAATTTATACCAGTGTTATAACTCTTGGTTATGTGTATGCTAATGTTAAGTCACGGATATTTCATTTCAGTCTAAAATGGAAGTTGGACGAGAAACCACAGTGTGGCTTAAATGATTCTTGGTACTATCCCTGTAACATAAGCCACGGATGCTCGGACT
This sequence comes from Brienomyrus brachyistius, assembly GCF_023856365.1. NCBI lineage: Eukaryota > Metazoa > Chordata > Actinopteri > Osteoglossiformes > Mormyridae > Brienomyrus > Brienomyrus brachyistius. The sequence continues at coordinate 11,535,106 of NC_064549.1, read as the reverse complement.
GGAAGAAGGCTGCAAGTGCGAATGGACCGCGACCGTGAAAAGGTCATGAAGATCGAGTCGCGTGAAAAAGCGACGACGAGGTCACCGGTATACCGCAATGACATGTTAGCACCGCAGATGCAGATGACACAGTCCAGCCAGATGGAAATTCCAGTCACAGAGCAATCATACCTTCCCTCGGGGGCGATTGCCGCAGCATTTCCAGCATTGATAACGCCTGAGGAGATTCGACGAGGAGCCTTCAGGTCTCGACAGGCTCACCTGCTGTCGTCGAGCTAGAACTAGGCTGTTTCGGTTCCAGACCATCGCTTGGGATTTTCCCAGTATCATCCGCCCGGCCACGGCTCCCCACATCTGACGAGGCTGGGGGATGATGGAGGCGGCTGCAGGCCCATGGTCTACTTCTGTAGCAAATTAATTCTCCATGAAAACCGCCATGGTGATCGGCTCACCGCACCGCACCACGGCAAACACCACTGTGGTAAACCTGATTTTTACATCGCACATCCGTCAGCCACGGGCGACCGGGTCAACCACGTGATGCAACTGCCCACGTCCACATGGGGGAGGGCAATCAAAGCTGCATGTCTCGGAAACGAGACTTAACAAGACTCCTCTTTTGATTTATACCATGTGAACCCCCATCACATAAAACCTGCTTCTTCTGTATGCTGTAACGTAGACCTTTGGGAACATTAAGCGTATAGCTCTGCATAGATGTTATGACCATAAAGCCCCAGTTGACTTGACATGAATTAAGAACGTTTGCTTCATACTGGCCCTTTATACATGCATGGAGAAAATACCGAGGAACAAGAACAAAAAGCACGTATGGACACCTACGTAAAACCTCAGAGAGACAAAAAGATCTTGAAATGTTTCCAACATATGGCAGTTACAGGCGGATGTTCACCGAAGCTAAATATATGTATAAAATGCTTTCAAGCGTGCAAATGGTGCAATTCACGTCTGCTGGAAGCGTTACAGAAGTTCTTCTCGGCCCAAAGTCAGGCAGATATACGGCCCACTGAATACGTCCTTGTACACACCTCTTTAGGAAATGTGCAAGATCTTTAAAATTATTTGTTCAGTACATTAGGCCACCTTTGTTCCCCGATACAAGCCGGCAATAACTGCTCTGTGTTTATGACACCGAACACTGGTGTTGCTGGGTAGTATGGAAAAAAAAGATCTAAAAGTAGATTGAACACCATGAATTTATACTGTTGTGCAAGAAGCATTATTATATCATTTTCAACATGTGCTACCATGTGACAAAGAAGAAAAACCTCAGTAAAAGCAAGCAGAGATATTTAACGAACGAGAACAATTATCACTGCCTTCCTTGCATAGAGATTAATCGCGGATCATATTTCAGCGAGCCCAGTGGTGGCGTTGGGCAGACAATGTAACGTTCTGGTTAAGTTTCAGTGTTAATTACCCCCTGCCTTTCCTGCTGCTCGTGCTCAAAAGAAGCGGCTGCCGAACAGGGAGGCAAACATCTGATTTCCGTCGTTAAGTCGGAAGGTGACGCCAGCGCGGGAGGTGCGGTACCCACCTGACTAACCAGGCCAACTTTCAGCTCTGGAACAATGACACGCGTTTCTCTTTAAAGGCATCACTACTTGTCAGGGTACGTGGGACCGTGCCACAGGCCAGAGATGCAGATTATAATAAAAGCGAACAGGAACTAGGACAGCTGAGATTATGGCCGCCCGGCCTGCCCATGCAGCCCCCCTGCTGTGCTGCATGCTCCTCGCTCCCATTGTTGACCATTAACCCGTTAAATCCCACATAAGAGGCCACTGAGCAGAGTGTCACTTACACCCGGGGGGGTGTTGTGACTGCCCTTTGTTTGGAACAATGGCTTTAAAAGGGGTTAGCTATCAGTGGCAAACTCCCCCCCCCCCCCATTCACCAACCACCAAGTCATTCCTATTCCCTGCTTCCTCGGGGGATTCGTGGAATTCCCAGCCTCAACGTCACTTATCTTAAACAAACATGCATCAAAGCTATGAGACCAACAGGCAGTGAAGCCCCCCAAGACTGTCTTCTTGACTGGGTCTTGGTGATGGGGAAGTTATTCCAGCAGAAAAACCGCTGTTGTACCCTTGAACATGATCATATACATTTACTTTCATGTCGTTTAGCAGACGGTTTTGTCCTAAGTGCCATTCAAGTGTGAGTATAGGAGTACGTGTGAGTATTACAGCAGCAAGAGCTACTCATCTTCCAATAAAGAAATAACCTCAAGAAAAATTTCAATGATGAAAAGTGCAACATTCAGGCAACAGAGAGGCATCACATTTCCATAAACCAAGTACAAAACATGATATTTCACATTTAAACTGTTTACTAATAACAAATCACTGGGGTGTTTTTCAGCCCTCTGGTATCCTATAATGTGACCGAAAGCTATGCTACAAGTTACGATGCAAACTCCATCTCCTCGCCACAGATCCCATGAGTTTAGCTTCTAAGGGTTATGGAGTTCGTCTTATTGCAGTCTGTAGATAAACAAGGACCAATAACGCAATTATCAGAGCAGCATCTCCGATGATTAATGACCAGAGAGACTGTAATGAAAGTACTGGGAGGGGTGGCGCTTATGTCATAAAAATAGCTGACAATACGAAGGAATCAGCAAAGCCAATAAGTGTCCCGCATGCTGTTACGTAAAGAAACACACGTCCTTTGCAGCGGGGTAATCTCACTTGAATCCCCCTTTGTTTGTATAAAAAAAGAAAATCAGAGATGAATTAAAAACTGATAAAGGGTCATTTGGACAGTCCCAACTGCAGAGGTGACCCCAACTCAGTCGGAATGATACTTCCGCTACTGTGGCATGGCCAGACAGGGAACACACACGCACACGGGCAAACAGACGACATTCCCAGCCGAGCAGAGCCTGCACCACCACACGTAGAGGGGGAGGGAGCGCTCTCTCACGTCTCCTCGGTCAAAGCGACTGCCAAGCAGTATCTATGCCGGGGTCAGTTTCCTTACCTCCTTCAACAGCAGCCATGGAGAATGAGGCAATGGGGTCACCGGGTCCATGGCTGCATTCAAAACAGTTCGTTTCCTGCCTGAAAACGGCTATTCACGAACAATCAAAGCCCCCCCCCCCCCCCCCCATTATGTAAAGCAAAAGTTTTATGCAGGCTTTAATGTAATTTCATCTATGCTAAATTTCCACAAAAATGCCTCTAATAGATATAAGATGGCATAGGATTAAATATGGTTAGTTTGTTTGTTTAAGCATTCCGTTTAACAACAGGAATTAATCATATAATCTTTTATTTTTAATTATTCATTGTGCGTTGTCTGCTTGGGCTGCAGCCCAGACAAACCCTGTCTGTAACCCAGGCAATAATGAAAGAACCGCTACTCTACCGGTTTCAGATCCGTCTGAAGATATTGTTAGGAAACGCTCGTTTCTGTGCCCCGGCTTTATCGCTTCAGGGTGCGGAAAGGGTACATGATACGCCATTTCTGTACACCGCTGCACCTCAAAGAACCCCCCCCTAACCAAACAAAACCTATATCATTAACACATTCTCTTCTCTGACAGTAACCTTTAATATTAAGTGATTTAATTACCATCAGTTAACGTTTCCGCCGGGTAAATCATTGATATTTTCACGCAAAGCTATGCTTTAATATAAAGATTTCCCAGCCTGGCTATGCCTATGATGTTACTCATTTGCAGGTGGGGTGGACCTGGTACCGGGGCAGAAAGTGGCAGCACATTAGGCTTTTTCATACTTCGCAAATCCCTTCAACTTCGGAAGAAAGAGAATCGCTAAGTTTAAAAGCGGGCCGGTCGCGTCCCGCCAGTGCGCGTCTGCCGGCCGGCGTAAATGGCGATTTGTGTGCGCGTGAGATTTCGGCAGAGGCATCACAAGCTTTCCTGACCCCAGATGAAGTCCCCCCCTTCTCAACACCAGCACGTCTTTAGCGCAAAATTCCTTAGAACCTGATACATAAACAGCAAATTCTTCATCTGCTACAATCGTTTCAGCTGTAAGTGGTCTTTAATCAAGGCTATTTATGTGTTAAAAATTATATTTATCAGTTGACAGACAAGTCGGACAAAATTCTCAATAAAACTATATCATAAGTTCTCAATAGAACTTAAGTAGTGTCAGTGCATACGTAGCCTATGTAAAAATGTGGCAACTATTTTTCTATTCAAACAATATAATCAATTCGATTTTGTTCAGCTCTTTATTTAGCCACACGGAAGAAATAAAATAAAGCAGTATTACATCTGCTGCACATTGTTATTGTCCATTAAAGGTGTCTGTAAATACGGATTGCGTGTCCGTCGGCGACTGCACGCAAATTCGCGTACCCAGGGACCTATACAAGTCGAGGAAAGTCGTGGATTTATCATAAATTCTAAGTTCTATCAGTCGTAACATTTGTAATTTAACTCGAAGATCTTAAAAAAATATATTTAAAGAAAGATGTCTCATATAAGTGAGCTTATTTCTCTGCTCCTGACCCGAGTCAAGTACGTCTGGCAGGTCCTGTGTTGGATAAATCTAAAACAGGTGCAATTTTTAAAAAGAGAGCACTGGAACGTTTTAGCACGTTACTGATTCCGGTCTTTTCATTCGTTCCCCAGCTTATACGCGACTACACGTGATTTTTGCCTAGCCGCTCTTCCCCCCACCCCGATCGAGAGCCCTCTTTGCTTAATCCTTTTTGGCTCTAGTCCAAAGTCTGAGGATTTCCCTCCCATAACTCCGTGGGGGAGAGGGGAAAAGGAGATGGCTACAAGAATATGCTTACGCCTTAGCCTGAAACAGGTTTCATCGCCTTTACATACAACTGCTACATTCAGGTCTACCGCCCACTGGAACTAATGTATTTAAAAGCTAGTTGGCAAGTAAAAGACCACGAATTACGGAATGTGACAAATGCTGCTAAATAAGGGTGTGAAAAATGTCAATAAAGGATTAAACGGGACAAAGAAATCCCTTTGCAATAAATGTAATTAATTATGTGGAGAAGCCTTCAATATTTTCTACTTCAAATAAAGCAACAAAAAAAAAATTCTTCCATTTTAATTCCCGAAAATGCATTAAAGGTATGTAATGAAAATGTATTTTTATCAGTGAGGTAAAAAGAGCCTTATTTTACTGACAAAGGCCTGTAATGTCCTTCTTAACCAGGTTTTTTTTTTTTATCAGAGATCCTAAAATCTGCATATCACTATCAATTACAGTCTGCATATTTAAAACAGGAACTATGACTGAGAGAAATGAGACTGGCCTATTTGATCTGCAATTCTGCCCCTTCTACCTGCATACAACAAACAGGCAACGGCAGCAAAAATCAACGCTCAGGAAAAGACACTAATAATTACAACCCAAAATACACATAGTACTTCATGGGGCTCCCTCTGCAAGGCATCTGCAATATATGGGTAACGGATATTAAAGGAATGAATTAACGAATGAACAAACAGACGGACAACAAAAGAAACAAGATTATTTAAAAAGGCAACTCTGATGTTGGGTATGAGATTCTCAAGTGCTGTGGATCATTACACTAGAAACTGAATCAAACATTGGACGGAAATCCCCCACTATATATAAAATGATCATTAAGCACATCACAAGTACGCGACCACTACTACGGTATAGAGACACAATATGCGTTTATGAGCGCTTGTTTACACACACAGACACGTCTGTAATATGACCTCATTATATATTGTTTTTGTGCTTTGTTCTTATATACTGGCCACGAGATTTACAGATCCGGCTATTTCTATTTACGAGAGAAACTCTTAACACATAGCATTACCACTCTTTTTTTTGTCCTGGATATCCACTGGCTGTGAATATTAAGCTTTGCATTTGCAGCCCCCTTCCCCCCCCCTCCAGCATTATTTTAGCTTTAATGTTTTTATTTGTATTAATCCCACCTTGGCCTTTCAGCAGGTGTACTCAGCCAAAGCCTTTCCCACGATCCCAGTGCAAATATGCTGCTCCTTCCCCTGGCCTATAAGGCAGCCATCTGTGAGCTTATTGTTAGTCTGGGAGGGACCTTTTCAGCCTCAGAGACAAACTCAACATTCCAAAACAACAAAAAAAAAAAAAAACCTTCACTAAAACAGAACGCCCACCTCAACGATAACAAACACTGCCTTTCAGCATTTCAAGATGCATCTCTCTCTTCTTTCTGGATTGCAACATACACGTGTCGAAATGACAGGGCTGATCACTGTTATGATGATTCAGGATTTTCAGATATTAATAACAAGCTGCATAGAAAAGGCATGACCATATAACTCACACTACAATAATTCCTTCTAATTGCCTTTCTCAGGCTACAAAACAGCTTCAGATTTCTTTTAATACGGATAAAATGAGATTTATTTCGTCACTCTTTTAAGTGATCCTCTGGTGAAAATGATATTTTACTTTCTAGCCTGATAATAGCTTAAAAGAAAACATATGAGTTAGTTTTATCAGAATAATTTTTTTTTTTAAAAAAAACAGTAGGGAAGTAAAGCAATGCAAGACTAAAATTCAGGGGGAAAAGTAGCAGAACATTACGTGGTTGTACGAGAAAATGTTCCCTTTACCATACCAAAGGTGAGAAAAAAAGCTGATTTTTGAGATCAAAAAAAGCAAAAGCATTAAATCTTTTCAGAGATTTCCTATCCATTTTGATGCCTTGTTAGAAATTTATGCTTTTAGTGGAAGAATAATAAAAGAAAAAGAAAGCATAAAAAGATGTTCTGGGCGCTGCGGATGCATTACTCTCGTGCTTCTGTCGGAGTTACAATAAGATTACAGAACTGGAAGCAAGACAGAATCCTAATTGAAAAGACAATCTCACTGAGGCAAATTTTAACAATAGGGTCTTTGGCCCCATCACATAAACCTTGACCCTTGTCCTGCCAGAATACAACCTCTTAGGGAGCACGTTTCTTTGGGGGTGGGGGGGGACGCGACGGACATCTACAAAAAAATAAAATAAGCACAATGATCACACAGCGAAAAAAAAAAAAAAAAAACTTATTCTGAAATAACAGACCTAGACTTCACAAGCATCATGTGACGCCAACCCTTCCCCTCTCTCCCCGCCTTTCTCTTCTCCCTCCCGCAAACAGCCATCTGCTAACATTTCGTTTCACTCTGAAAGGACCGGTCCGCCAATGTGGATATCGTCTCGGGCTGCCTCCGCTCAAGATGCATGACACTGCTCGGACCAGAGCCTGAGAACGGATCCTCCTGAATAGCAAGGTCTTCATGCTCGGCCTGTAACCATAGAAGCAGATGCCTGCTCTCGCTGGCCTCCTTACCTCCCAGCAGTCATAGGCTGCTCCCCATTGTGACGAGGGTACGCCTCGATCTGTCTTCGTCGTGACCGAACTTGCCTCGCCTTCAAAGGGAGTGATCCGGCAGGTCACTGGTCTAGACTCGTTTGCATGGTCCGGGGAGCAGGCTTAAGGTGACCCGTGCTCCCTGAGTGCCACGCCACCAGCCGCGAGACTGCAGACTGCGGGGGACACCGGAGATCTGTATTTGAAAAGAAGCCCGTCCGATTTTACCATTGTGCCTTTTCACTCATCGATCGAATGAATATCGAACCTTCTGTCGGTGCATGTGTGAACCAGATAGCTTAGCAAGCATTTTTCTGTTCAAACCTGTGTTGTGAGCCAAATGACTCTCTCTCTCTTTCCCCTCTCCCTCTCGCACGTCCACTTTTTTTTTTTTGTCTTTTGGCATTTTTCATCATCTTCTCAATTGATAACTTTGCCTAACTTTAATTTGAGCTTGGGAGCACAGATGCACTATGCATTTTAAAGGTGCCCATTTATCATAAATTTCGGCTTGAAGTGTGGAATCTTGCAATTTTTGATTTTTGTTAGATTTCCGATGGAAGAGATTTCAAGGATCTTGTTTAATTGTAGAAATAAAAAAAACTAAAAAGTACAATAAATGTTAGTTTAGTATTTCAATGCATTAAATTATACATTTTCATGTAAAAATTTAAATCGGAGATTTTTTTCAGACTTACGAAATCAGACGTATACTTTTGTTTAATTTGAATTTGTAATTTATATTCATTTTTCACAACTTCACATTTTTGTTTTTAGGAATTTATACGTTTCCCCTAAAGGTGAGTCTTTTGTAAATTATAAATAATTCAATTGCATGCAAGTTTTCAGGGGAAAAAGAGTGTAATACATACATTGTTATGCAAATATATTTAATAATTATTTTTAAAAGCATTTTGCTGTTTTCCTGAAAGAAAAAAATAAATTGTTCAAATATGTCAATAAAACATATTAGTGACATCAGCATGCAGAAAATATTAAGTCTATACTGCTTCCTATATTAGTGTCTTAATTTTCATATACTATTAGCATAAATAAATACTGATGTGAGCATTTCAGCAGTGCTGTAACTAACAGTACACATATCTGGCAAGGAGTACGATGACTGCAAAAGATTCAAATGTTCAACGTTAGATGTTGACACCTGTCAGACTGAAAAAAATATGTTATCGAGCATAGCTAATTAAAAAAATTGTGTGTCAAGTATTAATTGCCTTAAAATTTTATATTTCTGTGATTTTTTAATAGATTGTTGAAAAACGAATTAATAAGGTCATAACTTTGAACAGAAACATAATATCCAGTTATTGAACTGCAAAATAAATGTAAAACAATTACCAAAGAGTTAGCTAACAATTTACAAAATCTACTGAATTTTTAAAATAAAAACACTATATAATAAAACAAAACAAATGAAGAATTTTAAATGGATGAAAACTGACTGCATATTCATATAATCCTAACTGCAATCCTTGCATCTAGGTTTTTAATGCTTACTATGAAATACCTGATTTTTTTGTCATTCTAGAGGGAACTTAAAAGTACCAGAGGGTTAACATACCAACTCAAGCCCTGTTGCTATGGTTCTGTCCAAAAGGAGAGAGGGGGGGACAAAACAAGAAGGAAAAAAGAAAAAAAAAATCAAACAAATTCAAAGGCAATGGACGAAAAGAACCACTGGAGTGAAAAGACCAAGTTGTTGTTCACACGATCAAGAGAAACATTGTACTGCTCAGATACGCGACACGACAGAACTGCTCACCAGTGAACTTCCAGGAATCTTAGTTTTTAGTTAAAACTTAAAAAAAAAAAAAAAAAAAAAAACAAACCTAGAGTTTTAGCAAAAAAAACCCACAAGATATGATGCATGAATAACTGTACAGTGTGCTTTTACAAATCACTACTCACGGCTAAACAAAAAAGCAAACTTCATCAATTACAAAGACGACAAAATGAGGAGAACGGTTTTTCAAAAAGCAAATGACTTAATAAAAAATAGTGAGAACTACTGCATTGTTTTATATATTTGTTTATCTGAAGCAAGTATTTCAAAGTCAATGGGCACATGAAGCTTATTGAATTCCCTTTGTCTCTTGAGTACCTAATGCCCAGTGCAAGCTGATATTTTATACCCTATAGCAAAAATTACTCAAACACTTTTTACTTAATTTTTTACTAAGTATGGTGCATATTATTACACCTATGATGAAATGTGTGTGTTACCGGAGCACTTATAAATGGAAACTTCACATTAAACACACACACACCCACACACACAGAATTAAAACAATACACACACACAATATGACAATATTTAATCCTAAAATGCACATTTATTTCCAATAACTATTACTTGTAGTAAAAAAAAAAAAAATTACTGTTTTTAGTTCTTATTAAAACATCATGCTTTATCTACAGCTATCATTCTAATTGTAACATTTTGTTTTAAATTGTAAAAATTCTAAATGGAATTCCAAATCTATAAATGACTAAATAAATATATATTTATTTTAAACATAATATTGAAAAAATAAACAAGTTAATTATTTTATTAGAACATTTATCCAGAACAGCAATTAATATTAATCTGAAATATCTGTGGTTTAGAAGATTTTGTTCAAATAATACAGACTGGTTGACTGACTACTGAATTAATTCTTAAAATGAAAAGCACTTTTGACATAGTTCTTTCAAAAATATAATCGGCATACAGAAAGTGAAATAGAAACTACAAATAAGATTAATACATTGCAAACAAACGTTTGCCTATATATTATTAATTGAAATTATTATATACACTATTAAGCTTTAAAACACATTTAATATTTCTTCTTTTGACAGCCATTGGACAGACTACGCCAGGAGGTGCAGATTAGTTTAAACGGGCAAGCAGTTTATGTAATTTCATCATGGAATGAATGCCATTGTAAAGAAAGGTATGCTGTGAAGAAATTTTTCGCACATTATTTCTGATTCCGAAATCCCCTTTCGGCTTGTGAAGCGAACCGTGGAGGCAGAAAGTGTGACAGGCTGCGGGTTCGGACTACATCATGAATATGAGAAGGGGGGGGGGGGGGCTTTCTGATTGGAGAGGACAGGCCCGGCATGAAGTCAAAGCCACCACATGCCAAGTGCCACCCGGGCAGGAACAAAAGCTGAAAATGGAGTCAGGGTCCATGCAAGCTCAATGTCTAAGCCTGCCCTGTGAATTGTTCCTTCCTACACCAGTGAAAGTCTCCAGTGCTGGTCTTGGCTTGAGCGAACGGTCCACAGTACAGCCGCCATGTGTGGCAGCTGCGAGGAGCGTCTAGCATCTACGCGGATTTTGTGAGCCAGCAATGCCAAAGTATTTATGGTTAGCATGTATTTATTTAAAACAAAAAAACAAAACAATGGGGAATGTTTCTATTGTGTTGGAGACGGATGCCCGGGTGCCTTCGAAAAGGTGACATGAATTGGCGAGGGTGTTTTGAATTTTGTTGGGGATATAAAAATGACTCTAATGCAACAACCGAAATATTACATTCACACAATAGGCTTCATTCACATGTACAAACTACTTCAAATGCCACTTTACATCTATGATTAAAAAGTCAACCAGAAAATGCATTATAAAGCACAAAATAATTATATGCAAAAATACGAATAAAATGCTTTTTTTTTTCTCAACCTTCACATCTTAAAGAATCACACATCAAATACATAAGTATTAACTTAAAATATTAATTTGTTAGTAAATGCAAGCCAGTTGGTGTCAAAATGTCCGTGTTTTTAGAACTAATCTGGAAGTTTTCTACTGTAAAGTTCTTGTGGGTAGGAAAATCATCAACAACAGCAAGAATTAAATGGCAGCTTCTGAAGAATGAACAATATAATTTTAAGGAACAGTAATAATATTAGGATGGGATAATCAGATTTTGATAATTCCTTTGGGAACAGAAAAAAGATGCCTATCATGCAGACCGTAAAAAAATAAAATAATTGAAAACAATGCATTCATTCAATTGAGCGACACCAGCTAACAGCAAGTACATGAAGTTACCCTTCGAGCTAATGGCAAACTATTCATTCTCCCCAAACATCAAAAATACCAATATAAATCCTTCTAAAAAGTTTGGTATCATAAACTCAGGAGTGAAGAAGACATTCTTGAAAAACATATCAAAATTAATAAACTGTTTAACGGTGTCATAATTTTGAGCTTCACACACCCCCCTGGTGAAGGCTTTTCAGTCCGGACAAAGTATCTTGATTCATTCACAGTCTTCATTTTAATTCTAATTGATACCAACAAAAGTAGCTGTTCACTCTCCGATCTCTACTAATATCAATATGAGTACCACGGAGAATACCAATTTGATAACAAGAATATCAATTTGGTTGAACGTTGCTGCATTTTACTTAGAATCATAGCAGTCCGATATCCTGGAATAAGTTTGAGGGGGGGGGGGTTTAATCATTCACCGGAGAGCCCTGGAATCCATACAGAGACCATCCATCACATTTGTGTCTTAATTGAATGACACCGGAATGCAATCGATAAAACGTAACAAGAGGCAGCTGGGCTTTTCCTGCTCTTGCTCGAGACCCGGTCCGTGACCGGCAAGCTAATCAAGTGACCCGAGGGGAGTCTGGCCCAGTCCACAGGAGACAAAAAAAAACAAAACAAAACTCAAGAACCAGCACCAGCACCAGAGATGCTGGCTGGTACAGGGAAGTAAGGATTAACAAGGAATCTCTCCAATTTCTAACTGTACCCCGCTGCCCCTTTACACCCTGAAATCCTCTCTCTTATTTATCTGTTTCTTTGCTTGTTTATTTAATTTTTTTTTTGTTTAATTCCTAGACATTTTCGCCTCTTTGGCTGGCTGACAGGCACCTGATGTGACCCTCCATGCCGAAATGTACCAGTTATACAATGAAGTCCCCAGCCCAGCTGCGCTTTCCTTATGAGTTTGGGGGGGGGGGGGGGGGGCTGAAATCGCTCGATGCATTATTTATAACTTCATCAGTAGCGCAAAAGTGACGGCTGACACAGAGCCGGGATGCTGGCTCCCCCCTCTAATGCGCCCTGGCCTTCGCCAGCCCCTCTGTCCCACAGACCCGCCAGCCACCAATGTCGCTACCATTGCCGGCGTCACCCAAACCCCCCCCCCCCCCCCCCCCAATCAGCAACCTCTTCCCAGACGCGCACACACACACACACACACACACACACACACACAGAGTACGAGCCGTCTCAGTGCGCCCGCCTCTTCTCCTTGTCCGACGCTCACTCGCATAAACCCCCAACCGCTTACACTTCTACTTCCAGTTGACTTCGTTCTTCCGAAAATAACTGGCTGGAGAAACGGCTGCCGTCCGGAGCACAAGAGCGTATAGCGGGCGGACAATATGTCCGTCTCCCGAAACATGCCCTGGTGTCCATCTGTCAGTGCTCCTTAAGCGATGATGTGATAAAAAGCCTCTTTAGTCATAATAAAGTGTGGCTACATCGTACTGCAACACTTAGTGTAATATGGATGCTGGATAACCTCCAATTTACTGGCTATTTTACTGATACAATTTTCAAAACAAATCTAAAACTTAATTGTCTTAATAGTAAGGTCCAGAACTCCTGTTCCAACATTTTAACATTGTAAACCTTTGGTTTACAATAAAAGAGAAAACATTACTGGACATCTTAAAACACCACACATTTGAGGTAAATGATTCACTGCTTGATAACTGATACAAAAGTTGCCCATTTAAAAGATGTGTGTAAAAGCATAAATTTAGTATTGCCCTAGTATAAACACTGTAATTTTTTCAGTGACACCAAAGAAAACCATTATTACCAGCAAGACGGAAGAAATTAGAGGTACAAATATATGTAGATTGTACAACTATTCACACCACTGGATGACCTAATAATTACCCAATTTGATAATCCCTTAAAAGATGTGATCTTTCATACTGCAGTCTGTTTTGTTTTACAGTCATTTAACATATATTAGCTAAAGCTAAAGCTAGTATTAGTTTTAGCTAAAACTTGAGATTCATACAAGTTCCACTATAAATATTTTGTGGTCTTTGTAAATGATGAAGTTTGCTTTTTTTTTTTTTTTTGTTTAGCCGGGGGAAAAACTACATTTATTGCATCATTTAACAAATACAAAGTGGCACTCGCAAAGACGATGGAATTTTCACGTGAGCGAAAGGGATTTCGCGCAAACATCCGTCCTTTCGGCAGGTTGATGACACGGAAGGACCCCGACGACCCCAGCGAGTACCTGAAAATGACGCCTGATCAAAAACACCTACAAGCCCACTGCCTGGCAAAGTGCTGCTCTTGACAAAGTTGCTTTTGTGACTTGCGACAAAGGGATGTTCCCCATTATCTCAACACACAATGGTCCATTAAAGCATTTAATTATCTGAAAACGAGTAAATACCCCAACATTTACATGACAAGACACTTTCTGGTTGTGGAGTGTGTTCCTCACAAGTCCTTTAACAAAAGGTGGTAATCAAAAAAGGGAAGTCGTCTTACTGTCACGACGCTCAGATGCACAAATTATACTGTATCAACAAGCCTCCCATCTGTTTTTCCAATTAATTTGGCTTTAAATGAGCTGATGCAGGAGCAGAACAACACCGACTATTCAAAAAAGGTCATGTAAACACTATTCATTACAAAAATAACCTCAGTATTTAAAGACACAATGAGCGCAAAGCTCTGCAAAATTACTGTGATGACAATATTCTGTTTTGTACAAAGTTAAGTTTAACCAAGACATGTCAATTAAAAATACACTTTAAAAAGCAGAGTTTCTCTTAATACGGAAATGCTGCTTGCATTTGGATATAATTAAAGAAACAAAATCCCACCCTTGAGAAATTTTACAATAAATGTAAAACAGACCAACAAAATCTTATAAATTTCCTGTTCTGGTTCTATGCAAAATGAAAAACAAATGTGCTTAAACAATATAAATGTGTCCATTTTCAATAACATATCAATTCAAGAAAATTAAATGAAAGATTTTGAAATTAATTAAAATATTAAACTTGGGGAGTTTTGGTTAAATCATAAAATACAGGTTTTCTTCTTTGGGAGAAAAATTCTACCTACTATCTGTGCTCTTAAAATCCTTATTTTTCCCTCCTAAAATTGGCATTATCTTATTAAAAAGCTGCATTAAGGATTTTGATAAATGACAACTTTTATAAAATCCATCTGCTCTCAATACTGCAATATTTTTCCATGACGCAGGGAGAGCAGAATCACCACTCCTCTGATGACATACGAATTACGTGCATTTGCACACGTTTCTTGGTAATTTGTAGATATGAAATTTTTATTTAGATAATTTTTTTCAAAATCTTACTTTCTTTGTATTGCTACATGCAAATAAAAAAAACAGAAGTTAACATAAAACCTCAAAAGGAAACAGCGGCCCACACCCTAAAATCTCAGTAACAAAAGTTATTTCCTAATGACAGAATATTTTAAATTTATCATTCTAACAGTAGTAACATATTCACTTAAAACAGCAGTTAAAAACTCCAGATAAGATGCTGTTAAAATTTATTTTAACCTAACATTTTTCAGCTTACCACACTAAACTCACATTAACCAATACTTTGTCATTTATAATGTACATTTCTAATGAAATAATTCTATAAAATCAGAGGTCTCTTTGTAATACACATAAAACATTTTTCTGTGCATTCAGAAATATGAAAAATGCTTGTATAGGACATCAAAACGATATCAATAACACACTTAGCAATTAGATATGTCGAATAATTACAATCAGTTTCACAGATTTACTTTGCTTTGTTCAGATATTACCACATATGTTAGTTTTATTTACTAATATAATTTGCTCTTAATTAACTGCCTGCACTACATCAGTTTTATTGTCTATTGTGCAAAGCACTGCCGATAATTGAAATCAAAACATATGGAATTTCAGGCAGTGGTTTGCATGAACGCAATTACTGCATAACTGTGACAGTGCAAAACATGCAGCAGGCCAATTAAAATGCATTTTCACCAACGAACAAACAATGCAAAACTGAGAAAATGCCAATGAATCTTACGGCAACGCTGTTATGTTTATGCTTATAAGCGTTAAAAAAAAAAATGACAATAAATTGTGAGAAAAGAAGAGAGAGAGAGACATCAGTGAGTGTAGAGAACTGGCAAATATGGAGTTCAAAAGATAAAGGTCAATTGGGGAGGTTCGGTCGACACCAGGTGCATCATGGAGCAGGACAAAGAGGAGGAAAAGGCAGGAGGAGGGAGGGGAGGAGAAACTTTAAGGAAGAGGAGGGTAGGCGGTAAGAGGAGGACGGCCGAGCGGCCGGAGCGGGGCACGGCACGGCGCGGCACGGTCTGCAGCCGCGGGCCAGACGGCCTTTGTGTGCGACGCAGGAATGGGTCGGCCTCTCACACCGGCCTTTGTGTTGCCGACCCGGGAGCCGCGCGGCGCTTACGCCACACGGGGTCAGGGCAAACACAGGCCGGCATTCATGGACAGATCAAGTTTATGTGAGAATCTGCTCCTCCTTTGCCCTCCATTTCCATATGAATTGTTAATAAAATCACGACCCGAGAGAGAGAGAGAGAGAGAGAGAGAGAGAGAGAGAGAGAGAGAGAGTGAGATCCCATCAGCAGCTAAGTCATGCAGGGAGAGTCTGGTTTAAAAAATTGCTTTATCTTATGTGTTTTTAGATGAATATATGCAGACAAACCCCCCCCCCCAGCAATATGCATATCCTGAACTCAGGACACGAGTAACCTTCCCTTACTCCTACACCTCTCCATTGAATATTATTTATGCTGCCCCCACCACACTGCTCCTTATATATACACATTCACAAAATGCAGATCCACACACACAGTTACATCACACGCAGTACATTCCACCCAGTCTGTTCACAGATATCATCATAACAGATACATGACAGATTCAAATTTATTGCCATTGTGCTTAGTGCTGGTTCGGAGCCAATGAAATGCAGTTAGCATCTAACCAAATACAATAAACTATAAATAAAATTCGAAATATAAATTACGGTTGTGTGCAAAATTATACACGTGGTCGTTCCGGAATACAAGGTGCAGGCAGGAAGTGCAGAGAGAATGACTGCACTAAGAATTAGGTAAGATAAATAAGCAGAGTGAAGCAGCACACAGTGAAAGCTCCCTTCTACAGTAATTGGTTTGCATGCCCCAGCAAAGGTGATTTGAGAAAAGTTTCAGAAAACAATGTTTGGGAAAGGGGGAAAAAAAACGAGTGTTACTCTGGACTGGGGTCAGAGGGATGTGCGCTTTCATTTCCAAGCTACATTTCCCGTCTACTATGCCCCCCCCCGAAATACTGCTGAAGGAAAAAATATACGGATGAGGACAAACGGGAGGAGAAAAGCCAGCGGCAGGCGAGATGACGGCTGAGCTGATTGGCAGATTACCTCCCATGGACGGGTAGCCTAGAGAGGCGACCCCAGCCTGGGCACAGCACGTGACTTCCGAACTCCCCCCCCCCACTTCCTGTCTGCACTGCCTTTGAGGTGGACTTGGAGGTGAGGTGAAATATTTGCGGAAGGACAGGGGGGTGTGAAAGCGGAAATGGAAATGTGAGGAGGGGAGGCAAAGACGGAGTCGACTGCCCACCCAGCCCAACACAAACGGACCCGGTACTGGACGGGACACGAACGGACCCGGTACTGGACGGGACACAAACGGACCCGGTACTGGACGGGACACGAACGGACCCGGTACTGGACGGGACACGAACGGACCCGGTACTGGACGGGACACAAACGGACCCGGTACTGGACGGGACACAAACGGACCCGGTACTGGACGGGACACGAACGGACCCGGTACTAGATGGGACACAAACGGACCCGGTACTGGACGGGACACAAACGGACCCGGTACTGGACGGGACACAAACGGACCTGGTACTGGACGGGACACAAACAGTTTTGCTGTTTAAATGTGATGGTGCTACCAAGATTTATGGGCAAACTTTCAAGAGGAAGGCCGAGTATGTTGTCTTGTTCAAACAAAAAAAGAAAATTGCGTATTTTATATAACATTATTACTACATACACACATCGCCCAAAATAAAACAAAAGGAAATATATGTCGATGTAATTTTGTGTATATATCTTATATTTGTTATGACACATGGCAAAAGGATCAATAACTGAAAATATTATTAAAACTTAATACAAGGTTACTATGTCACATTTTCAAACAAATAAAAATATGTGGTATTATTTCTATAAATTATGATTTTGTCATTCGGAATCATTTCTAATGATTTAAGGACACAATTTTTCTCCTTAGGCAAATCTCGACCCCTGGATAAATGCCCTTTTACGGACCATGCAGCCGTGCGCACGGCAAGCAGACCTTCACCTTCTGTAGATGGCACTGCACACGACCCAGCGATCGAAACCTTTTGCTCTCCAATTATTTCCAAGAACTGCAACTGTGAGCAAAACTGCAAGCATAAAAAAAGCCAAACGGAAGCCCCCCCCCCATCATAATCACCTATAGTGAGAGAATCAGCATTTGAGCTAAATTGATACACAGGCATCATCACAGGCAAAGAAAAGCAGACTGAAAACGACCTGCTTTAGCTCCTTGCTCGTGTCTGTGCTCAAGCTATACAAGCTGGGCATTACATGCCACGGACCCACGCTAAGATCATTTTCTGAGAGTCCCTTTCTTTCGCTTGGCAGACACCGAGCCACTAGATGTTTCTCATTTGGAGAGCACAGGACCAACAATCCTTCCCAGCAGCACCACCTTACCCAGTCCAGCTGTGCGCTAACTCGCAGCACAAAACACACAGCTGAAATTCATTAATTATCCATGTGAAATGGTAATGCAATATGTCCTCCCCTGACCCTGCTCGAAACCGTCCCCCCCACCCTGATTCCTGATCCCTCCCCACAGCCGAACGTTAACAGGACGGGACCGCCGAATGTCTTGATGTTTCAAATAAAAGCCGCATATTAAAAAAAAAAGCAACGTTAGAGCAATTATATATGACAATCATGACTACGCCTGCAAGAAACTTAGCTCTCTGTAATTCATTATATATAAGGATGTGGACTAAGGTTAAAATCTCTCTTCAAATAATAATATTCAAGTTAAATATATCCCTGTTTCCTAGAAAACAAAATGTCGGATTTATCTAAACTGGATTCTCAAAAACAAAAAATCGAGACTCTACCTTATGCACTTCCAAAAATAACCGGAATTCAAAATATAAACTGTGCCTATTAACGAGACACTAATTCCTCCTATTCTCTAGCCAGAGCTTCCAGAAATGAACTGAAGAAGTCGGGGGGAGAATGCAGACAGGCAGATAAATACAGTATAAGATGGTGATGTAAGCATGCGGTTATTCAGATCATCCGTTCGGGGAATAGAGCTCCCATTGAAGCGGGGCCCAGACGCAGCTCGGCGCAGGACGGGCTCGAGGTGTATGTGACGACGAGGGCGCCCGTCGTTTGTGAGCGCGGCTGTCACTCGCGGCAGGTCCTGTCAGGCACCGCGATCTGACGCTCTTAACTCCGCCGGCCTCGTTCATTTTTTTTCCCCCCTCCCCAAACTGGTCTCACGACGGGAGAGCGACAGGGAGGCTCTCTCTTTGTTGTTGTGCTTTAAATAGAACACAGATATAGCTACGGGGAAATAAACATATCATCTTTCCCACACAACTGGACATGCGTAATTCATACAAGTGGACGGATCGCCAAAGGCACATATACATGTTATGCGCAAACGATCCCTTATACAATTAAACATTTTAAATCTTGTGATTATCGCATTTCATTCTGTAATTATTCTTTTGTATTTACCATATTTATGTCAGCAACAATAGAGGAAATGTTAAAGGTATCTTTAAATGTAAAACAAAATCATTTTGCTTGATTGATGGGTGCCCGATTTTATCATTTCATTATCGTGCCTTAAATTTATTTGGTGGGGGGGGGGGCAAAAATCCTTCGGCATCCAGTGGCAAATTTAATAGGTCCCCTTGGTCACAGGACCAGACTGGTCAATACAAACCCAGACAAGCAATTACTTCACACCCCACTATCTTCGGCCGCTGCAGACGAGACACACACAATGCTAGAAAGCCCTGGCGATATTAGATTTCCACTTGCCCTGCTCCGCCTTCCCTCCCTCACAAGACCCCATCGACCCCACCGCACATGCTCCAGTGCCACCCCCTCCCACTCCCTTTTGTCTTGACGGACAGACGACCTGGAACCCATGCCACATTAAGACCATCGTTTATGTTTTAACTAGCCCTGGGGCTAATGTCTGATTTTTAATTTTTTTTAAAAATATTTTTCATTTTGATGTACAAACATCTCAAACGAACTACGCTGTTTGTTCTGCAGAATGGCCACACCCGATAGCCCTAAAGCAGCAAAGGCTGACAGGCACGAGGAGGACTCACTGAAATATTATAAAACCACCTCACACGCACACAGACGCACAATCAAATGTGCCAATTAACCAAACGGAGGCAACTGTTTAGCTAAACCAAAGAAATTCATTTTAATGCCCATTAACTGCAATATCCATGTCGAGCATCCATTTACCATTTCAGTAAATAATGGTTTAATGCAGCCTTAAATTCCAACACCTACAATAAGCAGCACTGCAGCGCACAGCCAGGGGCAAAATGATCACGTTTTTGCTTGCCTTTCGACTAATGTCATTTCAAGGGGTGTTAGTTAAATATTCCATCTCCTTAAGATTTTTAAACCTTTACATTATAAAACAATTTACACTGTACACATCTTTATCTGCGAGTTACACAAACACAGTCATTTTTTATATCTGCAAAACAAATGATAAAATAGTACCATATGCATTTATACGAACACAAACGATAAAATCGGTCAAATTATCTTTGCCAGATTTTATTTATTTCATATTTATATAATTCTTATTTTGTATGTCGACAGCATAGCAAAAGAAATTAAGAAAAACAAGATATGGGTTTTAAATAGAAAGCATTAAATAAATGGTAGAATTAATTATTATAAGGGAACAAAATGAAACACTGAATATACAAATCATCTGATAAGAAAAATGGCAATAAAATGCTTTCTAAGGTTCCAGAATTTAGGAAAGAAATGCTCTGTTAAATATGAACAGGCTAGTTACATAACATTAAAAAACGACATTACAAAACATTTCAGTGAAAGTATATTTATGCCTGACAAATTAACCATTTTATATTATGTTACCTACAAATATATTAACAGTATGCATAGCTACTTATCAACAGAGACTGAAACTATGTTATAATTAAAATGGAAAACAAAATTCATTAACAAATGAAAAGAAAATAACGAAAATAATACAGAAGGTAGCTGCTGCCAAATAAAAAAAAAAGTGATAAAATCTAAGTACATATTTCAGTAATGAAATATGCAGTGAAATAATAAAGAGAGAGATCAATCTACATGGAAAATAAAACATGGTCTGAGAAAAAAAGCCTACAGGGCACACCAGTGTGGAACTGGCCACTGGATCCTAGTGAGCATGATCCACTGCATGACTGAGTGGAAACATGACTGCCTCCCTCATTTTGTGTGGGCTAGAGGCATCCCCCAATTAAGCTCATTCGACATGCATAATAGGAAGACTTAACCCCACTGTGAACTGCTGGGGACAGGCATTGTCTCGCGCTAAATATTTGCCTAGGAGACGACTATGACTCATCACCAGCTCCCCACCTTTATACATAAGTGCAAAGTGAGAAGAAAAAAAAAAAAAAAAACACACACACACACACAACCCGTTTCAAGAAAAGAGGGGAGAGAAAACAAGAGGGAGTGCAGACACTTAATAGAGATCGCTTCCGAACGCACCAGCCCCCTGCACAGCCCTTGAAAGGACAATGGCAAGGTGGTTAAAAGGCCCCTATTGCTTTTAAGTGGTCCAAACAAATGTGCTGAAGCCAGGACAAGACGACCCCCAGCCGGGCAACTGCTAACAAGGAGGAAATCATCTTTACTGATTACCGACTTAGGCGGAATATATATATATATATTTAACAATTAAAAAATGTATCGCAGGAGACAGACTTCCTCGCCCGTTTCTGCCCTGCAGCCTCCGTTTGTTTGCTTCTGCAGGGAAACTTTCTTACTCAGAAAATGTGACAATTTACGCCGTTCTACATAGCCGAGTGAAAACAATCCAACTGCTTGACTTAAGCTCAAAAGCTGCAGCCACCCCCCCCCCCCCACCACAAACAATATTCCTCAGTCGATTCTGATTCTCTCTGGAGTGATTAATAATAGTTCTGAACTTCAACGAACAAATATCCAAACCCCAACTGTCAGAATATTAAACTACAGAAAAACAAGCAAATATGCCATCGCCTTAACTAATAACAAACAAAAAAAACTCAAATAGATGTAGAGATTGGGTGTCTTGTACTGGAGCAAGACTATATTTAAATTTATTAATGGTAACTGGCATTTGTATTAAAAATGAACAAAAATGGACCTCAAGTCAACCACTGACTGGGACTGTGTCAAATTTCATTCTATAGAAGAGAAATGTCCATTAGAGGTCTTCTGAAGAGTAGTGCTCTAGTGATGGTTAGTTTTGAGCAGCAGTAAGAGAAGTCCTCAGTACCAAACAAGTTCATTAAGGGGACAGCAGTTACATCGTGGTGGAGAGTCAGTGAACTTGGAGCCAATCACAAGCCACATATGACACAATCAGTACAAAGAAGCGGTCGGTTACAAGGTGAGGTAAAACTAAGAATCTCCGATTAAGCACCAAACAGGTCGCCTTCATGCGTTTCGTTTACGATGCGGTAAGTTCGTGTGTCATTATCGAGCAGCA
Source organism: Brienomyrus brachyistius (assembly GCF_023856365.1). Taxonomy (NCBI): domain Eukaryota; kingdom Metazoa; phylum Chordata; class Actinopteri; order Osteoglossiformes; family Mormyridae; genus Brienomyrus; species Brienomyrus brachyistius. The sequence continues at coordinate 11,512,850 of NC_064549.1, read as the reverse complement.
GATATCAAAATGTTGGGAACCTTATGCAAAAGACTAACCATATATATGTTTCAGTATGCTAGATTAAAATCTCCAGAAATAGCTAACCTGTTACTTCCGGACAACAGCTATTTCGAATTACATGAGAGTAATGTGGACGTCTGCGGAGCAGAGATATGCACGTTAATATGTAAAACTCACACAGCAACTACACGTTACATTAAGAATTTTGGAGCAACCAATTTTGGCAGGATACTACATAACGTCTTAGTTGAGTTAAATTTCAGTTAGAAAATGACATTTCCGAAGAATATTTCTGAACTTCGTGGCAGTTCTATTGTTGGAAATCACCCGAAGAATTGAGACGGCAGACTGAAATGGGGAAGAATGTACAGCAAGATTACCGGAAAAACGACAACTGTGTGAAGAAGTTGTAAAAAAAAGTTTGAGCCACATTTCCACAAAAACTGCAGAACTTTTTGTTTTCTTGGTGACTCTGCTCTTGAATTATTACCACTATATTAGTTGCAGTAAGATGATAATATATTTCCTTTTATGCATCAAGAAGCTGTTCTGTACGGCAGGATAAACAGATTACAGGGAGACTGTGATAAATGAAACTATATAACTTCTCACCTGTAGCAATTTCACTTGTGATATTTTTTATGAAACCGCATCTGTGTTGCCATATTACACTGCTCTGTCCATAACGCTATTTTTGCTTAAGATTGATATGTGGAAAATGCAACAACATTTTGAGCTGTAAGGAACAACTGGTATCCTTTATGGCTGTAGGATTACTTGCGAAATAACAGCTAGCCCTGAAAGTGCATTTTTATTATTTTGTTTCCTACTCTGAAACAGTTCATTTACTTAAATGTGGAATAGGATTTTAGGTTAAATGGGCCAAGGCTGATGGGTTAAAGAAGTTTTTTTTTAAAAAAAAAACGAACTGGGGATGGTGAGAACAGGTATTGGTAGAAATTTCTTTAACTTAATCCTGGGGCAGGTGTCTTCAGTTAAAGACACAACATTAAAGTGCGTCGATACATGTAAACACTCCTCCAGAAGTTCTCAACCAGACATTATAACCCAAACACTGGTACTAGATTTGACACTCTTTAAATTCGTTCCCATTCTAACACAAACAAAAACTTCATGGAGAAAGACAAGTCCATAAGAGTCTAATTAATACAGCACTGTTGCAAAGTTCTAATATCCCAAGATGCTTTCAAAGCATCTGCATGCTTTTAAAATTTCATAAATGTCCTCAGCTTTACAGCTGCTGGCCATTTGAAATGCGTCCCATTCCTGGTTTTTCGCAGATCCCACCTCTTCGCACCACAGAGCACCTGCTGGTTGGCACCACAAAAAAGCGACACAGCCAACCAAGGCTAATGAGACAGATCGTTTACAGCCTGAGCCAGAGGGAGAAAGAGTGAAACGACGAGTCCCCTGACCGAACAGCTCAATCACAGTCTTAGCCACTTAAGACCACATGCAGACCGCAGGTATCATGCTTGTACACGACTTTCACTTAGTTGTAGAATTGAAATTCGATACGGTAGAGAAAATGCAACCACGTCAAGATAAGTATCCAAGAGGCATCACTGAGGTGGGGGACAGGGGGGGTAAATCCATGTTTTTTTATATTTCATTATTGGCATGCAGACTTGCATCATCGATGCACACTTTTCGTTGGACAGATCAGCTACCCCTCACCCCAATAACGTTATTGGGACCCAGTGACATGTTGCGCCACTATCGGCCTATCGCGTTCTCCTTAATTACCCAAAAAGCTTTGCTTTGAGAAAAGGATAAATTAGTTCAATTTACGAGCGATAATTTGTTCTACTTGGAAATAAACCGAGCGCTTAAAATGCAGGTGAAACAAACGCCCGTGTCCACTCTGGGATTGCTCCTCTGAGTCGTAGTGTCTGCCAGCGTGAACCTTTAGCTTTAACACACGGGCGTGAAGGATCGATACACACGTTTATAACAAAGCAAAACTTGCTCTTGATCAATATGCATCTGCCTCACTAGCTAAAGTAATTAGTAGTTAGCTTCAGTTGGTTTTCATAATTAAATAATTAGCTGGATATTGATATTTACTACTCATTCTACCCTTATACACCATTTCACTGCAGAACTGGAAAGAAAGTCTTTGAAGTACACTAAGGTACACTAACCGTACACTAAGAAGCACTTACAGAGAAGGACTAGACGAGGCAAATGACGCCTGCCATCATCGGACTGTACCAAGTTAGCTGCCTGACAGATACCCGTGGCAGTGGATGGCCTCGCCCATCACATCCTTAGCCTTAAGCTGATTTTTCTAGCTACTACAGTATTACTCTGACAATGCAAAGCTAGAAATGGCAATATCGCATGGTCAAGAATTGATGGGAATTCAGAAAGGAACTGGTGAAACTATTTTTGCTGACATTGAAAGGCTGAGAACTTCATTCTGCATAAAAAAGCATGTATTTGAATCCAATGCATAAAATATGGTCATCAACTAATTGCAAACGCCATGAACATACACAAAAATAATTTCAACCATGAAATAACTAGTTAATGATTGGACTCTGCAATTAAGAATTTATAATGTCTTTATACATCTTTAACATGAGATAAATGGATAAAAATTCAAGTGTTACCATTAAAAGGCTTAGCTATAATGCTAATAATACCTTTTTAATTATCGTAAAATAACGCAATGTAACGGAAATCAGATTTAAATATCCAATTTTATTCTTTTCACTGTAGCTAGCGACCTCCCAGTTCATCTTGCCGTCTTACAGTCAATTATTCTTTTTTAAATATAATTTTAAACAGGTTTGTTTCAGGGTGTCATGTCTGGGTTCTGGGAAAGTTACAGATAAACAGTATCAATAAATGCCGATACGGAGCCGCACACATGTACAATGAGAGATAAATCGTGTTATCTAATCTACTCCACTAATGCATTACGCTTCACAGGAAATCACCTAACAATAATAAATATGATAACTGTGTCAGATCCTCAGGGGAAGAGATCTTGCTCAAGAATGAGCATTTTGTTCGTACATGGTAAAGTTAAACCATTAATTCCGAGAGTTTAAAACCGTGATCGTGCGTTTTGAGAATTTTTTTTCTCCTTTACCAAATGTTTCCAGCCAGACGAACTGTAGCAAAGACTTTAATATCATTGATAATATATTTAAGGAATGTTTTTTCAATTGTTATGTATTAAAAAAATAATAATAATAATAAAAAAAAAAAAATCAGTGATTTTAATTAAGATTATATATTTATGGCTGTTCATCCATAAATCTTGGTCATTTTAAGGGGTCATGGGAGAGCTGTAGATTAGACATCAACTCATAAACTAGCCTGGATTTATGAATCTTACAAAGCATGAATTTCACCATTGCCTGTAAGATGTGCCTATCAAATAACATGAGGCAGAGTTATGTTAGGGGTGTCAAATGGATCCCAGATCCCGTGAAACTGGATCCCAAATCCCGCCAGCTGGAATTTCCCTCCCTGGAATGAACGATTTCATGATTTCTCTGTGTTACCAAGGCTAAATTATTTTCAAATCGTCTATGGGTTTCTACAAAGTTTCTGGCAATAACAGTGATCCCCGAAAAGAGCAATAAAAATCTGCTTATGCTCGGTGTCGTCCTGGTGCTAAACTTTCTTACAGGTAACCAGGGACACTGAAAACCACAATCACTATGGAAAAAAAAACACTAAGAACAAAAGCAGCGGATATCGAACTGGTAGGTGATTTCCAACATCCGCTTAGGATGATTAAGCATCACAAAAATAAAACAGTCGAGGCTGCGGAGGGGAAGTTTGGTTGTAGCGATTTGTGTACCAACGATAATCATGGAAAAATCGCTCCATTTCTCTCATCAGAAGCTCATACCCGCTTTCATTTTCTCACTGACCACCGAATGCTAAGCGTTTCCAGCGGCATCCTGGAATAACACGTGGTAAAAATGGAGAAGGGACGCCCCCCCCCCCCCAGCATGCCCTGACAAATGGGGAAATATCTACTACATGACACGGACCTGAGTGTCTCCGGCATTGTTCTGACACGAAGCAGGCCCTGGACGGATGCTACCTTCCGTATTAGCCGAAGCCACACAGTAATTGTACTCATTCATCACGCGAACATTTTCATATAAATACAGACGCACTTGGCGCTCTCTGAAATATCACGTTTCAAATATTCCATGCAAAAGATGCAAGTAAAATAATGCCGCAGAATTTTTTTTTTGTTTTAAATATCATGCTTCTAAACACTCTAAACTCAATATGAAAACAGCGAGGCGTTAAATAGGATGTGACCATTTTCCTGTTTAATTGCTCAGAAATTATTTTAGCTTCACCAGCTGAAGTTAACCATCAAAAGCAGATTCCACCAAGTCGTCCACCGAAATGTGCTCCTCCCCCCACCCCCCAACTTTTTTTTTTTTTTTTTTTTTACAGCACCCCTAAATTCATGACTGGGCTGTGTCGTTCCACGCCGCCTTTGCAGGTGTTAACAGAAATCCTAGAAAGAACTTGCCGGCGTGTCTGTCCCCTGCCCTGTGAAAATACTCCGCAGAGTTTTATGCCGCCAGCCATCACAAAAGCACCAGAAGCAGTTTTCCAGGTTCTTGGTACCTCTCGACAACTGCATCTCTTTGCCCGATTCGTGGACAGACAGACAGAGGCACACACACACGCACACACATCTAGCCCCTTGAGCTACGACCTTCCATTTTGCCTGGAATTCAAGCACAAAGCCCTCTATTCACACCGCTCCACCACCTCACTTAAAAAGATAAGACACCGGCTGCCCATAGCAGTTGGGAAATGGGAGGGGGGGGGGGGTTTGAATCGCAAGCACCTACCCCCCCCCCCCCCCCCAAATCAGCGACCTCCCAAGAGGAGAGGTGCGGGCGGAGGACCGGTTATGAAGAGATTGGGAGCAGGGCACGCGGATCCGGGGAGCCATACACCCTTCCTGGAGCTCCACGTGCGACTTCTGCAGGGAACGTGCAATGTAGACGGGAGAGATCGAGCGAGAGCACTCACCACAAAGAGCGCCGCCGGAGAGACCCGCGTGGACGCCGGTCCGCTTTTCCTCTCCGCTGATCCACTCTGCTTGGAGTTTCTTACGGGAGAGCTCCCATACCGGACCAGACGGAAACTTGGAGCTGATAATTTGAACCTCCCCCCTCCTCCAGCCCCCACCCCTCTCCAGAGACGGTGGTTTTTAACAGCCTGTCAAGGCTGAGCGCCGGGTTTTCTGCTTTGTGCCGAACGGCTCGGCAACGACCGCCGTCGTCTCCCCCTCTCCAATCAGAACTGCTAATCCCGTACAGTGCGATGCAGGAGCCACAAAAAGACAAGTCCTCTTAGGAAGGCGGAGAGGAAAGCAAAACAAAAAACTAGCTAAAAAAAAAAAAAAAAAGGAAAGGAAAAAAAAAACAGCGAGCTAATGAAACGGCAAGCCTGCACGGCCACCAGGACGTTTGAAGGAGCACATTCAAGTTTCTCAGTGTTTCCCCGCAGTTCAAAGACTCGCAGCTCTGAAAGTGGGAGGGGAAAAAAAAAGACACACCAGGCAAGGAAGCAGCGTATAATTCCTGCCTGCGGAACCCCCCCGCCCCCCCCGCGCCTCTAACGAGAGCGACTGCCCCTGACCGAAAAGGCTGGAATGCGAGAAGGCCCAGCAAGACAGGCCTGCGAGTTACTACACCATGACCCAGGGTCACACGCAGAAAGAGCGGCTGTGTGTGCGTGCCTGCGTGTGTGTGTGTGTCTGTGTGTGTGTGTGGGGCTGTGGGGAGCGCGTTTAAGGAAGCAAAACCACACGGTGGTATGTGAAGCTGAAGAGATGTGGGGAGCAGGTCAATGGCAAACCTACAGGAATGATCTGATGGGTGATTTCAAAATAAAATCATCGTCAACGACACTGCTTCAGATTCAGCTCTGCTTTTTAGAGTTACTTTTTTTTAACAAATTAAGAACAAAAAGAACCATTAAAAATCATACTAAAAAACGTCAGGATATAGTTATAAGCATTGTTAATCGTATAAAAACCAACATTAAACAATGAATACATTTTTAATGAAATAAAACGCATTCCACCGTAACTTTTAAGAAACAAACCGTGTTTAATTCACCGAAAACATGTAATTTAAGTGTGGAAAAATAACAATACTCATTTACTAAACTAAGAATGTTTTTTAGAAGGTTAAATTGTTTTGCTTTCTGTATGTAATGACATGCTAAGTCAGCATGCGTGGGCCGTGACAAAATAATAAATCATCCAAGCACAGGAAACATACCACCTTTAGCTAGCTTCCCTCCGAAAACATTACATTTAATATAATTCCAGTCTTTGTGCAGCATTTACAGCCCGCAAACAGGGTCAGTAAGGGAAAAAAAAACAGGCTGGTATGAACACGAGTATTAAGGTAAAAAGTAAACTGAGATACTGTCATATTGCCGGTTTTATATAAACCAGGTTTCTATAATACTACATTCCATCATGGTCTCACTGATATCAGGCTAAAAAAAAATAAAAAAATATATCACAGTACACTACGATAAAACTAGGATAAAGATACTGCATTTAAAAGTTGACAGAGTAACACGTGCAGATCACAGAAAGGGGGTTTCTTTCTTGCCCTATATATAAATATTTCCTTGACTTATAAAGTGTGATGGACAGCACCCCTCCCTACTGGACGAGATGAGCGGGTGGACGTTTTTACCTAGGACACGTGAGCAGATGGCGACGTAAAGTGAATGACATCAACTCCGAGAATGTGACCCATGGCCTGATTTACGTTCTCGGACCCCGGCGCTGGTCCCACTGCGACTGGGTATCACATGTCTGCTATCGTGTTGTTGAATGATGTCAACCCGCCCTCTTAGGCAGGGCGAGGCCGAAACTAACGCTTCCAGTGGAGTGCAGAACATAAAAAATATTATCATCATCATCATCATCACCATATATGCAGTGGAACAACAAGAAAAATATGCCCCTAATACATATTTGCGTGTTCAAAGTCACAAGACAAGAAACATTACGTTTATAAGCTAATTGTTAGTCACATATTTTCTACGTTGTGTTTTTCTTTGCAACACGGTCAATGAAAGCGTTTTTCCTCCACGCAGCCAGGAAATGTGATGCCATATGACCAGAGATTCAGTTCCCCTGCGTATGACCCCACTGCAAAACAGTCTTGAGACGATCACAAGACACAAACATCCTGCCAGGGGTGAACTGCTTCTGGGTCAGGCCTCCCACAAGTGCCCTGACAGCTCCAGTCTTTCTCCACGCGCAAAAACAAATGTGTGGCTGAATGGACCCATTTTGCCTTCTATGCACGCCTGGACCAGGTCGTGTCAACAGACCCCTGACCGAAATCTCCAGTGGTGATCCTCACTTTCGGCTCATTGCATTATGGTGAACGCTAGAGGTTATGGGTGGACGAAATATTGAATTTTAATTTCAACAATTACAAACAAAACAACTGAGATAAAATGATTATTGTGCCGCATTTCGTTTTGCAGTGACACTCCCATTTTGTCTTGCTATAAATCCAGCACCACCCTTTCCAACCCCTTTTCATTCGTTTCCGTTTCGTTTTTAAGTTCAATAAATGCATGACATTTCCAAAGTCAACGAGTAACCGTGTTAAACAATCGCAAACTCACTAATCGACCAAAATGGTCACGATTATGATTTTTGGCACAATCAAGCAGTCGTACTAGAGATTTGCCTCGAGTACTTAAAAAAAAAAATATGCTTGGGTTTATCAAGACTGCGACAGGTTTTTGTCCGCAACGCTATTTTTTTGTGAAAAAGACAAAGTTTGTTATTTGGCAGGCAAATTAAGAAATGTAGTTACACAAACAGACACAAATCTATTCATCCAAGACAAATACGCAAGATAAATTAATTTCAGTCCAACTACTGATATATGAAGTGATATAAAAGTGATATAAAAATCGCTTTGCTGGGCAAAGGTACAAATGTGGTTGGTTAGTGCGCAATTAAAAGTAAGGTGTGGCACGTACAATGTTTTTTTTGTTCACAGTGACTTTCCGTTACACATTGTACCAGGGGCTAAAACTGAAAACGAGGCTGAAAAAATCCCTCCGGAGTGTCTTTGTCAGGTATTTGACACACAATCTGCGTAAGAGCCCAAAACATGGTTAAAATCTGGACTGAATCACTCACAGACTGTAATTCGGACCCTCTAAGGGCCAAATAGATAAATTTGGCATCATTCTGCTGAGAAATTATATACATTAAAAACACAGTTTGGTTGACCTGTCTGACACCTGCATGTTACTGGCTGCCAGAAGTCTGTGCTGAAATCCATCAATCACTACTTGGGTCCTTTGCATGTCACCAATGAGATTTGCATCAATAGAAGTGGGTGGAGTAATAGGATGGTGTAACGGGAGAGCACTTGTGAATGGTCGTCAGTGTCTGGCAGACAACAAACCATTACAGAGACATAACTGGAAACGACTAACATCAAGGAGTAAGCTAGAGAAGATAAGATTTTATTATGTTATAATGTTATGATAGTATATAATATTATGCTTTGTACTGGCAAGTGAGGTAATTCCTTTGGAAGAACTGCAGTTCACACAGGATAAAAAGGACTGATTTTTCTTAAACTCTCAGAAAAATATTTTAAAGAGTAAACATTTTACTATTTTTGTTCAGCTCCCAAAAAAATAAAACAGTGCTTCGATATAATGCAGTATACTTGGGGTATAATTACATTTCTGCTTTGAATAATTAAAATTATTGAAATTATCTAGGTGGGTCAAAAAAGACTTCTGTTTAATAGAGTTTCCCAGTCTGGTCCTTGGGGGCACACAGACAGCCCATGTTTTTCAGGGAGCAAAAATGTGGACGGACTGTGGGCCCCTGAGGACTGCATTAAGAAATGCTGGTTTAATAGAAAGGGATGTGTCCATTACTAATGAACACATTCATGATCGTGATTTGGCTGTTAGAAAAACAGCCACTTTTCACCACCGACTGCTCCATGCAGAGGTACTTCAAAAAATCTCATAAAAGTAAAATCGCAGGAACATCATTCAACCACATGCTGTCTGTTGATTGTGGGGGGGGAGGGGGGGGGAAGGTTGCTTAAGGACAGGGTCATAAATACTCTCAGCACAACTTATTCGCTATTATTGCCAAACAACTCATGAGTTATACATTTTTTTAAAAAAATGGAGCCGTCAAGCTGGCTGGCATGAAAGACAATAAGGTTCAGTAACCAAGATCTTGCAGGGGGGGGGGAGCGGGCTGGATACAAATAAACTATGAAGACCTTGTTTCTGTCAGCAAAGTACACACAAATGCCAGGTCTTTACTGGTACCTGAAGAAACAGCAGGCAGGCACCATCCCAACTCAGAACTGAAGCCATGCACTCTCTCTCCTGACTGTCAACATGACCCACAATGTCCTGGGGAGTCCACCAAGTACCCAGTATCATACGTATTTTTAGTAGACACAACACCACCAGCACCGTAGCATCTAACGTCCAGATATTACCTGATATATGCTAGTAATCTGGCGATTTAACACTACTGATAAAAACCATGGCTTACCTATCTTTATAATCCTTTGTAAAACAGCCTACAGTACTAGCTTAACTAAAAGTTAAGGTTATTGCAAAAAGGATACATGAGTAATACAAGTAAACCCTACTTCATGGCTCTTGTTTCTTCTGTCATAGTGAAATGTAGACTTCTGAAGAAAATATATTACCCACCTGACAAATAAGAGGCACGTGCTCTAAATCCTAATACACTGAAACCCAGTGTAGAAATTTTTATCGAATTGGATTTCTTTATAATTTAGAAATATACATCCTCTGTTGTCTTAACTGAATGATCACTGTTTTTATCTAAGAAATCTGCTTTAGTTTTTGGGGAGATTATACTTTATCAACATGCAATCTTAAAGTTTTTTCTGTTTCCATAAAAATGCAAAACTGGGGTTAAAAAATAACCTTGAAACATTGTCTCCAGAAGGATTCTGGACCAGGAAATTAATTGCTAGCCCAACCCACAAAATTTAGTGCACAGACCCAACCAAAGCAGCACAATCATCTTAATGCCTGATTTGAGCAGACCTGTTGAAGCTGATTTTGGAAAGATTTTACACTTTGTTTCAAAAAAACTGCATGAGAAAGCATTTTAACGGACAAAGTTGCCAGCATTTTCCTAACCACGAAATAGAGGCTATACCATGAATCTCGGCGATTTGGCTAAAGATGACATTTATTTTTTATCTAAAAAAATAAGACGTATTGCCGCTCATCGTAAACGACGCAGTAAATCAAGTTTAAGCTGCTCGAATGTTACTTTTCATCCCTGCTACATCTTGGCATTACTCAAAAAAGATCATATTACATAAAAGGATTGGGGATTCTAGAAAAGTTCTTATTTATTATGCATGATGCAATGACAAACCATCATTTTTATACAGAAAAAAATAAAAAATAGCCCCACCAAAAAAATGACAATTTGAGGGCACAAAATTAGATGCGTGGACAAAAATTTCTAAAATATGGCCTTCATGCAATCTCAGTTCGCTGCAGATGTACACAACTGTCAATATACTTTCAAACTTATTATCAAAATATTTTCGGATAAGAAGCGTCAGCTTTACTCGCAGCAAATTGTTAAAATGCATTTTGTCTTTCATTGTCTTCTTGCAACGATTCAATTAATTTATGCATCAATATCCTGATTCTGGCTCACTGCTCTGTCAATTCTCAACAGTTATTTTTAGAGGAAGCCTGTGGGCAAGATTTATGCATGTAAACCAGCTGTTAGTTCTTTACTGGGGGGTGGGGGGGGGAACAGTGTTCAATCACAATTCATTCCAGAACCCAGCAAGTTGACGCCGAATCACTCATGATTATGGGGGGGGGGGGGGGGGAACAGCAATGCGACAGCAAAGTCGACCCGTCACACACAGCATGAAGTGGGCACCACCAAGACCTTACATTCATGCCAAAAGCTAAATCAAGAATACAAGCCAAAATGTTAAGGATCTCTGACAAGGTGCCTGACTGTAGCAATCTGAAATTGACAAAATACACACTTAAGCCAAAGTCTGTCTTGATTTAGGATAAAATAAAGCCCCGAAACGCTTCAGTTCTGACTGCCCAATGAGTGTCATGGATTGGGGTTATGTAAAAAAATGGAAAAGACTGCAGTCATCAGGATGACTTCCAAACCCTCGGCGTTAATTTACCGCGGCAACAAAACACACGCTGAACTTTCAAAGATCACCAGACAGCAGTGCAAACGGCCATAGGCTACGCATGCTGGGGATGCGGCAGCTTAGCATACAGGCCAATGAGAAATGAGGAGATTAAAAGCTCCAGAAATATCAACATTCGCGCATAATGGTCAGACAAACCAGAGCAGCGGCACCAGCTAAAAGTGGGCAAAGCAGAACGGGAATCATGAAGATCCTTCCAGAAAAGAAATAAAACCTCGGACAACAAACTCTAAGAACACGGGGAACAAACTGCTCGTAAAACCGACGGAAGCCATTAAAAAAAAAGTTGCATGAAGAAAAAAAAAAAACACCAGCAGGAGTCACTCGCAAACTCTAATGAAGTAGAGTTTACTTGCATTAGTCATATATCCTTTTTACATAATGCTCATTTCATATAGATGACATAAATTCACTCTTCCCTCTGAAACTCCTTAGACAAAGTGCCATCTTACTCATCAGGCCACATCGTCACACGGTGCGCCATTTCTTCCTTATGAGCGACGACGGCTTCTGAAACAACAATTCTGTCCACATAACTTCAAACCGTGATTCGGAGAAAATAGAGAGGAAGCTTCCCTTAGTCTGCAACCCTTCGCATTACCACACGCCAGGGACACGAGGAGTCGGTGAGACTGCCTCCCACCTCGGTCCAAACACCAGAGACGAAAGGAATTCCTTATGGAAAGACTTGCCAGGTTCCTGTAGGCCAATTTCAGATGCCTTGGCTGCACATGGACAGGTTAATTTGCGAAAAAAAAGAGAGAAAAAAAAATCTTGGAGGCCTCAAACGCTGGTCCTCATGCCAACTGGTTTCTTTACAAACTACACGCCTAACATGAACCCTTATGCCCTGGAACATCAGAACCATCTGTGACTCTAACTAAGCTAAGCTACAAGACTGGATGGGTCCTGGAAGGTACAATCTTTACCAGATGAGTTACCAATCTGCTCTCCCCACTGCCACCATTCCCTTGAACTGGTTCTTCCATCTTGTCCGTTACCTTTTCAGTGAAAACCTTGCATCACAGCTCAGAAACACCAGTAACGCTTCCAGGCCCAAACATACTCCCTACAGGACCCTCATTCAAGTGTCTTCTCCATTCACCCTCCCACGCTTCTTCCAAGTAGCAGTCCTATCATATTAAACTTGACATGTCAAAATCCACCCTTTTCCTCCCCTGCCTGTTAACTTTCCTCCCACAACCACTCAGTGTCTCTTGACTCCATCTCCTTATCCCTCTGCCAGGCACTTGACCTGTTCTCTTCCTCATCCCACAACTTTTCTTTCTTTTCCCTTCTTTATATAGCTGTGTATGCTTCTAGAACAGCGTTTCCCAACCTGGCTCTCAGGGACTCCCATGTTTTTGCTGTGGACTGTCTGGAGGGAGCTGAGAGGGAGCAAAAACGTGGACCGTCTGGAGGTCCCCGAGGACCAATTTTGGAAACACTATTCTAGGACATGACCAAAGAGAGCTTTGCATCTGCTGTCTTATACAGTCCTGAGCTGCATGTTGCTCCATAATCTTGGGACCAATGCCCTACTAATTCCAACCATCTGATCCGACCCATTCCAGGACGCTCCCAGAGTTCTCCCTTCGTGTCCCGGCAAAACTTATCCTTGAACGGGTTCGGCGAACCCTTTGATCTGCAACTCTGCTCCGATCCGCTGCAGTTCTGCTGTTTAAACACGTCTGCCTTGTTTATTCTCCATCCATATCCGCCACACTCCTCCCTTCTGGCAGAAGTTTTGATGCTTTTCGGAGTATGATTTATTTGTCAAGACTGCTTCGCCCCAAAAGCGGAAAGAGTTCCTTTGCTTAAATTTTATGCTCTTGGCTTTTCTTCTTTCCGTATCATTAACCTCACCAAGAGGTACGGAAAAAAAAAGCACAAAGTATGGCTGTGAGTTACATCCGTCAGCAACACTTCACGATATTTGCCATTTGCACAAGTTTTAGGGAGGCTGTTACCTTCGTCGCCTTGAAGTATTTATCCTTCTACACTGCATGAATCCTTCATTCACTATTCAGTATCTTCTTAGGCTAAGTCAACACCTCGCAATCTATATCAACAGCAGGCTCTCGCCATATCCTTCCATTCCATACAGGATACTGTGTTTTTGCACATCCGGGCAGATTGGGTATTCCTATCACATTAGACAATTTTTTTTGTTGTTGTTATTTTTTCATGGTCCACTTTGAAATTGTGGTTCTGAATCATCCACCTTGCAAACTGAATCTGGATCCTGTACTCAGCAAATAGCAAATTGTAAACAAAACAAACAAAAAAAATGTACCAAAAAATGTATAGAAATAAGAAAAACAAACGGCACCTTTTCTGAGGCGACCCAACATTATTTCAGAATTAAAAGCTTGTGTTAGACAAACTACCAGCATTCGCAGAAATATAACAAAGATTAAACAAAACAATGAAAATCACATGCAGATTTAAGCCCTACTTTTCTCATACATCACAGTAGCACGTGGCAACTAAGTCATAAAATCAAGGCACTACAGATAGAGAGAATATAATATTTAGTGCATCAGTAAACGGCTGTAAATCACGGTAACACTTTATTAGCTGTTACTTTGCTACCACCATTGGGCCCAAGTGTAAATATGGCTTAATACACAAAGCAGGGCTTTAAACAACCATTGGGCCTCACTCCTAATGTCATCTTCTGAATTACCCTGAAGGCTAATTCTGCCCTGGGGAGATGGATGTTTGTGGCATTCTCCTCACACAGGCCGTCTTGGTTCCTCCAGAGGTTCTCCGCTTGCGGTGTGGACCCGCCCAACCATCAATGGCACTAGCGGCTACATCTCCAGGAAAGACCACACCGAAAGCGGCAATCTGCTACCATCTCCGGAAGAGCCAGTGGAAAAATTATCTGAACAAATTTCTCCGTCAACATGCCAGAAAAAAAATGACTGTGCGTGTTTACGTGTTTAAGCTTCCCAGGGCTCTCCTCAATACTGCACCAGGACTGAAAAGCAAATTATACCGCAAAATTTCGGAAGAGAAAAAGATTTTAAATGGGTTTACTTCAAGATACTACTTAAATATGAAGAGCAAATGTGTCCAAACAACAACAAACTTCAAAAGCAAATCCAATTAAAAAAAAAAAAAACACTTTTGAAGAAATTAAAAAAAAAAAGTTCCAGAATTTCAATGTTTGTATTACATTTCCATATTTCCAACTATAGAGCCAAGATTAAAGTTTGTTTTAAGGGTCAGACCAAAAACAGACTATAAACAAGCCATTAACTAATTTTTCAGAATCTTTCACAAAAGAAATCGCAGACCGAAAGAGGCAGTTTGCAATCCAATTCACTAGCTATGGAACGTGAAATTTGTAGGAGATGATTTACGTTTTTCTCTTAGATACGCTTGACGGTAACTTGTGCCACTGTTGTGCCGTTTCTTTTTTTTTTATGCGAAAGATCTTCCTCCAGATTAAAGAAATTCTCTGAAATCTTAATTTATGAGGCGGAAGAGCAGCCGACACCTTTGGCACAATCTGGCCTCACAGATGTTATTCCTAAAGTGACACCGGCCAATTTGCCCGCGTGAATAACAGCGTAATGTCGGCGTGTGGCCAACGCCTCCACTGGAGCGTACAGGACCACTGTGACACTGCAGGAATGCCCACAAAGGGTCATATACAATTACAGATGATTCGCATTACAGGCAAGCGAACTCTACACATCCCAAAGCAGGATACCCAGTCAGGGATGAAATCAGAGGAAGTCCTGTCCCCTTTGTCCTGCCATCTAAAACCAAACAAAAGGAGTTTTCTCCTTCTCTTGACGGCTTGTTGAAGGACTTTCGGGGCCATCGCAATTAACATGGACATGAAACCGAGAGAACAGCTAAAACCATACTGCCCGAGCAGACGAGCACGTGTGTGTCCAAATGAGAATGACAGATATGCTTGAAGCCTTAAAAAGACAACATCCTGGTTGTAAATCAACACACGCAAGCGTTGCGGGCTGCGCTGATACACTTGCAAACGCAAACCGTTAGCAATCCTCATCCTCATTTTTACGAACTCGTAGCAACGTTACTTATTCCCCCTTGGGTCATAATTGCCTCTTTTTGAACCATTGGCAAACTGTGCCTTGCAAGCAAATGGATGCAAATCGGGTTTTGGTGCGGATGGAGGGACTGCGAGGCCGCGGGGTGGGAGGGATCTGCGGAGCACTGGCGCTCAGTCAAGGTTAGAAATGACCTCAGCGCTATCCATTAATGAAATGACAACTTCACTGAAAGAGAAGAATGAAATATCACAAAACGCTGGCTGGCCGTCGCAGTGCCGTTGCCGTTGCATGCTAATGCACTGCTGGGGGGGGGGGGGGGGGGGGGCTGTAATGAATTCCAACAATGACCAAAATAATAATAATAATAGTGGGGGGAGGTGGAGGAGAGAGAAAGAGCAGAAAACCAAAAGTACAGACGTACAATGCCTGGCATGCCAGCTACACACGCATTTATCAGCGACGACTGTATCCCAAAACGCGGCAACAAAAGGGGGTTTAGAGACGAATTAATGCAGATGAGGGAGAGCCCCTGAATTGCAATTTCTTTTTCTATGGCTCTGCCCTGGAAGAACCAAAAAAAGGAATCGCATCCAAAACCAGGGCGATACAGCCTGCCCATATTAAAGAGGAACAGTGACAGACTGAAGGGAGAGAGAGAGCGAGAAAGAGAGAAAGATGGAGGGAGAGAGAGCGCTTTGGCTTAGTGTAGTTTTCATAGCTTTTCCCAATTTGACAGCAGAATAATTAATAGATGATGCTAATCTATGTGGTAAAGAAAGCAATATGTTAAACAAAATTCATTACCGCATGATGTAAATGAGGTTTCTCACCAATGAAGGCAGTGATTGGCTGGGACGCGAAGCACACCGGGGCGGGATTGGCCGAGTGGTGGGCTCCTGGTAACGTTGCGGCCAGGCAACTGCACCGCCAGACAGCAGCTTGCCTCTTGTTTGTCGACTGAAGGGAATCTTGTTCAGCCCCAACTGCGTCTCCATGGAAGTGGCACCTTGAGAGTCTGCCCCCCCCCCCCCAACACCACCAGCACCACCACCCAGGTTCCCAGCGCAGCCCAGTGCAGGGATAGGGGCTGAAGTGAAAAGACCAGACTCTGGCATGAAGCCCAGACAGTACCCCCCCCAACTTTCTCCTGACTATAAAACAGAACTCGTTTAGGGCTGCTATTAAAAACCACCATTAACCGCTAAGTCAACGGACACCAGTTTGCGCTCAAACACGCCCCGCCCCCCCATTGCCTTTCTCAAGCTCTGACCAATTAAACGCTCATTTTCGTCAGCAGATGCACAATTTAGGAAAAGGTGCTCTTGATCAAAAATGTCTTCTTTGCAAAACTTAAGGGAGAAGTTCCTTGTGGCTTTTCTTGTTTCTCGTTAATGTGTTTTCCAAGCCCAGTTAGGCAGCCTGGGGGGAAAAAAAAAAATCTGTAAAATAATCTAATTTGCGTGACTGGTTATTTGCGATTCCTTATTTCTGGGGGACAGCAGTTAGCTGCCAGACTAACGTCACTAAACGAGACAGGTGTGGCACACACACACACATATCTTAAATCTGCATATCTTTCAAAGTTCAATAATTCTGACCCCATTGTGAAGCTGCATAAGTAGTGATATCAACTTTACCAAACAATGGAGCAGCTATGGTATCATCTACTTTATAAACCGCTGCTGCTGTGCTGTGTACCGAACCAGATGGCCAATCACTGCAGCGCTCACCGTAGCGATAACACAATAGATTCACCAGCCATACTGTGTCGCCCAGTTCCCTTATAATGGTTTAGTCCTGTTTACCGTTCACTAGACACAAAGAGTCGCCAGACAGTCGCGGGCAGAACGGCTGTCTCACATCCCGCTCGCGCTTCACTCGAGGAAGCCAAGACAAAATCTGTGGTAATTCCATTTTTTTTCCCTTAAAAAGATCGCTACGTCAACTCCTCGCGCATGCGCACTTGGTAAATATGCACGGTCGCACCCCACAATTTAAATATTCAAGTGACTCTTGTATGGTGACATGCAAGATGTAGAGTTTGAAAAAAAAAAACATTACAAAAAAGGAAGAGAGGCCTTTTCAAAGACTGCTGTGAATGAGCTTTTAGACAGGGATGCAAAGCAGGGTTGCTTTCTGAGGGTGGGAAACTAATTACAGTGTTATTTCTTATTTGATTTCTATTCTCTTGCTGTGTTTCCGTCACTCCCATCGGTAAGTATCACGAACAGCATTAACTGACTAGACTGAAAGTAATCACTCTTGTTGCCTGTTTGTCATGCAGTAACATAAAATTCTGTGCATCTGCAACAATACAGTTACAAGCTTTTTGTTAAACATTCATTTCAAATGGCACCGGGAACCAGTCATACAATCTATTAATCGCTTTGTTAATCTCACGCACTGACTGACAGACAGACAGACAAAAAAAACTCAAGAGAAACTAATCAGTTCCGAAGTCTGAACAAATGTGAATTTTGTTGCGGGGGGAAAACACGGTGCCCCATTAGATATTCATGACAGGATGGTTGTCACGCACAACTGAACGAGCAGGGCCGCAATTTAGCCTTAATTTAAACCTACCAAAGGATAAACGACAATGGACAAGCTGCGTCTTCTCATATTATGGGTTAGGACTTATGATAATGTTCAGAGGCTCAAACCCAGTGGCAGATCATTGATTCCGGACAAATTGAGGAACGTCATGTCAGGTGGCACTGGAGGTCCAGACAGTCAGACGACGAGATATTGCTTTACAAAGGTCTAGCTGTTATCAGCGGAGTGTGGCAGTCAACAATTGGATGCAGCCATGTTTAACAAATACATTCTGTCTGCACAGAGGCTGACCGACATAAAAGCTCACCGCAAGACAACAAACAGCAACAATCCCTTGGGGCACAAAAATCCGTCTGATACCCCTGGCTGCTGCCCAGAATTTAAAAGAATCTAATTTGTACTGTTTCAGTAAAAACTGCTGCAACCCTATATGCCATTCAAAATAAAGACCACCCATGCGATGAAGGTTCCTTTAAAAACGTTGAGGAATATCTCTAACGTTCACTAAACAAGCACAATAGTTTAGAAGAAAAAAACAGGCTCTTCAAAAAGGCCTGTGTCGCAGCACCTTTAATCTGGGAGATTAATTCGCTGCAACTCTAATACTTTGTAAGGGCTGTTATGCATCTCTTGTCATAACAACCAAATCCACTTGAAAAATTAATTAGCGCCGAAATTTACGTAAAAGGAAAACAACGCTACAGCACCCCCTACTGGGTATACAAACTACTACAATCAATTTCTTGGGGAAAAAAACAACTTTCCCAGTTAGCACTTCCCTTTACACTGCCTTAAGTACTCACCACTGTTTTTTCTCCTTCTCTCCCTTCTGAAGCACACCATTGATCATGGAGCATCCAATTATTGCTTAATACAAGGAAAACGACGTAAACATGTAATCCGAATGAAGTGCCATGACATATCCACCATTACCCAAGTTACTTCATTAATTTATGAATTTTCTTCGATTATTTGTTGTCTATACAATCAAAGTTACGTCGTCCGCTGTCAACGATAAGTTGCAGCGTCAAGTTGCAGTTAGTTACTAATATAAAACGTGTTGCGCAGTTAACTGTGAAATCTTTTCAAGCTACTCCAAACGACGACAGTTAAAATAAGTTTAAAAAGCACAATAAATGCTCAAATATATACACTATACGTTGCGTATTTACCTCCTCCTTCTTTCAAGCTCCAACTTCCAACTACTCTTTCCAGAAAAGACGCTACGAGGCAGCCTAGGAAATCGCGATAACTTATTTGAGGACTGATAGGCTACAAGTTCAAGTGTTCTTTAATGATTTCTTTATAGTATTCCTTTAACTCTGATTATTATTACTATCCCTGCTGTTTTAAATCAAAAATATTATTTAATGCTGTATGCAACCTTCTGCAACTGTTTAAATTCGGTGCAACATCGGGAATTCTTTGACAGCACTTCGCAGAAAAGTAAAAAAAAAACATTCAAAACAAAAAAGCTAAATGCTACCCCGACAGCATTATTAAATGGGATCACTAAAAACTACTCTTTATTTCAGAAGTCCACATTTCATGAACTTTGCAGCATATTTCTTGTGATAGAAAGAAGCACAATACGCATAACCCGACAAACCTTTCAATGTAATGTCTCTCTCACGTACTGCCAGACGAAAAGCCCTTGCAGCTCACCAAATGTACGACTTGATCCGGGGATTCGAGCCAATCCAAGCTCTGAGTCGGTGTGAAATGTATGACAACGATTTTTGCAGCATTGTGGTCAAGTTCAGAGGTGATGTGATACAAACCTGACGGACCGCATTCTCAAGATGACAAAAAGGGTTTAATGGACGCGGCTGTCGCCGCATTGGGACTTTGTGGATCAGTCTGGCCCTTCCTATAACTAACATGAGATTGCTCGGGAGAATGGACGTTGGGATTCCATTACTTGTCTAACAATTAGTTTTTTTTTCCTTCTCTCACCATGGGCTAATCTTGGGTTTGCCTGACTCTTTATTAATAACCTTTTAATTAAAACCAATAGCTGCGTTGAACAAGAAATGAGCGGCTTCTCTGCTGTGGAAGGGCGATCAATAAGACCCATCAGTCCTGCCCTGCCAAAGAAAAGGACAACAGAGGGGAAAAACTCGATACAGAGGGAGACTCGATCAGTGGCAAAGGGCAAAAAGGGCAAAAAGATTTGCTGGTCATAAAATAAAAGCCCATTAGATGCTATTTAATGTGGCGTACTTTCAGTCAATGGCCACAGCCTTTATTAAGGTAAAGGAGAAGAGCAAACATTTTGTAGACAATTTAAGAAATTAAGATCATTGTGTCTTTGCTGCGCGAATTTTCCACCTTATTTCCTGACGCTTGCCATCACCCTGTAATCGTTACAACCACAGAAATTAGGCAAACCCTTTGGGGGGGGGGGGGGGTAGTGATAAGGATTAAGATGAAAGAGTACAGCAGAATTATTAGGCCTGAAAAAGGGCCATCAATAGAAATGTATTTATTTTGGTTGTTGAGTGTCATCGGCAAGTAATACTGTGCTTAAAATTCATTGATTGTGGTCCTCAGGACTGAAGAGTTGCACAGTAGATATAAAACCTGGTGATAAATATTCAAACCCCACTCCAATCTACAACGGAAGAAAAGAGAACATTAACACTGATGGGGTCAGGGCTGCAGTCTTTTCTCTTTCGTTCATTGAGAATTTAGGAGCAAGTTGGAGGGGAGGTTGTCCCGACGGACAGCGTCAGCAGTGTTTTCGCGGCTGGATGCAGTGTTGTCTCCTTCTAATTTCATATATATATATATATATATATATATATATATATATATATATATATATATATATCACAGTCCATGTCCATCTCTCACGTAGCACTTAGTAGCATGATGCTAACAATAATAAAGCCTGTCGCAACAAAAGTAAAATACAAAAAAAACAAACAAAAAATGGGCAGGACAGTGTGACCTGGTTGAAGAAAAGTGCGGGTTTAAAAATAGAATTCTGCAGACAGGCGCGGACGGGCAACCCCGACGGGTCGCAGAGCTCATCTCCCGTCGGCAGGCGTCCGCCTCAGCGAGGTCATGACGTGGCTGAAGCGGGCACACAGCTCCGGGGTGGACCAGGAGGGCAGCCGCGGCGGCTCGCTAAAGCTTTTCATCTCTGTCGAGCAGTCCAGCAGCTTGGGGAGGAAATCTGTCAAGGTCTCCTGAAGTTTGGCTAGGAAGAAGGGGACAGCAAGGGTGGGGGGTCACAAGGAAAGACAGGGCTTCATTCTCATCACTCGCTCACCTGTATACGTGGCATCCTTGCAAAGATGTGTGTGTGTGTGTGTGTGTGTGTGTAACTTCAACCCCAATCTACACATTCTGTAACCCCACACCAAATAAACATAAATCAACATGTCAAGATCCGCATATAAAGTACAATTACATGCGTAATTACAATTACTTAAATTACAATTACAAATACTGTCCTAAATACAAAAGTGAAAAAGGAACACAGTACCCTCTTCCCAACTAATGTCATTTTTTTAAAATAAAAAAATATATATTATAAAGTGCATAATATGGAGCAATGAACAACAAGGTGTATTTTCCAAAAAATGTGCTTTGAAGAAGTACTGGATTTTAAGCAGGATTTATCAAACTGAACCTGACACACAGAAGACAGGCTTTATGCACAGCGTGGCAAACACCCGATTTATCACAAATGGGAACAAGGACCAGCCGTGACTTACGGTCCATCTCCCGGCCCAGGTAGGAACACCAGCGGTTCCTGATGTCCTCCACGGCGGCCACATCCTTCTCCTTGCCCTCGTCGGTCAGCAGCAGGGGCAGGCATGGCACCACCAGCTGCTTCATGACGTTCAGGCCGTCGCTCACCTCCGGCTCCTCTCCGTACTCGAAAAGGGCTGCCGCCTGCTCGTTCAGCTTCTGCGGAGCGCAAGCATACGCCCGTCAGGGACGGCCGACCAAGCTAACGGAACCGTGAACCTCCTGAAGCTGAACGGGCCTAACTGGATGCCTCAGCTATGCTTAGAATTGAGAAAACACACCATGTGCTCAAAGCATTTAAAAAGCCTGCTTCGGTTAAAGGATACGTTCAATTCATTAAGCCCTATTTATTTATAGGAGATTATCTGCACATATCGCCGTTTTGGATCTCCAACTTCACATCCATTTATTTTATCCATCTCCATCAGTATTTTGTTACAGTTATGGTCTTTTTGGCTTTCATAATAAACCATCACGGTACGCTGCATAAGGCTAAGCTAGATTTCCTTCGAGACAAAACACAGAAGTGAATAACACGGCATAGAGGCAATCAGAATTCTTGGATCCAATCAAAAGGTCCGTTTCTGAGAGCGGCGGGTCAGGCCGGGACAGCGGCTGCTCCCCGTTTACATTCACTCCTCGCCAGCTTCCTCCTCCGAGTTGCAGACTCGGTTTGGAGCACAATAGGGTTCGGTCACAGTACAGCCAAAAACACGGCCCTCCCCGAACAAAGACACTGGACAGTTTATAGAAGAAAAGCAAAAAAAATAAATAAAACAAAGAAAAAATTAAATATGCGTCCATTAATTTTTTGGTATTTTTCCAGTCCTATATTGTAAGTTAAATGAACCTGTCATAACTTAAGCATGTTTCTTAAAACCTGTTGCAAAGGACTTAAGGACATCCTTGCCGTCTTTGGTTTTGTGATTTGGGCCGGGATTGTAGGGCCTATATTTTAGACCAAAATAAAATAAAAAAAAAAAAAAAAAAAGACACTGCAAGATACATAGAGTTTCATATTGTTTCATTACGGAGTAAAGCCTTCACAGATCCTGTCTAATTGAATTAAAACGGGGCGATATATCTTGGCAGAGACGGTAAGCACTAGCTCCGGACGCTGCATAACCGGCTGGTGACCAAGACGCTCAGTGCCGAGCACAGCCCAGAGGAAACGATGCCGTCCGCTGGTTTACTCACGAGCAGACACGCTCTCCTGTGATGGGCGATCAGCTCCGCGTCATGCCCTCGGTAAGGGCCCTTGGAGAGCAACGCTTTGTTGCACTGATAAGAGTAGATCAGGTACGGTAGCGCCTCAACATAGCTGTTGGAGGAAAATCACCAGAAATAAAATGTTCACTTTTACCTCTACATGTTAATGCTTAGCTTCCATTTACATCTGACAATCTGCACTAATGTATTAATTTCTATCCATCTACCTATTATCTACCTACAATGCTGTATGTATCATCTGGTTTAGACTCAGGATTCACATTTTCCCTTAGTCATTAAGCCACAAACCAAATTTTAAACATTATTGCCAAATGTATTCCACAACAAAATAGTGCAGTAAAAGTAAATTCAACATACTGCAGTGACCCTAGCAGAATGCCTTCACGTACAGTTAGAAAACAAAAATCAACAATTTTCACGATCACGCTCCCCACGACCCAATGAAAATGGTCCCACAAATAGGGTCACAACCTGCCAGTTGAACAAGCATGCTCACTGAAATACATATACAAATTCATTTGAAAATCATGCATGTAGAAACCAATATTTTACAGATAATGTTGCCCACCCCCCCAAAAAAAACAGAGCAATTTAGTTGCATGTTCACAATGCCAGTACAGGGGTATAAATGTTCATAAATGTGCCTTTTAATTCAAAGTACGAGCTCTTTAAAATCTGCAGCCTCTTATTGTTAATGAAGTGTTAATGAAGGTGATGATGACTGCATTTATTGATATACTTGATTAATGAGTATATATTTTCAGGCCAGTATTTTATATGCAGATTAAAAGGTTCTCCCTGTGTGATCCTGACCAGGAAAAGCAGAAGGAAGGTGAATTAACTTCAAAATAATTCTCAAAGATAAACAACAGAAATGCACAAAAAGGCAAAGCCATTTACAATGGATGGATGGATGACCGGTATTTGAACGTTCCTACTTTTTGGTAAACATTAAGGTTTAAATATGACCATATATCCCTTAACCCTACAAGACTGGAAGGAGTTCCACCTCAGTCCTGAATTACCTAATTAAACCTAATGTTGTTCAGGTAGATAACAATTCCTTGACTTCTTGGCTTGAAACGTTTTACAAACCCACCAACAACACTCACTGGGCTGGGCGCCTCCAGACCCGAGAGCTGTGTAAAATGTGCGTTAAGTGTGCATTAGGCAGTAAAATGCTGGCTGCCACACATTCAGGAAAATGAGACTGGTCATAAAAGGAAATTACCGGGGCGTTTTGCAAATATCTGCTTTTTTAACAAGCATTCAATAGGTTTGTGAATCAGGATGAATTTTGGAACTTTGCTGCCCTCTATAGGCACTCAAACGACAGCAGAGCTGAATTAAAAGTAAATCAAGTCAAGATGCAGCCCCTTATTTAATTAGGCTTTCAGACATTTTCAACCCCCCTTGATGTCCAGGGACAGCAACTTTCCTTTTGCCCTCTAAATGTGAAAGGCTTGGCACACAAACCAGACAGTGGTTGGGGGTGGGGGTGGGGGGGGCTAGTATGTGAGAGGGGGGTGCCGTCTCACCTTCTCTTCTGGACCAGTTCCAGACCAATCATCAGGAAGATTGTGGTCTCCCTAAAGTTCCTATACTCCTGATGCCAAATCTGAAAATATATTAGCCATTATCAGGCAATCACAAGTGGGACCAATCTCCAACAAGGTAGATCAAGAGGGAATGTAAGAGATTTAAAAATATAATAATTTTTATTAGCAATCAACAATTTCTTTTTCACTTCCATAACTCCACTGTCTACCAGCACGGAGGTAACTGGTCATGTAATGGGACTGTATGGTACCGACTGAGGAAAGTGGGTCTGTTTGCTGGTAATGGATTATCATACCGGAGCTTTAGCAAATCATTGCCGTGAGGAGGTTGACTCTCAGGGAATAGAGGACACAAAAGACAAACATCCTTGGCATATTCTCAAACAAAACCCGGGCAAAGGCATTCCAATAAGGTTAGTTAACCTTTCGTCCGCTTCAACGCAGTGCGTCTGAAGAATGCCCGCGAATGCCACGTTTTCCATTGTAAGAGATGTTCCCATTAGTCTGAAGGGGGAAACACTCTGCGGCAGTTGATGTTTCGGCGACGAGCAAAGAACGAACAAAAAATAAATGAAAATGTTCAAAGGAACTGGCTTGGAGAAGCTTAAAACTACAGCAATCCTGACCTCGTATTGTTCCATATTTACTTCATCCGGCCTTATAAGATCCAGCTTTGCACGTGCAACTTTCATTATGTTCTTACATCTGGGGAGGAAAACCAAAGAAGAGCCAAAACATTTTGTATTCTAACAAAGAAGCACATGTTGACCACCATACCAGCACGGCTGGGGGGGCGGGGCGTCACACCGTACCGCTCGTCGTAGCCCAAGCTGGGGTCAGTAAACTGCGTGAGTAGAGTCCTCTCCAGGATCTTCTTGGGCGCCTGGTTCTGGATGAGGTAGACCATGACGTACTGTATCCGAAGGTCAATTTCGGGTTGGGTGCCCTCCCAGGCCAGATGGAGCAGACGGGCATACTCCGCTTTGATGGCCTGCAAGGTAACAGAACAGGGGGGGGGGGGGGGGGGGGGGGCAGAGGGAGACAGAACAGTCAGCCTTCCCAGTCGTCACCCACCCAGAAGGTGGTTAACCAGTCTCAGGTGCTCCCTTATTTGGGAAAGGTTCTCAGACAATGGCTAAACAGTGCCACCTATCCACAGGGCTATGGAATAACAACAACAAAAAAATATGCACCGATACAAAGAATCAGATGTCAGTTTTCCAATCTCGCTATTATTAGTACACAGTTACACAGCTTAACCGGTTACTAGTTAGTGTCTTATTGGAGCTACTTGCAACTCACTTCCATGTAATGCTTAGGATGTTCTAACTACAGCACTGTGCAAGTCTTAAGTGATCAGTCAAAGAAAATATTGTTTAAATGATGATTTGCAGCAACCGCCCAATATACCCATTGTGTAAATATACACTTATTAGCCAGACAAAAAGCTTCAAACATTTTCTTTGACTGCCTAATACTTCTGCACAGCACCGTACAGGTCACCAACAACTCTTATCAGCACGTGCAATACTGGTCTCCATTCTAAACCACCTTCAAACATCCTAACAATGAGGACCCAAGAAACAACTGCTAACACACATTTACTATTCATATAAATAGAGACGGAGAAATACTACAAAAGTCTAACAGAAATGCACCATACTGAAATGTTAAACTAGCTACATTACAGCTCTGCACCCAGGGGCAGCATGAAGGGGGCGGCAGTTAGGATGATTCCAAGGGCCCCTTGAATGACAGGGGCCATGAAACATTTTCAAACATAATTAAATTGGTCAGGGTTGAGGGCCCAAAATGATACGCTTTCATGGGCCCAAAATCTCCGGTAGCAGCCCTGTCTGCGGCAAAGCTCATGGCTAACCTGAATCATAAGAGGACACTGAAGACTGTTCAAAAGCACTAACACCAGCACGGTAATTACCAAATTACTTTTAAAAAGAGAGAACTCGCTTTTCAACAATATCAACTTTGATTAAATCCACAGGACAAAGAGCAACCACTTGCTGGAATGCACAATGATTTTGGAAAAAGGAGGGAATGTGTGTCTGAAAGCAATGCTGGAGCAACCAGCTAGGAATAGAAGGTACCTTGAAGAAGGCTGCCTCGGGGCCGTATTTCTCGTACACGCTCCGGGCCCTGCCAACGGCCAGGATTATTCCCTGCATGCTCGGGGTCAGAATGTCCTGGGCCGATGATGGAACCATTTTACATTAGATGGATTGGAGGTTAGCTGCTACAGGTGCCATACAGGAACTTGCACAGTCCTCAAACCAATGAGCAAAAGAAAGTATGCAGGGATCGCGTTCCGTCATGCAGCGCTTGAGGAGCACACCTTACTGGATCGCCAAATGATTGCTACATGCGGATGGGAGTTACAGCATGACGCGCAGGGTAAATAATACATTATCAGGTTGCCCATCAATTACACAAAATTGCTGCCTTCGAGTGGTTCTCAGGGTGAGATTTGCCATGAAGTCACGAAATTAAGTTGCTTAAGACACTCAGGAATTCAGGCCATTCAACATGGATTTAGCAAACAGAGCTTCCTAAGCACAAACACTTAAAACATTCAACGATTAGATTTGTGCATCTAATTCCTCAAAATAGAAGTTCTTCATAGGTGTCCAACCAAAGAAAATCTCTAGTAGAACGAATCTAGAGATCACTGAAGACATGAGCGTAAATTCAATAATACAATTCTTTTTAAGACCCTTAAAAAAAAGACAAAACTTCAAATATTTTTCCAGAGTAAGAGCAGAATTCTTTGAATGCATACAAACACTACAAAAGGAAGCAATTTTTTTTAGCTGCTAAGAATCGAGCATCAAACAAGCATAAGCGTAGAGGCACTTCTATAATGTTCAGGTAGGGTAGAACTAGGCATTCATCTTCACTAAACACACAGGCATCTACTTCAGGGACATGCCAGCAATACACAAGACCTCCCCCCCACCACCACCACCAACACACACACATGCTTTGCTTATATGAAACTAAAATTGAGGACAGCAAGGAGCATTTGCTAAGTTCAGCACACTACCTCGTCATCATACCCGCCCGCTGGCAATCGTGAGACACACGCCCCCTTGTGGTGGGTGGCCACCTTGACCCAACGTTGCTCAGGAAGGCCTGTGGTTCCTTCCACTACTGGGTCAGAATCAGGGAGTAGGTGACGGGATCCAATCACCTTTGTAGGGGGCGGGATAATGGATCCATCCACCAAAGTAGGAGGCAGGGTTGATACCGCTACTGTAGGTTGAGCATTAAGGGGCAGAGCAGCAGAAATCTCTACTGTAAGCTGAGCCTCAATGGGCGGAGTAGCTTGCACCTCCACCATTGGTTGAGAATCAGGGGGCGGGACAGTGGGCACCTCTACCATTGGTTGAGAATCAGGGGGCAGAACAGAGGACACCTCTACTACAGGTTGTGTATCAGGAGGTGGGGAAGTAGATACCTCTGGTACAGGCTGAGCATTGGTGGGTGGGACAGCAGACATCTCTACTGCTGGTTGAGCATTAGGGGACAAGGCAGTGGACACTGGTATCATTGGTTGAGATTGAAAGGGCGAGGGAGTGGACAACTCTACTGTAGGTTGAAAATCAGAGGAAGGGGCAGCAGAAACCTCTATAGTTGGCTGAGAATCAGGGGGCAGAACAGCAGGCATCTCTACCACAAGCTGAACATCAGGAGTCGGGGCAGCGGATATCTCTACCACAAGCTGAACTCCAGAGGGTGGGCCAGTTGATCCAACAGCAATAAGCTCATCAGTAGAGGACTGGCTTACAGGCCTGTCTATCACAGGTTGGGTAGTAAAGGGTGCAGGGGTGTACCCCTTGGCAACAGGTAAGGACCTGATGACCACTTCCTGAATAGGACGGTCGACGGCTCCTTGTTTGCTGAGCACATCCGGAATAGGAATTAATGCACCGCACTGCCTTTTGACCTGAAATTGATCACTGGACACTGGGACTTTAGGTAACTCAACCACAAGTCGGGGGGTGGGGTCCTCGACCAAAGGCTGAGGAGCAAAGGTCAGCGAGGCGGCCATCTTTAGAGCCAACACTGCCAGTGCTTCTGGCTGAGGGTATGAGGGCACGCGTTCACCAGTAAGCTAGACGAGAAAAGGAGAGAGAAACAGAAGAGCATGCGTGGAAAGAAAAACAGGTCTGAGTTTCAAAATAAATGACTCCTACTTCCTGCATGACTTCCCTCTTAATCCGTAATCCCAGACTGCGACTGTAACGGTACCCTATCAACCTTCTTTGGAACATGCGCGGTTCTGCCAGGGTTACCTCACAGGAATTGCACTTTAATTTGGCCGTGTTACCGGACTCGCTTCATCGGCCATTTAAAATGCCGGAGATTTTACTGAAATCTGTTTGAAAATCCATTCACAGAAAAACAAAATGGAAAAAAAAGCATTTATATGTAAAAGGTCATATAACAATAACCAAAAAAGAAAAAGTGAATTGTGCAAAAATATGAAGGGCCCCATGCAAGCTCAGACTGGGACAGTCATACATCTGATATTTGGAAACTAGGGGAAAAAAAGGGAAAAAAAAAAAGAAAATTGCTAAATTGAATAAGAGATGGGGGTTAACCTGAAAGTGAAATCATTGCTGCTCTGATTTCATACTATACTGCAGTCGATGTGGCTGAAGCCAGGAAGTGAAAGTAAGAGCATAGCGTACGTCAGGTTGGTGACGTGTGGCTGCCTGCACTTGAGATGTAGGGTTAGGGAGCAGGATGTGGGGATCTTACTGCATTCAGCACGGCCTCCGGGCCGCTGTCGTGCTGCTCGGCTGCGGCCTGGGAGATGGCCCTCTCTGTGTCTGCCTTCAGGTGCTCGCAGGTGTACAGAGAAGATGGCTGTTCCATGTACTGCTGAGGGGCTGGGGGGGGGGGGGACATCAATCACCCCTATGTGCATTACACATCATTCAAACAGCTCTCAGAATGACCCATAGGCAACATTCCTCAGACGGGGACACACCACACACACACCGACACAGACAGAATCTCATTGATCAACAAGAAGGTTTATAGAAGGATTATATAGGTAACTCGTTTTTAGTAATACTGACACTATCAACTCACTTCAAGTGCTTCTGCCATACTATCCAGACACCCATCGCAACAGCAGTGTTTACCGCCACTCAGACTGCACATCTGCGTGGGACCCCTGAGGTTTCTTACTTAGGAGGTGCTGAAGCTAGCTAGCGACAATCTAACTACTCGCCAGCTACTTATTGGGTTTTTCAATTATCTGAGGGTGGGTAGGGTGGCCCCCGAAGTGACTGAGCAGGACTCCAGAAACAACAGACCGGTCCAAGGCCCACAAAGTAAATCTGAAAGGCTTCCCAGCTACAGTGTCACGAGGGCCACATAAATATGCAGCCACTCACGTTTCTTGGATTGAAACATCACTCGCAGCTCACAGACCTTAGTAATCCAATTATTTCCTGCTTCTCAACGAATGAGTAGTTTCAAAGTGATTCTCAACACCAGCATTGACATCTGCCCACCTACCTTCATACTGAATTAGCATTTAGTTCCACCTTACTTTGGACTAGAAGATGAGCTACAGACTTACGGCTCATCTGCACTGGCACCAAGAACCAAGCCAAACCCAAACCGAACTGCGAAGAGACGGTTTTCCATTGCAAATCACGTGAGCCAAACCCAAACCGCACCCATGCTGACACGGTCCTGCTTACTACCAAGGCTGAAAACATGAGCTGAGTTGGTTGCATCACCACCATCTGACTGGTCGAAATGCATGGACACAAGAAAGAACCAGTGATCTGCGTCAAAATGTATGGATTCGTAGTTGCGACGCATCGATGCATTCCCGATAACCTAATACTTTGAAAAGTACCATAGAGTGGCTGGATGGAATGGATGCGCAATGCAGATTTATGAAAGCGGATGCTAATCCCGCTAGCGTTACATGCCAATATAACACAGCGATTCTCATAGATGTGATAGTGCAAATTTGCACATAGTAAATCATGATGGACACCGTGTGCTCAGTAAATAAGCGTCTCTTCGGTTTTACATCCCGGTTGCTCTCCAAACCCCACAATGCCTTTACCGAGCCGATCCTTCTGCGGTGGAAAACCGAAGACAGCCGGAACCACACTGTAACTAGTGTCTCTTTGCAGTGTGGCTCAGGCACAGCCTGGTTCTTATATGCCAGTGGAGAAGCACCATTAGAGACTCACCTGCAGAAGGGCTGGATTCCAGGTTCCTGGGCCAGGAGGGGCCCATCATCGAGGCTGGAACTACTGCTCTGGCCTTCCGCTTCTCCTGCAGCGTGTCCCACTGCCGCAGCTCCTTCTCAAACAGCTGGTTGTCCTCTTTTACATAAGCCCTCAAGTCCGCCGGCAGCTTGTCCAGTCCAGTCAGCGGCTGATCCATCACCTCATCAGAGTCCTCTAGGAGGAGACGAGGACTCCTTTCAGCGTCAACGAACAGCAACAGCCTTATTTCCGTTAACTTGGGAAATAACCATTGGACTGGTCAAGTTGATACCTCAACTGGTACGAATAAACCTGCTGCATTGGCAGTGCAGTAAGATGCTGCCAACGTTGAGCTTAACTCTTGCTTGGGCAATTTCACTCGGGGTTTGCCTCACCTTCTATTAGAAACGGCTTCTTGTCGTTGATGTACATCAGGCAGTAGGCACTGGTGTTGCGGTAGCCTCCGAAAGAATCCCGCATCAACTCCTCCCAGGAGGATTCAGTGACCGAGATGTCATTGTATTTCATCCAGCACCGGTGTCGAGAGCTATAGATGTATGCCCAATAGTGGCCGGCATTGGCCTGGCCCTCATGGACCAGCACCGCATGCAGCCGGTATGGAACCTGCGGACACAAAGAATGCTGGGTCAAGCTCTGTCCCTCACCAAGCATCACATGGGACAACTTGAGTGACTTCTAAAGATTTCGTGAAGGGTGTGATCTCCCGTAGCTGTTGGTGATGCATTTACCCGACACCCTGATTTTTTACTAGAGGCGTTCGGGTTGTGATTTGAGCAGTAGCCACCATCTTGAATGGCTTCATCCCCTACTGGCAGACAACCTCAGCAAGCTCACAAAGAAGAGGGTTTGGCCTCCGGGGGGGGGGGGGGGGGGGGGGGGGGGGGGGGGGGGGCAGCACAGGCTGCCGTCAATGGCACTCACTTGCGTCATGGTTTTTTCGGAGTACATGAGCTCTGTGGTTCTCTGTATCTTTGCGATGCTCCTCTGCAAGTCTGAGCGAGAAGAGAGAAAAAAAATAATAAATCAAGGAGAGAGAGACTGACCTAAGTGTGAAGGACAAGCAGGAGGCCACTGTCTTACACCTCTCTTCCTGTAGGCCTCAGGGGACTCAAACAGAAAATAAGCGTCTGACATCCAATGCAATCGGCCGCACTTCTGATGCAACAGAGAGCCAAGCCAGAACCCACCCTTCACGTTGTATAAAAACAGCTACACAACTTAGTGACCACCACCCCCCCACCACTGTTTCAACAGTGCCGAGCTCTGCCAAGAGGTCTATTCTGCCCCACGCTGGTATCACCAGGTATTACACGTCATCAATTGTCTACGAACAGAATGAACGTGCCCTGTTTTATTCAACTAGAAAACACATGTGTGTGTTTCAGGTTGTCAGTGAAAGGCTGAAAGGCTACTGTGTACTGTACCGGGGGTCACTCTGCACTTAACTGAGAGCTACTAAATATTCTACTGAGTTTCTTTTGAGGGTATATGAAAAGTGTCATACGGGTAGCCTTCACCATGATCCCCAGGGGGTACCAGATAAGGGGCAAAAAATTAGGCTGAGCACAGTATTCAGCGTATGTACCGAGTTATGTTTACTTCATACCATGAATGTCGCCCTCCACCTCGTTCCGCCAGCGTTGCAGGCAGCTCTCCAACACACTCAGCTCCTCCTCTGATATATGACGGGGTGCGGGGGTGCGCAGGCTCATCCGGAGGGAGACGCGACTGAGTGAAGGGCTTGTGCACCGGTGCCCTCTGCTGGGAAGGGAGGGCATTGACCGGGGCCTGGCAGCCCACGGCAGGATCCAGCTCTGTCACACTGCAAGGACATAAATTTTGATATAATAATAGAAACAGCACATTACTGTCTATGGATTTTTTTTTTTTTAACCCATCTGACCCAGGTTAAATTAAATTGCATACTGCGCACCCAGGATGAGTGCGGACAGGGTACATGCCTTGGAGTTGGCTGCAATGGCGCGGCTGCCCCACCAGGTGGGGCACCGCTGGCATCTGTGTTTTCCAGGAGTAAACTGCACGCGGGTTTGCTGGAGGCAAACTCCATGGTGTACTCCAAGACGTCCGCCAGAGGGCACCTCTTGGGGCCCGAACCGTAACTAAGATATCTGATTCCGGGAAAAAATAATTAATGAGGGAAGAAAGAAAAAAATAAATAAATGCTGGTAACCAAAGTGTACAGTATGAATCATAGACGGTGAGGAATTCGAAAAGCTTGCCGGGTCATGCTTGACAAACAAGGGAGCCTCATAAGACCCAATGCAAAAAAAAATGTAGGAGGACAGTCAGAGCAGTGATTCTCAATCCAGGTCCTGGTGAACCGCCTGCCAGAATGTTTTCATTCCAAACCCACCTCAATCAGGCTGAGGTGGTCCTTAATGGACTAATAATGAATGCAGCAGGGTGAACGCAGTGTGGGTTGGAATGAAAACATTTTGGCACTGGGGGTTGCCAGGAACAGGACTGAGAACTACAGAGTCAGAGGAAGGGAAGAGGAGCGCCACTACAGATCTGTGGAGAAGGTATGCCTCGAGGGAAGGGGGGACAGGTCGGGGGTACCTCTCCAGGCGCTGCTGGAGCAGGGTTAGGTGCTCTTTGAGCCTCCGGATCTCCTCACGCTTCATTCTTGTAACTTCTTTGTTCTTGTCCATATACCTAAAACCAGGCAGATAGTTACGTTTCGATGGAAAAAAAAAAAAAAAACTCAAAAAGAAAAACTCGAAACTTACAAAGGATGTTGCACCAGGACTTATTTCCTTTGGGATGTCCTGTTTTGGACCTCAGACATTCACCAATGTCTCCAGAACGTGAGCAAAAGCCCCTGGTCACGTGATCCGACGATGACATTACTACTTAGAGCCAAGCGCATCACCTACCTGTCCACATAGAGCAAGGGGGGGAACTCTAGTTTGTTGTGGATCTTCTCTGGCCTTCCCAGGGCCTGGTTGAACTCAAACCTGGAGAGCTCCAGAGTCAGGACCGGTGGGAGTTCGGTGAACCAGTGCTGAAGGCAGAGGACCAGCAGTGTGAGGAGCTGAGAAGGCCTTCAGTTCACAAAAGCTCGACATGGTTAAGTGTCGCCCCAAAATGGGATTCTGCTCTACGATTTCTTAAAATTGCAGCTTTTTGAGTGCTTGGTTTTTATCTTCATAGCTGTCGCACAATGAGTAATGATGCAGGTGTTGTTACAAGTCTAGCTTGGTGTGTGTGAACGGCAACATTCCTCACGCTTAACAATAAATAATAATAATAATAATAGATTATTTATTGATCTCCGTGAGGAAAGTTCTAGTAGGAAATTAGCAGCAGACCCTTCCTCTGTTCCTATAGATTCAGTACTATTTAATCCCCCCTCCCTGCATACATTTGTACATACAAATGCAGGTCTTCAACTCTTTCATACAAATGCACGAGAAACGGTACATTTGACAGTTGTGTTTTATAATCATCCCGCTCCCTCGTTGAATTGTGAATCTGACCTCCTGTCCAGACTTGGCAGAGTTTTCCGAGTGTAAGGACTCGATCTCGCCTTCGATCATGGCTGCCTCCAAGCACTCATGCAGATTGTTGAAGCCGTTAACCTGGAGCGGGTACTGCCCAAACATCTCAGCGTTCTCAAACTTTTTACCTGTAGGGAAACACACACAAAAGGTCAAACTTTTGCATCTTTTTTTTTTTTATCTTTTGTATCAATAAACCAGCACAAAACCCCATTAAAGGCAAGCAAACAATGATTAAGTGTTTGAAAAGGTTATTCAAGGCATCGGATTGTGGATACCATTGTCACTATAAAAAATAGAGAAGCCTAGGAATGACTGATGGAGAGGACCACAGAAGTGCTGACCGAACCATACAATAAGCAGGCATGAAGTCATGCTATGAGTAGCCGTTAGCTTTATCCTGCCTACCATGTTGGTATCAATATTTTATTGTGATCAACTTAAACATGACACAATTACAGCTGTAATATATCATTAACAGAGTCCATGGTCCACTGCCAGGGGGCAAGGGGAAACGCTGGCCTTTACAGAGGCAAGAAGGGAAATGAGACCCTGATCTTCACCTTCATGAACACCCACAGCTAAAAAGCGTCCATAGAAGAGCTCCACCATCGGATTCTTAGGCTGCTCTCCTTCCCTTTAACAAAACACATGTTAAGCAAAGCACAGACATGGAACAAGGATGTCTTCATGTGATCTTTAAATATCATGTTATTCCTTGACTTGGTTTAAGATTTAAAAAGATGTGGCATCCCCCTCATGGTCTGTATTAGTGATGATATGCAGGGCAACTTTTTGAGCAGTGTTACCTGGCAACGGGCAACAGACAAGGCAACAGACAGTTGGCAACAACCAATCAGAGAAGCGGAAATTGCCAGGGAGACAGACACAGCAAAGATGGATGCCGAAGTTCCAAGTCGGTCACATGATTGGCTGCTAGCATTCCGATTGGAAGATCTCAAAAACTTGCCCATTGATATGAAAACTGTCCAGACAGAAAATTTTTGTTTCCCATTCTCAATAGAAAAGTGGCCAGGTAAAGTTGCTTCAGATACATAACTAGGTAACAGTGCTCAAAAAAGTTTCCCTGTGTATCATCACCTTAAGTGTTGGGAAGGTGACAACATAACATCAAAGTGAGGTTACCGGAACTCACCTATCCTCCTCTGCTTTCATCTGGAAGGCATCTTCCAACCAGTCCAGCAATTTGTGAGTGAACTCACTCACGTCTTGCTGTTGACAGACACCCACAAGGCCAAAAGCATTTTAACAAGGCTGAAAGTGCAATTAAAAGACTCTATTCACATAATTAACGGAACAATATGATGATTGACTGCACGCATATACTGCATGTTATAGCTAACATTCACATTTGATGTAATTTTCCCAGAGACTTTATGGTAGAGACACTGGCTTCCACCTGCTGCGAGTCGCTGGATTTGAAGGCCTCTTTCAGGATCTCCACAGCATGGGAGGGGTCTACATACTTCCTTTCTGAGCCAATCATCAGGGAGAAGAGCTTTCTCAACTCCTGCATGAAGGGTAGATTCCGGTGCTCCTGGATGCCCACAAAGAAATGCATGAAGCCGAGAATTAAAAGCATTTATACCAAAAACAGCCGTGTTTGTGCTTTGATGCCGATCATGAAGTGGAAGTCAAGTATAGGGAAGGATTTTACTCGAAAGCCTTTTTAAAACAAGAAAACGAATGAACGCATAAACAGAGAATCAGACAAACAAGAAAACACCTTATTTAAAAGGTCCAGTACTGTCTAGTTAGCCTCATAAAAACCCACCGTCAGTCTCATTAAAAAGATAACTGCAATACAGTTCCTGACTCCTGTTATCGGTGTCTATTTTAGTCAGTAATACTATTCCAATACATAAGATATCCATGAGAAAGTTAGACAGATGCCAGTGCGGGGGGATAGAAAATAATAAATAAGGATGTGAGAAGCGTCGGACAAAGGTGGGATTTGTGCTGGCTGACCATACGGCACAAATCCAAGAGTTTCTTGGAAGGAAAGCGGGGGCTTCACCCTGCTACCCTGTGTGATCCAGCCCCCCAGCTCTGAGGTGAAGCTCTACTGACTTCTGGCTGGCTGATGTAGGCACCTCCTGTGGCGCCTGCAGAAAATTTTGACTGGGGTGGCCGGTTATATTTATGGGGGTGGCATGGAACCGGGCATGCTTGACAAGCTCATAAAAGTAGTGCCTGCAATGCTATTACGGCACCTACTCTAAAGTTTCTCCGGGAAGCGTCACGCCACGCAGGGTCTCCTCTATGGCCCGGCTTTGGTTTTTATTATTTTGACGTGGGGTGGCAGCAGGGGCCACGTATTTACTTGGAGGGGCCACAGCCACCGCTGAGATATGTCCCTGGCCTCCTCAATGCTAATGTGTTAGCTGTCAATAGCAGAGTCTCTGCTAGTTACAAAGGGTTACAAATAGGCTAAACGATGGAAAAAAAACAACCCCCCCCCCCCCCCCTGTCAAGGTCTGCAGGCTCCTTAAGGGGAAAGCTCCTTAAACCATCGCATTCATCACACCCGATACATTTTTGGGCTCGGGAATATCAAATCCCTTCAACTCAGGCTTCTGTCAATTCGTATGGTTTTGTTAAAGACGGATTCTGGAACAATATGAGCATTACAGCTATACTGGGTTAAATAAATCTGAATATATTTATTATTGGCATTGTTTCGGTGATGTTACTTGCTATGCAAATGCACTTCTGTGGATGCAGTAACACTAACTTTACTGCCATACATATGATTAACAGCTTGAATCTTTGGTGTATAATCGAAGACTTCATTTGAATATGTCTGTTTCCCAACCCAGTCCTCAGGGACCCACAGATGGTCCATGTTTTTGCTCCCTCTCAGCTCCCTGCCAGACCGTCCACATTTCTGCATGGACTGTCAAAAGACATTTTTGTAGAGACTGTCAAAGGACTTACACACATTAATAGACCGTAACAATAAATAACAGACAATAAACAGTTTGATACTGAGAATATCTTCACGTTCAGCCAATTCATGCTGAGATTTTCCATTTAAGGTCCTTGAGATCTTTTTGACGATCATATATTTGTTAAACCAACATTAGAGCCCCCTGATAATTGTGCAGAGTGGACTGTCTAGGGGTCACTGAAGACTGGATTGAGTAACGGTGGCATTTTGAAAGAGGAGCATTGTTCCATTTAACTATTTGTAGGCTGTTCTTTGTCACACCCAAGCTAGGTGATATCACTGGCGTAGGACCTGAAACTTACCTTCTGGTTTCGGGGCAGATCGTGGGCACATGCCGGGGGGGTATACTGCAACACCAGCTTCTGGAACTCCAGTAGGTGAAAGAGGGACTGGAGGAGACAGGGTGGGTGCATTTACATTGCCATGTAATCAGCTGATGCTTCAACCAAGACAAGATTTTCAACAACAAGATTTTAACAGAGCAATTCCAGTTACTTAGTATTACAGCGAACATGTGCTTTGAAAGCTTTGGTTTAAAGTCCATGCTCCTAAACCCTACATAGGCCTTAAGAAAGTGCGATGAGCAGATGGGATTTTCCCAATTTCAAAGACGGTGCTTTAGAAAAGGCTTCAGTTCTATTTTATGTATTTTGTAAATGACTAAAACTTGACTATTCTCCAGGTACAACGCATGTCAAACTGAAGGCCAGATGCAGGTTTCATGACACACTGTAAAACTGAAGAACAAAAGATTATTGTACTGACAGTTACTAACCATCTTTTTATTGCATGTTTTGCAATTTCACGCAGTGGTTTCATTTCAGACCAAAACAAAACAACAAAGACCTCCTCATTCACATCTTCCTTATTTACACTCCTCGGCTGTCCTCATTTCTGCACCAAGGTCGAAGGCGGTTTAGCAAAGCTATACGTTCCAGCCCCCCCAAAGCCGTCTCTAGCCAAACCGACCAATACATTTGATCTTAAGTCGAATGAACAGCGGAGGGAGTCAAGGAGCAATGAAAAAGCGGTCTTGGACAACAGAGACCACACGGGAAGTCAGACTGGAAGACATGGGCGGCCGGGCTGCAGGGAAATCTGGAGCAGAATGCGAGTTTAACCCCAGGCTAAAGGTCGGTGTTGGCGGGAGTCCTCAGGAAGCCACAGCGCGCAGATGAGCCCCAGCAGCCCGCCAGAAAGTGATCTAATGCATTTCGACTGCGGTAAGGCGTGGCTCAGTGCCAGACGCCCGCCCACCGACAGTCACTTTCTTCCCCCATTGGTTGGCCCACCTGCCGGCCCGCCCGTCTGTCCTCAGCAGGAGTCCGAGAAATGGCAAGGCACACCGTTCCCCGGACCCATGACAGGGAGGCTACATTCAAGCCAAGTTACTTTACCCTGTGGGGGGGAGGGGGGTACCCATGTAAAACGCTATTATTTTCAACAGTTTTCAAACATGCGAAGATGATTTAGAATCATTTAAACAAGATGTTCAGGAGGATAAATGTGCCAGAACATTTGGGGAGCGGCACAGAGGGAGGGGCACCACACTCGGGAACGAAAATAACCAGCGCACAGAAACTTTATGCGCGGCCCAGAGAGACCACAATGTCTGCTTAAGGACTGAGTCATGCCTGGTTTGTAAACAGCATGTGATTTTGAGGCTTGGGTTTCCCTGCCGGACAAATTTCGACAAGTCATTCACTCTGCCGACAAGGAGCTCTGGGGTCTGCATCACACCCCCCCATCTCCACATTACCTGGAGAAATATTATTTGCCACTAACCAGATCTCAATGCACACTGCCTTCCCACAATGCACCATTTGCAAATAAGCCACCTCTGGCAACAAACTGCTAAAGAGATTACAGTGAAAGCACACCTTTACTTATGTGGATTGTGTCTGAATTGTGCATTGTCATTGCACTGCATCTCACAGCGATGCCCTACACGATCAGAAACCTAATACAACCAAAAGCAAGAAAGCATAACATTAGAGACAATAACACTATTCATTTTAAGTGTTTTATGTTTTGCCTGATACTTTCAACAATATACATGCACAGGAAACATTACCTTAAACCAAACAAGATGATGTGAAATTGTGGCCCTTAGTGAACAATACAAATGTGCACCGTCTACAACAGTGTTTTCCAGTCCAGTTCTCGGCAACCAAAAGCCAGTCCATGTTTTTGCTCCCTCCGAGTTCCCAGCCAAACAGTCCAAATGTTTACCCCCTATTGGAAGGGAGTTGGGAAGGAGCAGAAACATGGACTGTCTGTGGGTCCCCCTGAACTGGATTGGGAAACGCTGCTCTAAAATGTATTTGTCAACATATTTGTTTAGACAGCACAGGTTTCCCTTGAGGGAAAGCATATTAAACCTGTTATTTGAGCAGGTGGTATGGATACTGTTTGGTACACACTACACACTACACAGATCTCGGTTGAAATCTCAAAAACAAAGCCAAGCTGTAGGCTTAAGGGCTCGATCTGCAGACCCACCTGGATGACAGCACTGAACCAACAGGTGTT
This sequence comes from Brienomyrus brachyistius, assembly GCF_023856365.1. Taxonomy (NCBI): domain Eukaryota; kingdom Metazoa; phylum Chordata; class Actinopteri; order Osteoglossiformes; family Mormyridae; genus Brienomyrus; species Brienomyrus brachyistius. The sequence goes on along the minus strand of NC_064549.1, from coordinate 11,473,098 downwards.
GCCCACGTTCTTCAGCCCCACTGGGCAGTTCTCGCACCTCTTCCTCTCATAGGGGTTGGGCGAGTCGCTCCACACCTGTTCACCGGTCTGCTGCAAGCTGGCCTTGTTCTCCGCGATGCTGGCTTCCAGGACTCTGCACAATTATCAAGGGACCTGCTATTTCTAATAATGATTTAGCAAAGTCATGGTCGTCAAGAAGATGTCAAGGACATTAAATGGGAGAACTCATTGTGAACTGGGTGATGGTGAAGATTTTCTCAGCAACAGCCCTTATTGTCAATTATTTGTTATTATGGTCTATTAATGTGTAAATATCTTTTGACTGCCTGAATGTGTTCATTGTGCTATTGCAAACCTGAAATTCCCTTCTGAAATATGTATGCAAATATGTACATTTATAGGTATTCATCTATCCATCCATCCATGAAGTGAAGGAAAATACTAAAATGGGTATAAACAACACACTTCCACTACAACAAACAAAACAGAATTGAAGCTCCTATACCAAACTCATAAGGAACTAATGCTAATTTTTGTTTTGTAACGGTGACAAAACTGGTGTTTTAAATGCAAATGGCAGAGCTTCTAACTGAAAAAGAGCATTGACACAGCGGTGGAGAACCTGCTGATGGCCTGCTCCTCGTCTGTGATTCCCGTCTCCCTGAGGGTCCTGCTGGACTCCTCCAGGCTGAGAGCAATGGCTTTCTGGAGGTCGTCTTTGTCATCTCCCGTCAGATCAATAACATCTGAAACAGTACCGGACCACCAGACATATTGTAAAGAGACTCGGCAGAGCAACATGCAGAAAACAATTAGCATGGAAACAGAAGAGATAACAGGACATATTAATGACTTAAACAATTAATAAACTGTGCTCTTTAAACTGTTTAATTCCCGCATCTGAGGACTACTGTGACTCCCTTTGGATAGGGGGGTGGGGGGTTACTGTTTTTATCCACTGGGTTAAAAGAAGCCCCAAGAACACAACGCTTGATCATCAGGTCTGTAAAATCGCCGTGCCGCTCTCATTGCGCTACAGCCACGTCTAACGTCAGCCACACGAGCGAGAAGCCATTCTCCCCTAAGCAAATTTATGTGGCAGTATCGAAGGCAAAACAGTGTGGGTGGCCATCAACACGCTCGGTAGAGGGAGTGCGTGCTAGTCTTCACTCCTCACACGTAGGTGTAATGATCGCAATTTAAGGGAGGATTGACTTGTGAGAGGTAACCAGGTCACTCATGATTGGAAGGAAGGACATACAAATTAGGAAGTGTTTTGATAGCAGGGACTACATGTTGGTTAAACCTGCTCTCCTTTATATGGCATAGATCTGAAATGTAAAAAAAAAAATAATAATAATATTTCAAAAATTAAAACATTTGTTTTGTCTTGTTATATTTTCACCTAAATTATGCGGAGGGAAAAATTAACCACCAACTAAAGAAGCATCATAGCCTTTGCTGAGAGACCTCGAAGAAAGTACCGGTTCTGACTGTCGACCCGTTGTGGCTCGGGACACGAGCACGATGAGAATAAACATAAAACCTGAACCAATAAACTTCTGACAATGTGTGGGACAGAGGCTTGATAATGCTCTATGCAAGTCCTGCATCCTCCATACACAGTGCCTATGAAGGAACATCAAGTGCGGCATAAACGTAGGAGTTAAGCCATTGGCCGTTGACGACAGGTGAAACCGGTCACCCCGGAAACACAGATCAGCCGTAGCTTCGTCCTGAAATACCGCATACAGGCACAAATGTGAACAGAGAACCTGGTAACGATTCGAAAAGGGGAAAAAGAGGGAGACAGAGAAAAGGAACAGTGGAGATCAAGGGCTCACTGACGAGGGATGCAGGCTGTTTGCCTGCACAGCCGTCTGACAATCCTGAGTGTGGACAGGGAACGAGGTGTTGGATAGAAAACAGTAATAACAGAAAACAAAGGAAAAAAATATATAGGTGTAATACTCTAAAACCACTGTAAGGGCTGCAGTCAGGGGCGCTGTAAAGGGGGGGTAAATGATGACGATTCTTGGGGCCCATGACTGAGAGGGGGCCCAGAGAAGCCCCCAATAAACTGTGTTGGGGGCCCTGTCAAGATTCTTTTCATGGGGCCCAAAATCCTTAGCAGCGCCCCTGGCTGCAGTTAAAGCTGAATCTGGCCCCTAACCATCCAAAGATGCCTGTCAGGGGTCTCCAACTCCGTTCCTGGAGAGCTACCATCCAGTAGGTTTGCTATCTTACTTGGCTTCTGGAGAACCACACCTGTTCCTGGTATTTATCTGAGAAGCCAGGTAGGATAGAAAACCTACTGGACAGTAGCTCACGGGGACCGGAGTTGAAGACCGCAGCATTAAGTACTCCCAGAATTCATTAAAAAAGAAAAGCTGCGATATTTCAGAAAAAGATTTTTTTTATTTAGTCTGTAACGAGTTCCAGGACAAATTGGCATCACAGGAGGGCCCTTCATGAATTCCTGCCACCACACCTTCACAGACCAGGAGGAACCCGAAGCACTTACTCGTGTCCGCCTGGCTGCCCACATTGATGTGTCCGTCATTTCCGATCTGCGCCGGCTGGTAGGAAGCGTCCTCATCGTGCTCCGGGACCTTGGCACTCCGCTCCGTGAGAAACGCAACCGCTCCAGCTAAGTCTCCGTTGCAGAACTTCCAAAGGATACAAACACGATGGGGGTGCAATGCAAATGTGAGCCTCTAGGGGACAGCACAGGTCACCACATCATCAGGCACAGAAAGTGAGAAGCCTTAGACCGCTTCTAAAATATGTAAATTACCTTGATATTCAGTACCTGTCACTTGTACTTGTATGTACTAAACTTTAAAGCGTGCATTTACCATATGTACAGTACTGTGGAAAGGTCTTAGGCAGTCAAAGAAAATGATGTTTAAATGATTATTATGTTGGTAAGTCTGTTAGCTTAGCCATTCCAGTATTTCCAGTAACCGTCCAATACAGCCATGTGTTTCTGACATGATCACTAGCACACCTGGTAGACCTAATCAGTATCTCAATGACTTTTTTTTTTTTTTTAAATATTTAAGCGTCCTTATTTCAGTTAAAGTAAAGAAATTCATATTTCATGCCCCTGAGGAGAAGTATGGGAACTGAAGCAGTTTTCATCTAGGTATCCAACTACTTCAGGTCTTCAAGTCACCAAGTGAAGGCAACAGTAACTTTTTGGAGAACAAATTTTTTTTGCCATTTTCTATTGTGCTATTCTTCATTTTCATGTGTTCTAATGTTAAATGGTGTTTAACATTAGAACATCAGAACCCATGCTGATATGAACGTGCACTTACTACTATAAATGGTTTTAGACATTTCTTTTGACTGCCTAAGACTTTTACACAGTACTGCAAATGTTATTAGGCCAATCATTTCCATAAGAGCAGAATGTTAACGCCTTTATTTGAACTTGTAATGAATCAAAGACAAGAATGCTTTCAGTATTAGTGGGGGAAAAAAATGGATATTAAACGATCATAAGATTTCATGTCAAATATGCACCATAATAGGAAGTTATACGAATTAGACTGCAGGACAGAGTAACCTGGGGAAGAGAGTGGAAGCTATGGACGAGCCTCTGGTGCCGGACAGGATGTAGAGCCATGACTCTCGGCCTGCTCTACCTGTAGTGCCTGCTGCAGGAGACGGACGTCTGTGGTACCGGTGACCTCCTTCAGCTGGTTAAGCAGTGACTGCTGGTGCTGTGAGGGCACAGGAGAGCACAACACCCCATCCGATGAAACACGTCCGTGGGCAGAGCCGGGCCGTTAAGAGACACACACACGCCTCAGGGACTTTCATTCATTAGAAGGTCTTCAAGCTACCAAGTGGAGGCAACAAGGCGGAAGCTACTACAGAAAGTAAGGATGTGGACAGGGTGAAGGTCACTGGTTTGAGGTCCACGGTGCTAATCGGGCAGTGCTATCCAGTCATACGCAGGCATGTTTATTCATTTTACTAATTTTTACTAATGGACACTGCTGACCTGGGGGATATTCTCCATAACAGAAACGTACATTAATCATTTATGTAAGTCGAAACTTGCCGAGTATTTATGCGGTGAACCAAAAAAAAAAAAAAAAAAAAACACAGAGACATTCTTCAGCGTGCCTTAAAGAAGATTAAGATTTGGAACAGGAAAGTCAAGGTACAGCAATCACACATTGAGAAAGGCAGACAAAATGGGGGATGTGTCGCGCAGCAGGCTAAGGATTGGTGTTTGTAGCTGAAAGTTTATGGGTTCGAATCCCATGGCTAACAGGGTAACCATATCACCTCTGAGCCCTCAGCACAGCCCTTTACGCAGATGCTGCAGAGTCTGGCTAGCCCTGCTGTCAGTCCCCAAGCCTTTGTCACTTGTCTGCTAAAGTACACGTACAATGTGGGGTGAACTCCTTCATAAAATTAAATATACATAAACAACAAAAAGAAACATTTTAAATATAGGCATCATCACCAACCAGATTCTAATCGGAAATACAGTGTCCACCAACATAAGCAATAAGCTCGATGTGTACAAGTCCCAAATTAAAAACTGCCTGGACTGAACTGACGACACTATAATATGTAGTTATTATTTAACCAAACATATTATCAAGACTGCACGCGCAAACAAACAAAAGATTATTCTGTTCCTTTTCCCAGGCGGTCACAAAACATGCAGCCGCAGATGGCCCTGGAATGTAATACAAGAAACAACTATTAACTAGAATTGACTGACACTTTTTCCTTGTGGCAATAAAACGTAAAACAAAGAACACTTGTTACCTAAAAAAACAGATAATAAGAAATACAATGAAAAGCAGCACGCGTCCCTTAGTGGCCGACCAATTACCAAGAAAGGTGCGGCAAGCAGCGAAAACTCGGAAGAGCTTATGCGATAACTGCGTGCAGTCTGCCCGTCTGTAGGGGCATCCTTATTTGCAAGTTTTAAATCATCACCTGGCCGAGAATCCATCTTAAGCAGTTTAAAAGAATGGTTTACAGTAAAACGAAACCAAAGTGCGTGTGGTCCAGGGTTGCCAAATCTCACGCTTCTGGCGTGACACTTACACTTTCTGGCTCTCACGCTCACTCAGGAAAGCTTACAGCAAATCTATATTATTCCATTATAAACCCAAATTCAGCTACATCAAAAGCGCTGGGGTAGTTTGCAAACCCTACATACTATTTATAAAAGGTAGTAAAACTGTTAACATGCATGCAAATGCGGGCGCAGACGTGTCTCAAACAGAAAACTTCATGCCAGCCAGCTGACCCAAGTTGGTAACCCTGGCGATGCGTTTATTTTATATTATGTTGACGCACCGACCAATATTGAATGATATGGAACAAGTTGTGCATGTTTTTCCTTGTATGTATATATTTCGACTTGTATATAATTCTTTCTTCGATTGGTAACGCAAGCGCCATTTATCGACGGTCTTCCAACGAGATAAACATTACTTTATGAAGTCTCCCTTTGAAACGTCCTTCTTTCAGTTAAAGTTTTTTTTTTAATCATGTTACATGGCAAGGGCCGATTGGTGTGATGCTACTATATGACCGTCTATGGATAAATATTTTAAAAATGTAAGCAGCTTACTTTCATTGATCAGTTTCATTTTACTGCTGCTATTTTGTTTCATTGCATTCCGTTGGAAGGACATGCACAAACCGCAGTATCACTTACCATTACGAAAAACTATAACAAGCAATTGAAATAACAAGAAAACCAGATACGGTGATGTAATCCGTGCACATTTCTACTTGGCAAAACGATACTAACTAGTTCACTTACTAATCAAACCAGGCTCACACTGTAAACACTGCTCGCAAACCAGCAAAAACTACAGAAACCAGATTTCAAACCAGTTAAAACTACAGAAAAACTTATTTAATTCGCTGCATTGTGCATGGCAAGAAATGTGAACGTTTCCATGTAGCTCATTAACTTACATTAAATGGAAAAGGTGATATTTGAGTCGAAGGTTTGATGAAATTGATGTTTCCCCCCTGTAAGTCACTGTGCCTGACTTTTTCCCAGCGTAAAACCGCCGCACACTTACCTTCTGTGAATGTTGCTGGAGGACATTCTGCTCCACGGTCATGGCCGAGTAACAATACAATTTTACAGTAAAAAAGGAAAAGACCTAAAGCGATTAAACGTTTACCGACAGAAACAAACCATAGCAGTTGCGTCCCTGGGCACCTCGGGGAGATTTGCTGTAAAGCAACGACGGAATCGAGTTTCCGTTTTCCATTAATCGAGCCTTGATGATAGACAGCAGATTCGTCATGCCTTAATCGTACAAAATACTACGTATTTCTTACATATCACGTAAATCGTCGCGTAAATCCGTTATTTCAATATACTGTTTAAGGCTGCGGAACAGGTCACTTTTGTCTGATTTTCAGAAGAAATAATGTCAATGCCAACACTGATTTGAAAATTAAAACAGAAGTCTCGATTCAGAATAATCTTAAATATCTGACAGCACTTCCAATTGCATGTTACTTAGAAAGCTGGGTATCTGCTCTACAGACTAATCTTTAATTGATGAAATTATTTGGTCATCTAGAGTAGCTGAAAGCGCTTTTCAGTCATTTTTAATTGTATACGTATATGAAAATTTTATAATTTAAGCTGTTAATATATTTATTTTAGCTAAACCTATAAAGCTCTCATAGCATGGTTTAAAAATATATATGTACAATTTTAGTGAACCCCCCACCCCCAACTCCCGTGATTCACAAATTGCAGCTAAACTCAGTATTTCTGTAGTGATGGACACTCATCTTCCAGGCAGAAGAGCTTTGGCGCGCGACGGTACATTAACTGCTGCACGAGCACCCCCTAATGGCGCGTGGCTGTACTGAGTGTTACACTAGCCCGCCAATCAGCTCGCCGTTGTGCTGCACGGTTAACCGTAGCTGGCAGCTCTGTCAGAAAAGTATGTCAGAAATACGGCCTCCAGTGTTTCCTCATTACAAATCTGTCAGATGCCAAACACAGAAATGTGAGGAGCAAGGGAGCAGGAGGGGAAAAATGTGGACATGGCACCAGGACATCAGGAACCAACATTCTTAAATGGACATAAATTACTGAGAGCACAGCAACAACACTTGAATGTGAGAATTTAATGAAAACCTTTTTTTGCTAATTTCCTTCCTATTACAAATGCTTGGTAGTAAAAACCTCTTCTGTTTCAATCACAATTAATAAGAGTAATTAGTCAACATAATACTGCCCTTTGACACCCGTCATATTAACAGAAACACTAATGTAAATGTCTCTAGTATTTTCACCAACGTTTCAACAGTTTGCATGTGAATAAGAGACTTAAAACCTGCATTCCTTTCTCTAACATATAAAACTTTAAATTATACCATATTAGTCATGTTCTTATTCTGCTTGATACAGATTCACCATCCATTCATACGGTTATGAATATGATTACAGCATTTTCTTAAACTGGTGCATAAAACAGAGTGGTCCACACAGGGTAAGCTGAAGTTTTTTCGAAGGGGATGGGGGAGTAATGCTGTGACAGCGGTATGAAATGTAAAATAATAATCGGCTTTCATTCCCCATTGCTGCAGGTCACCCCCGTCACATCGCGGACACCGCCGGCCCCCACCTCGCAGCCCGCCTCACAGCGGGTCTTGGAGCACTGTGTCACAGCTGACCCCAGTCTGTCCGCCAACAGGAAAGGGCTGAGCTGGCAATGCTGAAATGGGAGGCGAGCGGTCGTCTGAAAAAAGAAAAAAAAAACAGCAATCTTCCCCAACAAACGTCTACTCCTCTACTGGGTGTTGTTGCTTTGTTTTTTTTTGTTCTCTACAAAAACAGGACTGGTGAGGGGGCCGAGGTGTGGAATGAGGCATGTAACCCGATGGCCCACACTGAGTAAGCGCGTGGGACAGAATGTGCGATATACTGGCGCGTAGGCGCGGGTCACGAGCACAGCCACCGGTGCGACGTGGGATGCAGGACACAGGAGAATGATTCTGATGCCTTATTGGCTGGCGAGTGAGGAAAAAAAAAAATGGTCCGAACCATTACCATGTTATTCACTCTACCTTGGATGTATCGCAGTAGGTTTCTGTATAGGTGCTAGATATGTGAAAAGCTGAAACGACTTTAGCGGAAATTCCATCGATAACAAGTGGACCACATTAAATGGTTTAACTGCTCTCTGAGGTTTTTTTCTAGTTTATACACTACTAGTCAAAACTTTTTGCACACCTTGGGTATATAATACTTTTCCAGTTATTTTATAAACTGCAGATTTTTTTATTCTTGTTAAGCACTGGACAGTTGAGTGAACAACTATAGATGAAATATAAGTGAAATAAGTTTCCTTTATAACATGGAAAGAGGATGCAACAGTGCATGTTAACCGGTTGTGTGTCGATGGCGTAGTCAAATTCTAGGCTGTCCTTTAACTTTAAATGCATTAGCTAACCGTTACATCCACTGAAACAGAGCAGTATTTAATGTTCCTTGTGGAAAGAATTATTTTCTCTGTTGTTATAACTGCTAGAGGAGGTTACTTTGATGAATCAAGAGATACGACACTTTCTTGCTAATAAAGGTACTCAAATGGTGAACATACAGTTTATTTATTTGTTAACAAAGAATACTGAGTGTGTATTTTTAGTGAATGTTAAGTGAGTAACATGCAAATGTAAAAAATCTCAGTGTGCGTGATAACTTTTGACTGGCAGTGTATGAAATGTTCTAAATTTCCACTCAGCAGTTACGGTTGCTGTTTTCATCGAAACGGACAAACCCGCTCAGTTGTGGAAAGGCCCCCAAAACCAGCTGCTACCTGATTGGTGGAGTCCGTGACGGTGGCTGGCAAGTCCGAGCTTTGGAAACAGAAATCCTGAGAAAAACGAGACTGCTGGAGAACCTCGGCCATCTCTGCATCCACGTGGACCGGCACGCCAGTCTGGGGTTAGGGGAGCGATGGAGAGTCTCGGTGTTTGATGGGCTTTCGACAGCAGCTCTCAAAGACGACACTGATCATTTATTGCATTAGGAAACCAATGTACAGGGTCTGTTTTATGCTTTTAATATCTTTTTCAATCTAGTTCAAACAACAAGAATTGTGGACAATCACACTACTTTTCCCCATTTATACATCTGGACGTTTTAATGAATGAATTTGAGTTATGAACCATACACAGCCATACATGGTATTACTATACAGACTTTACACATCAACCTTCTGGTCCTTGCTCTAAACCCCAATGCTACCTGCTGTCCAGAAACGTGCCTGAATCACATACCTTAAAAGTGTGCAGGACATCAAACTCAAGCTCATCCGGGTGGTCAAGTACAGTCCCCTTGTATGTCACTACTGCATACTGGTTTGTTAGCGTTTTGGGCAATTTGAACAGACGATAAGTTCCAGATGCATAGCTGATGTCGCCTGGTCACAGAACGTTACAGAGACAGGAGAGAGGAAGGTTGTCAAGAGGGCTGTGGACAGCAAATTCCATACAAAAAGGTATATGGAGAATACAACTGTATATTATTTTTCACTCCTTTGTTCTTATACATGGGTCTGGAAAAAATAAAAGACCACTTCATATCTGCATTCTTAAATCCTGGTTTAATCCTGTTTCTGCTGGCAGAAGGCTACACTGTGAGACAGGCTGCTTCCAGGCTCTAAGACAGCAGTACACAAGAATAAGGTGAAGCCGGAGACACTGGGAACAATGAAAAACCAGGCAGGTAGAGGGCGGAAGTGACTTCCTAATGCCAGAGATGACCGTCAACCTATCCAACAGTGCTTCCCGTATGAGAGGATGACCTCAAGTGACCTTCAAAACGAATGGGAAACATTAAGTGGTGTGAAGTGCACGGCTAGCACAGTTCATAACAGGCTAGAAACAGGACTGTAGTCCCACAAAGCAAGGAAGAATCCCTTCAATAATGAGAAACAGGGAAAAGCCAGGCTGGAATTTGCAAATATATATATATATATATATTATACACAAGCATAGTCATAAATTGAGAAGTGAAACAAAAACTGTTGCTGTGGTCCCTTATTTTTTCCCAGAGCTGTATAAATACGAATATGGCCACACATGTATTAGAAACGTGCCATTACCTGCCTTTCTGAGGAGTTCACTGTCATGTATGATGATATGACTGGCGCTGACGAGGTAAGGGGTGCTGAACCCAATTTCCTGCGCCAAAGAAATAAAGTCCCGCCAGTAGAGGGAGCCTCCCATCCCCTCCCCTGGCAGGACACAGCGTACAACAAAACGAATGATCCACCCATTTTCGGAAATCATTCATCCAGGTTGAGTTCTACCCTGGTCAACTGAACTACTTGCCTACTGAGTATGAGAGAAAACCCACAAAAAACAGGCAAGTCGTACTATAATACATGAACTGCACCTTCATAATGCCTTTATAATGCATTCATAGAACATTCATAAGCAGTATTGCCCAGGCACAATAACCCACATGTATCACAGTCCAGCCCCTAAACTCTTGTCTATTTTTCCTCCTGATTGCCTTAGCCTATTAATCTTTTTTTATTTTTAATTTTTAAATCTTTTTTGCTGGCTCTTCCTACTCTTCCTTCTTTTTCTGTCCGGAAGCAACTTACGTAACACATTTCACTGCATAACACGTATGTGACAAATAAATAATCTTGAATCTTGAAAAACATCCTAACATACCTTAACAGATTTAACATACATTGCGATTATAATGTTTGTTATTATCATCTAATGTTTGCTATTAATGTAAATCACATTTGTTAAGGTATGTTACAATTTTAAGGTATACTTACATGCTGCTTATGAATGTTCTATGAATGCAATATAAATGCACTACGAAGATGCGGTTAATGTAAGCCATTAACAATCATTCAAAGTCTGTGCACGCAGAGATGGGGCTGTATGCAGCCTATAAGTCCTGAAGGCATTCAGCTAAATAACCTCAATAATGAAGCTAGCGGGCTTTTAATTTACATTTTCTTGTGAAAAGTAACTGTTGCAAAACAAGCAGAGGTAGAGATTTCAGGTCTAGAAAGTACAAATCCAGGCCAAGATTTTGTTTCAACCAACCAATGGAGCATAAAGAGTCACAGACACAGAGGACTCAGCTGGCTGGTTGAAACAAAATCTTGGTCTGGATTTGTACTTTCTGGACTGGAAATCTCCACCTCTGAAAAGAAGTAGCCATTTTGCCGGTGAAGTACACTCACCTGCTGCTACTATTAACTCTAAATCTATATTAGAAAGTATATGAAGTCCACACACACATATATAAATATTATGCTCTTTTCTGTTGTAACTTTACTTAAACTCACATATTTACCCCATAACACTGGATCTTGTTTTAGGTGTTCAGGAACGACTTCACTAGAGTACATGTCACTGAAGTAAAATTCACCTCCCTCCTGCAATATATATCCCTTGTCAGTTTTTAAGTAGCATACTTTGATTATTTAGAAATAGACATTTTAATAACACACGATACTGAAAAGTTATGGCAAAACAGCATTTGACAAAATGTAACCACTTTCATTTACATTTTCCGCTATCTGCTTTGGGTTTGTCTTTATACAATGGTAGCCAAAATTATGAGAACCCTTGGCATATTTAAGAGGTTTCCGTTGTTTTTGTTTAATCGGCCATTACAATACCCATAAAGCAAACGAAATATCTACAGAGTCATCATTATCCTCTACAAAGAATAGAATGGAGCCACCATAAGGAAATGTAGGTCATGTTCCTTACAAAAAACAAGCTGGACTTATTTCACTGTCAATGTCACACAATCATGTTCCTTCACGGAAGAAGCCAAATTACTTGTGTAATCACTGTCAGGTGTGATCACAGGTCAAACTGATGCTGATGCAGGAGTCTTAGTGCACAGCTGAGTGATTCTTTTGAATGTACAAGGTCTGTCCCGCCCATTAAGTGATTGGAAACATCGGGGTTTGTCACTGAGGCCAAACCACCAATCGGTATAAATTTAAAGGCTCTAGAAGGAGTCCTGAAGCACATGTTGCTCTTCTTTGAACATGGCGAAGGTCGAGAAGGAGCTAAAGAGTGAGTAACGGGTTGGAATAAAGGCCCTTTTTGATGCTGGCTGGAGTTACTGCCACATAGCCGAAGACCTGAGATGCAGTCCAAGCACTGTAAAGTACACTTTTGACCGCCATGGTGCCCCCAACACCAGAACCGAGAGGGAAGAGGTGGGGAAAAGAAACGTTCAGACAGACAAGTGAAGCATCTCAAAATTCTCAGGTCTTAAGGACCGAGGAAAGACCTCACGAGAACTGCGTGACGAGATCAACACCACAGTGACTAATGGTGCGTCAGTGTCCTCAAGAACCGTGTGTCGGAGACTGGGAGAAGGGGGACTTGTTGTTAGCATAGCAGCAAATAAACCACTACTGAGAGAGAGAAATAGAAAGGTCTGAAATTTGCCAAAGAACACAAGAAATGAACAAAGGAAGATTGGTATAGTGTTGTGGACTCTTTGGCAACATGCAAAGAGTCTATGTTCGACGGAGGGGGGGGGGGGATATAAAAAGGAGTGTCTCTTGTCAACAGTTAAACAAGGAGGGGGTAGTATTATGGCATGGGGTGCCAATTCAGCCTCAGGAACAGGTGATTTAGAAAAAATTGAAGGCATCATGGATAATAAAGTATACCACAACATTCGAGTGAGGCATGGAGTAACATCGGGGAGTCATCTTATTGGGTCTGGATTCATTTTCCAAGAGGACAGTGACCCTAAACATTCTTCTAACTTTTGCCGGAACTACCTGTGACAGAAGGAATCTGCTGGAACACTGAAACTGATGGACTGGCCCGTTCAAAGACCGGACCTCAACACCACTGAGCATGTTTGGGGCGAGTTGGAAAATAAACTGGACAGATTTATTGTACATTCAAATGAAAGCCTTTGGCTTGAGTTACAGAAGAGATGGGATAACATTAGTGCTGAAGTTCTCAGGAAATGTATTGACACTATGCCAGCGAGATGTGCTGCTGTAATTGCTGTAAAAGGTGGACACACCAAATATTAAAGTTAAAAGTGGATGAAAACAGTAGGACTCCTTTCATCTGATAGTTGTTGTACTCAGCGCAACCATCTGCATATTTCATGAACATTATGAAATGAAATCATGTTTTGGAGGCAAAAAGGTCAATATTTTCAGAGCTGTCAGGCGTTCTAAGAATTTTGGCCGCCACTGTACATCAAATCAATAACAATAATTTTCCATTCACATACACCTGACCTTACTCGATAACATTGATTTGAAAAACACAACGATCATCTGACGATTCCTCAGACAGCCACTAGAGGGAAGCTATTTAGGGTTGTATTCAAGAAACCTATTCCCAATCAAAACAAAAGGACACAAGGGCTCACTCAGAATTCAATTATTTCCTATGTTGCTGTTATTACAACTAACAGTATAAATAACAAGACATGCCAATAATATGAGTCATTTACCTTAAGCACCCTATGCGCTTCTGTGAATATAGCTTTTTTGTCTGGGCACAAACATATCACACAGTTTGACCTGAAATAAACATTGTGAGCTTATGAAGCATGTTATTGTGGAATTACATTTTTTTAAATATATATTTTTATAGAATAATATATGAATTCATTTTTGTCACATATTTCCACCCTCTGCTATTATATTTTTATAACAAAGACATTTAAATAAAATCTTAAATTGAACCTTACCTTTAAAATATATGCGAGTGCATGTGTAAATATGTATGTGTGTGTATGTGTGTGTGGATAAATAGACACAGTGGTCCTGCAAAAATCCTCACAAAATAGTTCTCTTCTCTGGAACATCCAAGGCAGTGTCACATGAATAATCCAGTGCTTTACTGCAGCACCCACAAACCACACTGTAAGTGTGTGAGTGTAACACGGCCGCACACTTACACCAGGACATCCAAAGCGTCACTCTGTATTCCCGCTTCACGCAGTTTCTCCATGTACCCTTGGACAAAGACGGTATTCGGCTGGTCATAGCCGAACTGTTCCTGGTGGTACTGGACGTACTTTTGTGACACTGCAATCTAACAGATAAAAGGAAGAACATAAATGAAGCCCTGATTTATCAAAAAAAAAAGGTTAATTCCCTCTGTGGTGAGCAGAATTCACTCACGCACCATGACGACTCTGCATTTACATGTAGCAATTTTAATCAGATGGATGTCAAGGTTACGTCTCAGAAGGTAGTGACTTAACACACTTTAACACTACACCACTCCAGTGTTAAAAATGGGAAGGTAGAGTAAAGCATCGGCAAACCTATTAATATTTAAAATAAAAATGTGTCGGAAGAAAGGCTGTAATGCTTTACATACCAATTCCTCTGTCATGTCGATACCAATGACAAGACCGTCCTTCCCAACCAGTTTACTGAGAATGTAACAATCCCGACCAGACCCACTGCCCAAGTCAAGAACCTTACAGCCCTGTAGCTTTTCAGGAATCACTGGGCCACAACCAAAATACCTAAGGAAAGAGCTTATTTTACAATTTAAGCATCACCTATCGTCTTGACTTGTATTGACTAGACAACTACTGCGCAAAAGGCCTTAGAATGTATAAATACTAACAAGCTTCGCAATATTAAAATTCAGCTGCTTAGTCAAATCTGCATGTAAAAGTTTTGATTGTGTATCGTCGTTAGTGCGTACTTCTTGCACACTTCGGGATGGACCAGTTTGAGCGCTTCCACGGCGCCTCTGGGCAGGCAGCGAGAAGGCAGCGCGCAGGCGGCGTTGGTTTGAAGATCCCTGGAAGTTTCCAGGCGAGCGCCGTAGTATTTCTGTACAGATAAGACGCAGCCAGTCATAAGGATTCACAAGATGAAAAGGGGAGGAATGCAAAAGGAAGGAAAAGCCAATACCTGAACATTTTCGTGAACTGATGATGTCATTCCGCGTCTCTACAGCTGGAAACAAAAGCAAGAACTGGTCAAATTCTCAAACTTAAACATTCTACTAAGTAAAAAACTGCTTTACTGTATTTGCAAGAACTTGCTCCTGACAAACTCTTAAACGTATTTGTCAGTGAGTTTAACGTCACACACGAACGCTCACGCAAGAAATCTTACAGCAAATCTATATCATTCCATTACAAACCTAAAATTAGCAACATCAAAAGCTTTGGGGAAGGTTGCAAATCCTACAGACTGTTTACAAGGCAATAAAACTCTTACATACACGCAAATACGCGTGCAGACTTGTCTCAAATAGAAAATTTCACTCCAGCCAGCTGAGCAAAGTTGGCAACCCTGGTCATAAACTATTCAGATGTGCGTGTTAAAACTCATATCGAATCAATGCAATAAATATGCCTACATCTGACGACCGACTACATGTGTTGCTAATTCTTTTGCGTTAAATATGCAGTACAATATTGGAAAATGAATACTTACGCTCGATACAAAATGGTTGTTAAAAACACGTCGCGCTTTCAATATCCAATCCAGTAGGTGGCGCCAAACAACATTCTACAGCGTCGCTGGTAGATACGCGCATGGTCAATACAACTGACTTATCAATGTTTAACGGATAACGCTAAGAATCACGACTTGGACTTTGATTTCAGAGTCCAAAAGCACAAAGAAAAATGCGGAAAAAAATCTGATATGTCTTTCACCTCATAACTAAAGGAACCACCTAAAATAATTTCATGGTATATAAATTGACGTATATCTTAAATTTATACATCAAATTATAAACATGTACTTGAAAATATAAATACTTTTTGAAGGAAAATGTTCTGAAAATGTTGGAAAGTCGATAATGCGATTCCATATCAGTATTTTTGGATTTACAGGTTTTAATGGGTTTAAAATATGCTGTCAAAATGCAGAATGGGTGCTCTTTTGTGTCGTAACCTGTCTTAAATTCACATATGAATGTAGAAAAATATGTCGCCTAATAGAGAAATATGCAAATACGTAAACATGAATAAATAGGTGCCCGCCTAGGGCGCTATCTTCTGTGTGGGGCGCCCACTTAGCCAGCCACTTTGCCAAGGGCGTCACATGCGCTTCGACTGGTACTGCCTACCGAGCCAGCGGTTCGGCTCTTTCCTGCCGTGGTCCAAAAAAAAAGGCCTAAAGTCTAACTGACGTCTCCCAGTAACCTGTAGTAGCCTATGTGACTGTGTGATCGTGTCATCCTGGGAGCATTGTGGCCTGTGCTACATTGGACCCTGACCAGAACTAGCGATCAGAACATGGATGAATAAATCCCAGTTGAGGTTCACGTAGCATTCATTTGCTGAATCTGTTAATTCGTTTCTTTATTCACCCATTTGGTGGCAGTAGTTCACACTAAATCGATGATATACTGTGCAGTCTAACGCTGAATCGTTGTTCTTTAATTTGACAACATAGTTTTTCTAGACCTCTGTCTGACACCCCCATTCATCATCATCATCATCATCATCATCATCATCATTATTATTATTATTATTATTATTATTTTAGATCTAACAACAAATCAGATTGTGGAATTGACTGGAAGAGAAGTGAACCACGGGTCTAATGTTTTGTGAAGGGGTAGTTAAGTCCGTATTTTGGTTTGGGAATACAGTCCACTGTTATTTCGACAGCAAAGATATTTTCATGTTTCTGATCAGTGATTGAAAAGAGTGAACTATTCTTAAAGTGTCATTAACAAATTCATGAAAAAAAACAGCTGCTTATTTGTTTGTTTGTTTGCTTCGTAACCTGAATGATCATTCGAATTTTAGACAACAAATAGTACTTCTCTGTTTCAGAGAAAAACATCCATCTAGTGGACTATGCCAATTAAGACACAAACACAATTTTATGTCAGTTTAAGTGTCACAGATAACTATGGCCCATATTTCTCTTTTAAGCATATGCAATACTATTAAAATACACATTACTATATAAAAAAAGAGTTACAAAGCTAAACTGAAGATCATCCCAGACCAAACAAAAGAGTATACAGCAGTATTAAAATGATAGATATCCTCTGTTGTAAAACCAGTTTGCAAAACACATTAATTTATAAACACACTAAGGCACATTTTGCACATCATTTTGCACATTGTATTAGTCCATGGAATGGCAGAAAATGTTTTAATGGCCATATTTCAAATTCTTGACATATTCTTAAATAATTAACACTCGAGCACAGTATATTAAATCAAAGCCGTCTGAATAATTGAACATGCATATCAAGTAAATAAGATGATTTTTATAGCATTGCAGTAACTAAAGACGGAGAAGAAGCTATTACAGCTGTACACATAAATGCCCAAAAAGTTTATGATTGTTAAGATGAAAATGCAGGTATTCAGCGGGATGTGTAACATACACATGTGAAAAATCTCCCTTTGTCGGGTCGCTAAATCCGCAGCAGCACCTCCGACCCAAACGATGCCTGGGGTTGACCCGCCTGCCAGGTTAATGCTGAAAGTGATAGGATGGGCAAGAACGCTGGACTTCAGTGACAGCAGACCCCAAGGGGCACCTCTACAAGTCACGGCGCGCCAAACCGCGTGCATTTTCTGTGCGCATGTTTTGTATTTCACTATTAAATCTCCTTTGCCCACTCGGAGAGGATGAACCTGACTGCTGTTTCACGTCGGGGGAGGTAGCATCACAGGGAGTAGGCAGCCAAATGTAAGGAACAGGACTAACAGTGCCGTGATGAATGCTGACATTGTTGGTTTTTTTTCCCCCCATGCTGCACTTTGAAATCCTTCCCACAGCGCATTGTTTTGACATTAAGTAGATTTAGTCAGCCACGACCTCCATGCGACCTCGGTGTCCTTGGTTGGTTCTGAGAGGAGCTGGCAGTGCTCCACAGCTCTAGCTAACTACCGTCCTTTTGAAGTATTTTTGTAGAAAGCCAAGAAGATTCCTTTTTTAAATAAAATAATTTAAATCCAAGCACGTTCTCGGTTCGCCGCCGAAAAAAGTTAATGACCTTGAGGTCTATTGCTTTGGAAAACTTTAATAAAAAAAAATCACGTTAACTGCATATATGACCCCCCACTGCGGAAAGCAAACTACAGTAGCAGGGCGGAACCCTGCAAAAGCAGCGGAACCCAAAAGCACTTTCTGTGCCTCAGAAGGAGTTTAAAAGGTCAAGAGATTTTTTTTTCTCTAAAAAGGTTATTAGCAAAAGGTAATCATGCCTTTCCTTGCCGTAATTATGTTTTGGCTTTGAAGATATGCATAGCTGAAGTTGGTTGAAAGCAGAGGTGTAACACTTGATCCACGGAAAATTACTGGGCTGTAGAGGTCGGAGCGGCGTGACCCACAGACGGAGTCTGCAACCCCTGGGAAGAGGTCATGTTCTTCTCAAGAGCTACATCTGAAGGGGGTTTTTGCACAATGACTGAAGAAGGCACCAGAGGCTAAACTAGTCCCTCACAGTCTCTGTGGAAAGTGATCCCCTCGATATTTTTTGTTCAATTTGAATTAGGGGAGTTTAAATTTCAGAATCTACGAGAATCTCGTTTAGGTAGGCAAATAGCTGTAATGCTTGAAAAATCTTTTCACGATGAAGTACAGAAATGGACAACATGCTGTAGATCAGTCAGGAAATTCCATTTGACTAGTCTAGCTGGATTTTATGCATTAAATGCCATTAAATTATCTATTTGAAATATGACGAACCTTGCATCATCATTATAAGTGAAACAAATATTGTTTGCAACATTTCCAATAAGCACTATCTACATAAAAGTAATATACATGTAGCCATAAAACAAGGTAATGGATACAGTATGCAAAGTTACACACATGTATTATGTCAGAGAGATGACAGGCAGGTGTATGTATACAAAATAAGGCATCGCAATATGGATTATAATGACTGTGATGGATGTTAGCTTTAAAAGTTTCATCTCCAGATGGTGGACCCTTGGTGGATCTCTGGCATTTTGCTGATGCTCCTCGAACATGCTGTCCTGTCTTGTTTTATTTCGTCTTCTCATCCGGGCATCGCTCTCTCATGTCTGATTCCGCCTCTTCGGGTTCGCGTGTGATGCTGGCCCAGCTTAATATAAACATTGCCAGCAGAGGGTCCGATGAGGAAGAGAAAGTGCAGGATGTTATTTAAACCCTTTTCCGAAAATGCGTAAATCGGTGAAACGCTAAAAACAGAAGTGATGTCTAAGGTTATTCCTACGTTGACTAAAGTTGCCCCTATGTAATTATGGCTGCACTGGAGGTCAGTGACGATATCTGAGGTGACCCTCCTTCACGTGATAGCTGTTTGGCTAATAACATTTTCAGCGAAGATTAAAGCAGTTCCTTCAATGGGGTGTTCCTAGATGGATTCATACGGCCACATCTTGAATTTGCATGTGTCAAATTCCACCGTGCCTACCTCGATGAGCCAACGACAGATCAGGGAAAGGTGATAGTTACAAAGGAGCGGCTCTTCTCATCTGAGCGACGCAGCCCGTCCAGGATATGCTTGCCTGCACCTGTAAGTTCGCCGCCCTGCAAACCGAAATCTCTACGTCCACGGGGGCAGGACAGCCGAGAGAGACAACTGACAGGTTTTGCTCCCTTTCTCCTACCACAAAGCCCGTGACACCGTTGAGATTGTGGAGAGAGATTAATATAACTGCTTTTTGACAGTAAATAAATTAGATTGGATTCAGTTGGCAATCTACCCTCTGTCTATCATCTTGGAGGACAGTGCAATAGATTCTTCTTGAAATCATGCCAAAGCAATTTTTTCTTAACTGATGTCAAGCATTCCATTTTTTAAAGATTTGACCTCTGATTGCTTTTTTTTTCTCTCTCTCTCTCTGTGAATTGATGGTGACCCTTTGTCTTCATACAAAGTTCATGGCCGCCAGTGCGGGGCCTGGGCTATCAAAGGTTCCAGGCGTCCGTAATTTCAGACAAACAGATAATTGTGCGGCTGAAAACTTAACCTCGGATTAAACCCCTGACTTATTTTGTTTAATTCCATTCCCCTTCTTGCAGCTAGAGATGGAGAGGGGTTAGCGGCAGTTCAAGCTTGATGAGCACGTACAGGCGGAAGAGTTCACAGAGAGACAAGGGGTTACGTGAAGTTTAAGCGAGGGTAGGGAGGGTAATCGCCACAAGATCAAACAAAGAGGAAGTCGAAGGGGGAGTGTGTACAGTGCCACATGTACCCCCCCCCCCCCATCCTCTACCCTCATCACCCCCACGGCAGACAAAACTTCACTGTTCTGCCGTTCGCCAGGCCCTACAGCCAAACAACTAAGCGCTTAACCTCTGCTCCGCTTTTGAACTCCCAGATATCCGTGCATTAAAGCCGGCTGTTGTGACACGACCAAGGTTAGCTATTCATGAGCACCGCCAGTGCTGTTAGCGACATTTAAAGGGCCGGCAGAGATTAATGCAGATGACGGGTCTGCGAGCTGCAAAAAAATATTAAAATTAATTCAAATTGTTATCATTTTTTTAAAGGGAAAAGCCAAATTCAGTTACCACCACACACGTGTCTCAATTTTAAATATAGTCCTGCAAGTACCCAATGGATGAGGTTATACATTTATTATGCATTACAGTACAAATCCATTATTTATGGATTTTTTTTCCCCTCATATAAATTTAATTTTTAAGCATATTAGCAATGGTCAGGTCAGTTCCCTTAACAATGTAAATAAAGAATTAAGTAAACTTCATTCTCAGGTCATAATGCTAGCATTAAAATGTGGGCGCTAAGGTGAATAAAGAGTGGACTAAGGAACAACTTACAAAGGGGATGATCTGTTTGGGTGCGGGGGTCCAGCTGCGATGCAAACAGGGGGGGTGGGCAATGCCTGATTTGCAGATAATTTCCTGCGCAGGCACTAGGGCTATTAGAAACTCACAAGTTGGTTTGCATGTTTGTTGCAGGACAGTAACAGCAGATATAACAGTGCACATCTGCTCATATCACCGCCGTGTGGGACCGTTGCAAACAGGGAAGTGAATTACATTTATTAATGCTAGTGAATTCTGCTGGACACGGTGGCCCAGTAAGCAGTGGTCTCTCATCGCCAGGGTTGTGGGTTTAACTCCCACCTGTGTCGTGTGTCAGCAGTGTGAATGTTCTTCCTGCGCTGTGTGTGTTTCCTCTGGGTCTTTCAGTTTCCGCTTGCAGGCCAAAAACTTGCAGTGTGGCACACTGGCGGGCCTCTATCTGTCTAATGTTGCTTCAGATAGACTATATTAATATATTTTGGTAAATTAATAGGCCATTTGTTTAGAAAAATAACATTGTACCTAGACCTCTCTTTTAATCCTTTGATATCATAATAGAAATTTCGATCCCCCCTTTTCTCAGTTTTTAAAGATACACAACGTTTATACACAACGTCGTTTTCATTTAACGAAATACACTCCAAGCCAAGAATTATCACAGCATGAAGAGCCGCCGAAACACAAAGGCAACATAATTGTTTTCGACCAACGGTATGTTATTTTTGTTTTTTTCCTGAAATTGAGCCTTACATCTTGCCCCCGCCGCTCTCCGAGGCATTTATAGAGTTCAAAGTACGAGAAATAACTGGCAGCTATATTCAAGTGAGTGGGATAACAGAGAATAATTCAGGGCCGAGACACACTCTGAATTCTAATGCCTACTAAATTCGAAACCAGAGACAAGGTACAAATGTCTTTTTTTTTATTGCTTAGTCAACACTTTCAAAGTTCTGAAATAACTTTTTTCTAACCCATTTACAAAGTCTGATATTTTACTGGAGGAATTCAGGTTAAGTACTTTGCTCAACAGTACTACAGCAGGGCATCTACTGCCAAAGCCATGTCATTAACCACAGTGCCTGCTGCTGCTGCCCGTACCGTACAAATATAGAAAGAAAGGTCTGCAAATACATACTATTTGCTGTTACACACACACACACACAGGATTGTAATTATATCTTTGTGGGGACAACTATGTGGGAAAACTGTAATCCCAAAATGACGACCGTAGGCCCCACCCAGCCCCCACTTTAACCATAAATAACCAAACAAAAAATGAGACTTTTCAGATTTTTAGTTTTTTGATTTGCATTCGCAGATCTTTGTCAAAAAAACAAGCTTTTAATTACATTGTGAGGGACATTTGGTTCCCACTATTTCCTTCCCACTATGTAATATAAACTTCATCCACACAAAAACACACACAGACACAGACGCACACACAAAACGGACATGGGAGGGACACATCCAAAAAAAAATAAAAAATGACCCACTTCTGGGCCGTAAGCTTCATAAATCCCCACGACAGATCACACTCAGAATCAGTTATCTATAACATACTCGGCTGCACAGGAACAAACGAATTTTCGCAAGGGAAAAAAAAAAACAACCTCTCTTCCTCCAGTTTTGTATTTTCTTCCTGGTGCTGGAAAACACTGATGTAGGCTTTAGGGGAAAATAAGGAGGTGATGTGGCAATGGGGGGGGGGGGAAAGCACCATACGATTCCTCCTCACTTGAAATGCGAGGGAGCGTATACTCGCGTCCCAGTCTATAACACACTGGAGCGTATCTGAGGACTGCTGGCAGGAACATTATTTTCCCGGCCCTGTCATTATGAAAGAACATGAAAGAGTTTCGCCTTTGCCGCTTCAAGTATCACCACAGATGACGCAAATCTATGAAATGGATCGTTGGGGGGGGGGGGGGCTACATCAAACCTTGACGTTTACGCGCCTAGATGCATGTGCGGCACACCAGTTACAGTGCAGTACCACCGCCAAAACCCGCTGGTGACCTTCTGCCTCGTCCCTGCTTTGACGCCATCGAGGCCAAGGTGTCCTGGTGACACAGGAAGAGTAGAACTGGCCGGGGGTGGAGGGAGGTAAGCTTTCCTCCCCAAGAAAAAAGGACAGAAAGGAACGTGACCAGTTAACAGGCTAAGAAAACTGAAATATGCCCATTGTCCTCTGCAAGTGATGTCTAAACGGCTAGCTGTGTGCGATATGGGGTCATCGTTAAAACGATCGCGCTCCACATTCTAAGAAACATCGATGAGTAGTGAAAGCAGCTCAGCAGAATCCCACATGGGCTCCATTTTCTGAGACAACAATCTCCAAACTTTGGTTCAGATTTTTTTCCACGCTTATTTAGCTTCTTCTTCATTCTTTGGAAAACTGCATTTCCTGTGGTGACTTGAATGCTGCACAGGCGTATGGAGGACATGGACTTACAGGGCATTTCCAGGAAGCAGAAGATGACCACGACTGCACGGGATTCTGGGTACCCCTGGTGCCACTACGGAATGGTAGAAATCAAGGCTGAAACTCAGGGTTCAAGGTCCGGAAAGCAGCCTCATGAAAAAATGTGGTGTTGTACACATAGAAACAAAGCACAAACAGCAAACATCCATCCATCCATCCATTTTCTATTCCCACTTGTCCTATGCAGGGTCACGGAGGTCCGGAACCTGTCCCGGAAGCTCCCGGTGCAGGACAGGGAATAACCCAGGATGGGTAGCCAACACATCACAGACATGGTAAACAACCCAAAGATAAAACACTGTCAGGCACTCAGTTTTAAACTGACTGGGTGACTGACTGTTAGCACTGGTGGAACGGTGACATCGCCCCTCAGTGGCCGGCAGTTTACATATCACCCCCGTGGACTGCATGCTGCATGTCCTTCCAGGTAACTCAAGTTCCTCCAAAGTCAAGAAAATTGGTGTCTCTAAAATCACAATAGTCTATGTGTGTATCTTACATCGTGGGGACCAAACGTCCCCCATAAAACCTGTTATTTTGACCTTGGAGGGACATTTTTTTTTTCCAGTCCCCACAAGGAGAAACAATTCGCTAAAGATTTATTCATCAAAAAACTACAAATGCTTAACCAAAGTCGTGTATTTTGTTTAGTCACTTAGGCTTAAGGTTACGGCTGGGTAACCGTTAAGGTTGTCATACTTAGGATTAGAGTTTTTCCCCATAGAAATGAATGGTGAGTCCCCACAAAGATATAAATACAAAACGTGTGCGTGCCTGTGTGTGTGTGTGCCTGCACGTGTGTGCGTGAGTGTGTGTGTCTGTGTGCCTGCGCATGTGTGTGTGTGCGTGAGTGTGTGTGCCTGCGCATGTGTGTGTGTGTGCGTGAGTGTGTGTGCCTGCGCATGTGTGTGTGTGTGCGTGAGTGTGTGTGCCTGCGCATGTGTGTGTGTGTGCGTGCGTGTGTGTGTCTGTGTGCCTGCACGTGTGTATGTGTGTGTGTGTGTACATACCCAGGGAGTCCTGTACAGTGAGCTTCCCAGGATAAGCTTAAGACACACAATGGCCCTTTACGGCATAAATAGTTGTTTGATGGACAGAAAAGCAAAAACACTGGAATTAATAATTACGAAACACTTTAGACCTGTCCCTTCCTTTTCTCCGCAAACATATCACAGTCATTCAAGATGCAATATAGGCTGTTGGTCCTAGTTTCAATAACACAAATAACATCTCAACAGTGAATACAATGCAATAATGTTACATGATAAATGATACCTAACACAGAATAGGGGAAAAAATTTAAATGAGTCAATATTATTTATTCAAATTGTGCATTTTAGTACTTTATTTAAAATCTGTGCAAGTAAACACTGAAAATGAGAATAAAAAAAAAAAATAGGCTTCAGCTCTTCACATGGAGAGAAGATGGGCAGCGTGGACAAAATGTCTTTAAAGCCTAATAGGAAACAACAGTACAGTCGGACATGCTGTCCGTGACACTGTCAGCACTGCACTGCAAGTACTGTGTAAACTGGTCTGGTTTTACACCAGTTCAAAAACAATGGAAAAACAAGATACATAATGCACATTAGTAAATGTTTAGTTGCTTCTCAGTTTATAATTTTGTCGACTGACTGTTCACATTTTATGTGACGAGTGCTCAACATTAAAAGACCTATTTTAAGACTTTATATTTCTCCACATCCAGTATTAATACATAGGTACTTCCCATGCCTCTGCATGCAACAGGCAGCAGTGTAGAGCAGACATAACACAACGATTTGCAGAACAAAGATTATCATAAGCTTACAACAGAGAGACATGCAAAAGAGTAAAAGGAACAAAAAAACAACTCATCTTCTCTCAGGTTATGTACATTATTACACAATTTACATCAGCTTCAGGGAATTGAAAACTATTACATTGTCTCTCTCTTGAACCATACAAAATAGCTATCTTTCATAGTGAAAGTACTATTTACACGAGTACATTTTAATCCACTCTTCATTCCTAACCCAATGTAAGTGATATTGAGAGGAAAATATATATATATATTTACACATCACATTTAAGACTTGAAAAAAACTGCTACAAGAGTGATGACCTGCAATGAGAATGAGTAGCACACAGACGTCCAAAGAAATTGTAAATGTCCTAAAATTTGTTTCCACCCAGTCGGCAGAACTGCAAAGGATAAAAAGACACTGAAAACCCTTTACTAGATTCCCAAGTTCAACTGCTCAAGAAGTTCCCGGCTTTCATGCGGCTTTTGGCAGCTGACACGTCAGCGCACCTGAACTCATGGTGCAGTTTGCAGGTTTTATATAGATGGGATGTCACGCAAGGAGGACAGCATTGGAGTAACTTTATGTGAATGCAGATGAATCAGGGGGTGAAATTTAAACTCGGGAGAGTTACTGACTCATGGGTCAATTTCCCATTTTTCACTGATGAAAAATCACGCAGCATTTCTGTACTTTTTCGTCAGACAACCAATAGTCAAAATGAATTCAAATATGACCAAGCGCATATCGAATCTGTACTTCTCAAATTGTATTAGACTGGGCACTCTTACATGCCATAAGGTGTGCAGATGGACCACAAGATTTACAATGAAGAAAAAATAAATAAAAATGCAAAAGATCATAACACTAATACATGACTGTCTCATAACATACCCTGACTCTAGGACATATCTCAAAGCATACAGACAGTTTCATCACCAATAAAGAAACTGCCGCGAAATGTAACACAAAATTGATTCCCTGACTCAGGAGGCTGGTCTGGATTTCAATTTGCCCCCCTCCCCGACGGCTCTAGATAGTGCCATTTTGCATGGGGGGGGGGAGGGGGGCAATTTGTGGCAACATACCTGTCCTAGTTTTGGGTAAAACGACCGTGGAGAGATTCAAAACTCAAGCTGAACCGCACATAAAAACACCAACACCGAATATCAGCAACCCAATTCACCAAAAATGCCACAGAAACACCCTGTCATCCTGAAACTGGTCAGGCGCACATGTGACTATAGAGGCCTGGGGGGGGGGGGGGGGGGGGGGGGGGGGGGGGGGCAGGACTTGCGAAGATGTCTGCAGCAAGGGGCTGGAGAAGGATGAAAATAAAGTCATACGACACCGAAGGAAAGCAAATTAAAATGTCGGACTGAGAACTTGAATATTACTATGGCCCTAGCTATTTTTTCTTAAATAACTGCAATACTTAAATGAGACTGTTTCAATGACCTTCCCTGCTGCACGTTGAGGAACCAGGACAATCCTCACCTCTGCGCAGCGCATTTGCATTAAGCTCGACAAATTGGGTACCCGTGAGTTAAGCGCTTGTCTTAATCGCTTACTTTAATAGTCTATGTTCCAATAAAACCTATGTTTAAAATTATGCATAGTGAAAATATTCATAAATGACTTCAAAGATAAATTATTTAGATTCAGAATATCATTAAAAAAGGATGCTTTGGATTATTACCATTTTGTCATTATGTTACCTATTAGTATTGAATGTATTATCCTTGTATGTTTTTTTCTTCCTTTGTTTCTTTCTCACAAACTTTAAATAAACAACACAAAGTAGTAAAGTAAGCAAAACAGACCAAAAAGGGAACTTTTCAATTCTGGTATGAGCTTTTTAGTCTTTTTAATCTTGTGGTAGACTAGACCTTCTTGGGGGACCCGTTGAAGCATTCAGGGTTACTGTCCTGGCTCTCATTGCGCAGCTGCGAGAGGCGTTTCAAGGACATGCCATGGTCATCGACCTCAATGTCAGCCAGGGGCTCCTCCTTGACTTTCACCTGCATCCTGCATGGTGTCGGTTCAGTGCACAGCTCCTTCCTTCCTTGGCCAAGTTGGGTGTTTCCTTTC
Source organism: Brienomyrus brachyistius (assembly GCF_023856365.1). Lineage (NCBI taxonomy): Eukaryota > Metazoa > Chordata > Actinopteri > Osteoglossiformes > Mormyridae > Brienomyrus > Brienomyrus brachyistius. Next base: position 11,445,967 of record NC_064549.1, on the reverse strand, counting down.
TGGAGCATATAATACAAGATGGGGTTGGTTTTAGTCAGCCGCGGGGAGTCGGGCCGGGAGTCCCGCTTCTCATCCCCGCCGCCGGCCCACTGGATGGGGCCCTCAGAGTCCCGTCTGAGAGGGAGAAGGTTCGATCTGAGGGAGTCCTGCCTGATGGTATGATTTCCCCAAGGGGAGCCTGAGGACCTGTCACTTGCTGCGAGTGTGGCTGTGGAGCTGAACTCGACAGCTCCCAAACCCAGTGGGCTAGCATTCACCCGTGAGCCAGCAAGCTCGCGGTTAGGTCCACACTCACTGGGGGTGCTTCCGTTGGCTTTGCAGTTGGCCTGAAGAGGGCTGGTGGTACTCCGGGACTGAGAGAGATCCTTCAAACAGTTATCAGACAAAAGTAGCTGCTTCAGCACGTTGAAGCCCCCAGAGTCCCTTGGTGGAGACTCGCTGATGGGACGTCTGACTGGAGTGTCTGGCTGTGACAGGCTCACAATCTTCCTGACCTTGCGACCCCTGGGTACCCCAGGGTGCTGATCTGTGCTTTCCTTTGGGGTCTCGCCCCTGCTGAGGTCTGTGCATGGCACGCCGTTGAGGCGGTCATGAACTTCCAGGAAGAACTTTCGCTTCTTCGGGACGGCCGGTCCCCGGTGCTCCTGCTGCTCTTCCTTCATGCCAATCACGTGCAAGTCTGTGGGTACAGTAGCCTGATAGGCTCTCGTGTGCTGCTTTAAAAGCTGGCTAAGAAGGCCGTCCCTGTGGGCAACATCTGGGGAGAATGGCTCTGGCTTCACGTCCAGGTTGAGGATTGAAGGAGGGCTGCAGCCATCACGCTCCCTCTCCTTGTTATTGCAGCGCTCTGCTGCTTCATCACTGTCAGACCGGCCACCCTCCTCTCCCAGCTCACTCTTAATCTTGAAATCCAACAGAAGCCCATTTGAGCTACAGCAACTCTCTGACTTGTTGGCCTGCTTTTCTACATGGTCAGTCCTTACCACCGGCCTATCCCTGTGGCCGGTCTGTCTCTCTTTGCTGGAGGCTGTTCCCAGAAGCAGCTGCAAAACCGTCCTCCTCTCAAGGAGGTTCTCGACCTCGGACACGGGTGGAGATGGCTTGCAAATGAGTGGGGCCTTCGCATAGTCCGCGAGGGGTGCCTCGGAAACTGGCGTCTTGTTCCGCAGCACCGGGCTGTTGAGCCTTTCCAGCAATGTTACGGGCTTGTCGAGATTCAGTTCGTGAGCCTGCATTTTGCTTGGGGGCACGGGAGCCCTCAACGGGGGAGAAGAGACTGACTTTTGTAATCCACACTGGGCCAAATTTTGTAGTAGTTTGCTGGCACTGAAAGCAGGTTCATGGGAACCGCCTTCTCTTGTGAAGGATTTTGATTTGCAAAGATCTAATGGGATGGACTGGGCATGAGGGGATGTGTACAGATTGTATGGAGACACACTACCACTGGAGTCTCTACCATGACAGAATGTGGGCACATCTTGAAAGTTTCTACCTGTCAATCCACCCTGGGGACTCTGTGTCCTGGTTTCCTCACACCTAGCTATAGGTGTCAGTTTGCTTGCAGCCGAATTGCTAGTCTTGGGGCTTACACTCCGCATATCTGAATTAAGAGGACTTTTGTCATTCTTTTTGTGGTCCAGAAGTAACTGCAATAAGGTAACCTTGTGATGGGGTTTTACAGCTACATTAGACTCAAGTTCACGAGGTTCAGCCAACTTAGGCCGGGGGGGCTCGGGCTTCCACGTGTTTATCAGCGATTCGGTGAGCTTGTCCAAAGAGGACGAAGATGGGCCTAGAGCCGGCCCAGTGTCCTTGCTCCTCACGGAGAGGTCAATAGGAGAGCAGCTGGAGCTGGAACTTTCTGCGTCGCTGCTGTCTTTTGGCAGGCTGTTCTCCGCGTTGGAGTACTCGCTATCCGACAACAGCGGGGAGCAATGACCAGGGAACATGCTGTAGTCTTCCCGCAGGTGACCCTGTCCGTTGACCTGGCTCTGCGTGTTGTGGTTGTTCAGGAGTTGCAGGAGCAAGCTGCTACAGTTCTGCGCAGGCCTGTGGACGTGCCTGTCGAAGGGACGTCTATCCTTGAAAGGATGCATGGGGGAAGTGGTCACTTTGCTCCGTCCCGGAGTGAGGGTGGGACTCCGTTTACCTGGGCCTATCGTGGGTTGGGGTTGCGCTCCATTTTTGGCCCGTAAGGAGCTTACCATGTCTGGGCCCATCTGAGCCTGCCCCGCATCAGCTTGCTTCTTATCCTGCGTCTGCTGCGTTGCCATGGCGGCAAGCCTCTGGCTGGCTGACCTCCCAGATAATTGTGCTTTTAAGGCATGGTCTCGAGAGTACTGCTGCAGATGAGCCTCGCTGGAGAGCAGCAAGGCCAGCTGACTGCAGGCCATGTTGGGCTTAGGGGAGGTGGCGGGACTGGACCTGATGTTCACCAGGTTTGCCACTGCCTTGAGGCGCGCTGCGCAGGAGATGGGATCAGAGCTGGCCGGCTGGGTGCCGCCTTGTGGTACCTGGGGTGACTCTGAGAGCCTCTCCTGACTTGTGCGACGGCGATAAGGCACACTGTTGTGGTTCTGCATCTTGTTCTTCTTCATCAAGCCCTTGAGACGGCTAGAGGCCACCCCGTAACACTGTGGGGATGCTGGCACCGCCTCTTCCTCCTCCGTGCGCTGCTCCTGGGTGTTCCTGTTGACCCGCTCGCACTCCTGATGCTTTAGGCTCTGCACGATCTGCTGCGACAGCACAACGTTCTGAAGCCGGTTGCTGAAAGACTGGAGCAGCGACGCCAGCAAGGTGCTCTCCCCCTTGCACTTTGGGGAACCGTCCAGAGCGTCGGCTCGGGTGTTGCTGCCTTGTCCGTTCAAATCCAGCACAGGAGCAGTCGGCCTATGGCCTCTGGGTTCACTCCGGGGCTCCGAGCAAAGCAGCCTCGCCTTCTTGAGATGCGTGGGTCCTCCGAGAGGCACTGTTCTTTCCTGCTCTTCGCTGGAGTCATGGCTTGGGAGCCGGTAGCTTCCGGCTGCCTTGTTGCCCTGCTGTTGGTTGCTGTGCCCAGCTTCCAACCTTCCTGTAGCTGTGGCACCACCGGCAACCTGATGCATTAGTAAACCTTCCAGATAAGTTAGTACAGCTGAATCCTGGTGCATCTCAGAGCCAAGCTCTTCCCCATGAGTCATGTTCAATACCAGGGTCCCTTGTTTGGTTTACCACCACTATTTAAAAAAAAAACACAGTCTACTTCCAAATGTAATCAACTCCCAAACACTAGAAGGGATTGTTTCTGGTGCCTCCAGTGTTAGATGGGTAGGTCAAAGCAGGTGATTTTGTTGGGGGGTCCGGGGGGGGGGGGTGTCAGAGCATTTCCTCGAGAAACTCCTCCACAACTAAGAAACTTCAGCACACCTTCAGGCTTGACGCTGTTTAACACGCACGTAATTCCTGCAGCTCTGCGTTCCACAGCTCCAGGTGTTCATTCCGCTTCTGGTGACTTCTGGGTGGAGGAGGGAGGAGCGTGGGGCTGGGGGTGGGAGAAGTAAACGTGGGTGCCGCAAGTAGACTGTTGCCTGTTTGTTCTCCTGACCTTGGGCTCAGCGAACCTAGGATTTGAAAAACAACACAAAATGAGAAACAGACTTAATTGTGGAACATCCTTCAGCTTGGCCTCTCCACTCCACCCTTAACAGCCCACCTCACCTAGAATACTCCTCTCTCATTTATCCACCTTCTTTCCTATATCTGAAATCAACAGTATCTAAGTGTGCCATCTTTTCTGTTTGTTTTGCACTGCATGTATGTTCATCTGTTCTGGACAAACTCATTGCCGAATGCACAAGAAGGGCAGCGACGAAGCACACGTGTCAATATCTAACCATTACCCACCAAGACCTTTTTTTTTCAGATACAGGACACAGTGTGGGGGGTGACTTATTTTGACAGGCATCAGATTTTTATTTTTTTTTGGGGGGGGCGCATGCACAAACACATGAAGAAAAAGCACTGTGCGTGGGGATTAGAGGCTTTGACAGCTGTCAAGACACTTGAAAAGAAAAAAAGTTAAATCGGCAGCTTGTGCTTGGAGCAGCAGGTGTCGGACGCTACTGTAAAGTCTGTGATCGGCTCCCAAAGGCACAAAGGTTAGGGGCACAATTATGAAAATGCGCTAGCAAATGGCTCGTGAGTTTTACATCCCGCAGTTAGCAGTTATGAATAATCAAACCGTCTTGTCGTCCTAATGTATTCAAGTATGGCCACAAAAATGACATCACCAGACGCGCAGCGCCATAGAGACACCAAGACTGCATATGAATTTATACACATATATAACCCGAGACTGTCAATATATGTCGTATTGCTGCCGTGAAAGCAGCCACATATTAACTGGTCCCAGATCAGCTCCAGACCGGCCCACTACGCTCCAGATCCCAGCATCAGGGTGGTTAATCATCCCAGGCACAATCTTGACGTCGTCCACCTTTGGTGCGGAACGGGGCCACGGGCCTCTGGCCCAGACATCTTATCACATGGTGCTGCCCATGATTTTGGGTTTGACTCTGTATTGTATGGATCTGAAACTGCAACACTCACCATGCTTCAGCATGCCCTCTTCTGCGTAAAATCGCTGATGAAATGATCGCGTGCTGACTGGACGTTCAATTTGTAAATCTCCGCAAAAACCCTAACACCTAACACTAAAGCCTAACCCCTAACCTCAATTTTAAAGCCCACTATAAGCTCTAAGCACGAACCTTAATGCCTTATCCTTAAACCCTCAAACACAACGAAAGGAAGAACCCATGTACGTAGTTCTGAGGCATGATCAAACCAAAAGACTGAAACTGAAATGGATAATTAAAATTGCTTCGATACTACAGCCTGAGCAAATCGTTACATTTCAATGTTTAAAAAATGCATTTCTTATTATTAACAGCCCCAAGAATTCCTACGGAACGACTCAGCTGAGCCGCATGTGATAGTAATTGCCAGAAACGTCTTCCGACTCCAGCAAAAATGAAAGGGGAGGGGGAGCCTTTGATTTCTTTTGACATGGAGTGTTACGGTTTGGTTTCCTGTGATGCACCCATCCTTTTCGGAAGCTTCACGGCCCAGGGGTGGGCAGACAAACAGTACAAATGGACACTGGCCTGCCCCATGTGGGCCTCCGGGACCCTTTAGCCCACGATGGAACATCCTGAGACAGCCCTGTCCGTGCTCCCTGGCCACCCCCACGTTAGGGTTAGTCGTCACCCGGCTCTGACGCTAATTGGCACCTCGGGCGGCAGCGTCTCCAAGGGGCCGCCAGGTACAAGGGGACCTTTCGGCCCCGTCAAGGAGTAGCGCGGCGGGGGCGGGGCCCGGTGACACGGCCCCGCGGCCCGTGTTCGACAGCCCGCCTCCCGCCACATGCCACCTCCGAGGGCCATCGCCAGTGAGCAACCCCCCCCTCCCCATCCGGAGTTCTGGGACCTGTCAGCTCCGCACCAAGCCTGAAGCCTCTCTGCATCCCGCACCCTCCCCCTTGAAAAGGAGAGCCAACGTCAGGGCGCCAACCACTAAAGGTTAATTAAATCTGACGCCTCCGACTGCCACTCAACAGCGCTTGTTTTTCCCAAGGAATAAGTGCCCCCCAACCCCATAATGCTCTATCGTCCGTTATGTCACACCTCCTCCTCTGGACGACTAATTGATCTAAGGCAAATTATGATAATGTCTTCTTCAAGGCCTCTGCCAAATGTAAAACCTTTGCTGACTCCAGTCGGCATATTCTCGCCACTCATTCTGTAAACAAATTTAAAGTAACGAGAATGAAAGAAGCAGGGAGCAATTCCGATCCATTTCCCGGTCTCCGTAAATTATGGTTTTATTGCTCTATTATGGTAACGCGCAATAATGCGTGATCACGGACGACGGACCAGCCTGCGTTCATAAAAACAACAGCAATAGGAAAAGCATTTTAATATGTGATATTTTAATTAGCGGGAAACAGCATCGTTTTCAACACGACTAATTAAAGCCGAACCAGTCAAAGATGAAAGCTCAGGGGGGGCCTGAGACGGTGGGGGACAGGAACCCCCCCCACATCCCAGAGAATCCCTGATGGAAACGCAGCACGGCCATCATAGTCAGAGAGAAAGAAAAGCCAATTAGCCCATTAACGAAAGTGCTGCAAAATCTGCCAAATCGTGTAAAGGAGGATGGGCTGGTGTACTCATATATTTTTTAATATATACAAGAGATGACGGCACTGCGGCACAGGGCAGCATGTCGGATCGGCTCGCGACAGGTCGCTGGCGCCTCCGCCCGAGGTTAATCGGCAATGTCGACCCAGATTTGACTGTGGTGACTAGTCAAAAGTAACTTATTAAAGCATGTGTACCGATAACGCAGAACCAGAGCCGCGGCGAATCGCAGGCCGATGGCCTTGGCGCTGGTGGGTTTGGGCTATCCCAAAGAAATAAAGACGGCAAACGAAACGGAGAAAAGAGCAAGAATGGTTCGAGGGTCGTAACGATCCGTAATGGGAGTAACGGACAGCGGCAGTCAGACACAGGCAACAAAACAGCAGTTTAAATAGAGATAAACGAAAAGCATCACCGTCTGTTTAGGCAACGGGTCGGCATATCGGGAGCCGACACGACTGCGCTGCCTGAAGGGGAAACAAATGTTATCCACATACATATCAGTGTATTAAGAAGAGAGAGACGACAGAGGCAGCCATTATGAAAAGCGTGGGGTCGTAAAGCGTCTGCCGGACGCTGATCTGACAGCGTGTCCTTCGACGGGAAAAACCCAGATGTGACAGACTTTGGAAGTACCTGGAGAAATTGGAGGTCGAGTCCCCACGGTGATTGGCAGAGTTCAACAGTCTAACATGACCAATGGTGCCAGACACACTATCTCCGGACAAGGCAAAAGACAAAATTACAGCGTAGTGATCCATATAAGCCGAGTTTAGGAAAATCCTAAATCACTGGACTTCCTGCCAGGGAGACTCTGAAATTAGGTGGCAGCATGAAATTACAAAATGATTACGACTGGCTTCTGTAAGACACATCGAAATGAAGAGTGACAATCCATGTCAATGTGGGAGATGATAAAAAAGAAAACTAAAGTCAATCTACTATTTCTTACATGGGAATTACAAGATTAATCCCACCCCCCCAAAAAAAACAAAACAAACAAAAAAAAAAAACATAATAAATTTCTTTGATTGTCCCGGAATTGTAATTTATTTAAGCTATTTAAAATGCATGATGGAGATGGGGGGTTTGGAGCCTACAGGACGTGCCGTGAAAGTCAAGGTCATTCACACCACCGATGCTGTTCGACTGGATGCAACAGCTGGCATCCATACAAAGCGTTAAGTTTTAATAAAAAGTGACAAACTCGCCCTCACTGCGCGTATCGCTAATATCTGACAACATGGGCTTAGCAGATGCGCCCGGCGTATAAAAGATACTTCAAGGTTGAAGTTTAAAGACAGGACGGGAGGGTGACACGTCCGCCTGGCTTATCTGCACGCAGGACATGGTGAAACACGCTGCAGGACCTCGGTGGATGTGCAGAGGTTCTGTCAGTGACGTGACGAACACAGGATGGAGTTCCGACACGCTACGTCGCTTTTCTCTAACTCATACAGGCTTATTTGAAATGATTTATATTTATTTACATGCATATTTATCTTACCCTCAGTGGGCAGCGCCACGGCCTCGCACCTCCTGGGTTGTGGGTTTGATTCCCACCTCCCGGGCATGTGGATTTTGCGTGTCCTTGACACGACCGGATAAGCGATTATGAGAAACAGTCGGCCGAGTTAGCTCCAGCCTTAAGGATTTTTAGAGACGGTTATTTTGTAAAACACTCGTGTCAGAAAAAAAGCATACAGAGCAGAATAAATATTTTTACATTAAAATTTCATACCGGCAGATGGGGGGGGGGGGGGGGGGGGGGGGGGGGGATTTTATAAGCTTCCTTCACACCTACGCGCCTGGATGAAACGACAGAGTACAGCAAGTCTCCGCAGAACGAACGTGCAGTGACTCAGTCAATCAGAGGCAGTCAGCAGTCAAACTGGGTCACTGTGACCTACTTCTAAAAGATGCACGCCTGAAAACACGCATCAGTGCGTCAATGCCAAAGCCCCTTCGATGTACCCCACACACTTAGGCACCGTAGATTATGCCCCCCCCCCCCGACCCCATCGAGGATGTGACCTACATCGCCACAGCTGGTAAAGTGCTGCGGTTATACACCCCACCCACCCAGCTCTAGGGAAGGTGTGTTTCCGAGCCGCACATGTTGCCCCCGTGAGACCTGCGGTGCCAGTCACAAGTTTGGACACACCAAGCCGCCTCCAAAGGACACTGATAGTGTTGCATCACGTGCCCTGGCCAACCTGACCAAAACACAGTAGTAGTGGATTTGGAAGAGTTTGACCAGAGAGTGAAGAGAAAGTGGCAAATGAGTGTCCAGTGAAAATGTGGAAGCTCCTTGAGGACAACTGGAAAAGCATCTCAGGGAGCTGGTGTAGAGGAGAGCATTGGGGTGAAGGGTCTTGATCAAAGGCCCAATAGTGGGATCGCTCTGCTGATACAGGGATTTGAACCAGCAACTACCCAAGTCTCAACCAACAGAACTGCCCTTCCCTCCCCAACAGATTATAACTTTTTTCTCCTTTTTTGGTCCATGCGCTATTCATATGTTATTCTAGAATTCTGATGTCCTTATAATTATTTTTAAATGTAGAGAATAGTACAAATAAACCTTTCCATGGGTTGGTGTGTCCAAACTTTTGATTGGTGGAGTATATACACATAATACGAATCTCACCGATATGAAATAAACCCTAAAGCTGATTGTAAAATCGATTGACTTGATTGATTTACCAAATGGACTAAGCTGATAAAAACATATTCTTATGCAAGGACGGTAATCCATGAATACAAAAAAAAAAATGCAGAGAGACTGACCAAATATGGTAAGCAGTTCTGTAGGAAAGGGAAGAAAGTAAGGTCAACAGAAGGACAAGATCAGTTTTTAGATAACATCCTAGGTCCGAGACTGAAAGGTTTGGATCCGATTAATTAGAGAAACTGGGAAATATTGCTAAACGCGCACAGAGAGGCTGAAGGTCAAGAGGTGATCTGGGGTGCATGTTGACCTTGGAAAGTATCAAAATAGATACTGAGTCAATATAATATTAGCTGAAGTAAGCAACTTAGTGGGGAACTAATTCTAGGCATAAGGGTGAAATCATCTTTTGACCAATCAGAGTGAGATGTATGGATATGTCATGTGTAATTAAAATGCATATAGCCAATGGAATCGAGCCACTCAGAGAAATCTTAGGCGTGACTAGGATGACTGCCTAACCCATGTCTGGAGGGGCACTATGAGCGAGGGCAGGTTTTATAAACTGCCATTTTAATTAAAAAGACCTGGATTTCACTCAAGCGCCGAGTTCTTGCTGTGCGCTGATTGGTCAGTCTCCTGTAGTCATGCACGTGTCACTAATGTTAATGTGAAACAGCTGGATGAGTCTATCAATCAAAGAAACAAGTCAGTCAGAGCACAAGTAGAACTGAACTAATTGGCCGAGCACAGCAGCCTTTCAGTTTTAAAGCAGTTTGTAAAACCTGAAGCAGCTCAGTCACATGGATTATCTGGTCACCCCAGGTGTGAGTCCCTTTGCATGCAGAGTGAATAAACTTACCATCAGAGGTGAAGATTTCAGGTCCAGAATGCACAAATCCAGACCAAGATTTTGTTTCAACCGACCCGTTTATGAAAAAGAGTCACAGTTACAGAGGACTCAACTGGTTGGCTGAAACAAAACCTTGGTCTGGAGTTGTGCTTTCTGGATGTGAAATTTCCACCTCTGCCTACCACTGAAAGAAATTGTCCTCCTGCCTGCCTTTCATACTTGTTTATTGTTAACCTGTTGAGATCTGATCGTTTCCACCACACATGCCACCGCCATATACACAGCGGGACCCAGGAAAGCAACGCATCCCACAGAGGAGACGACCGCCCATCACGCCTGACTGCCGTACGCTGGCATGTGCTGAAATGGCTGGGTGTGGGGGCTCGGTTTCCGGAACAGGAACAGGTCACGTCCAGGGAAGTTGAGGCTCCCTGCTCTCTGACCCACATGAGTCCCTCGATCGCCTGCCCATGAGAATTGATTCGTTCATGAACCCTGATGAATCACCCCCCCCACCCCCCCCCCCCCGCCAACCCACCCACTCGAGCTGAGCAGCTGACTGCCACAGAAATGCAGAACCAGCCCCCACTCCCCCCCCCCCCTTTGTTACTCTGCACTTTTCAAACACCATGTGAGGGAAATGAAAACTGCGCACGCGGCCCGGTTCGCAAGTGGGCTGCCAACAAAAACGTCCACCCTCCGAAAATGGGCGACGGGGGCGGGGGGGGGGGGGACTTGGATATATGGATTTTCCCAGGGAGAAAAGACCAGCGAGTGTGGAAGGACAGGGAACTAGAGCCGTGGAAGATCTTCAGATCCTCCACGGTATCTTCCGGCCAAGAGGACCACCAGGGACCAGATAAAAGGGATAGTCAAGAAAGAGCTGAGGGGGTGGGGGGGGGGCGTAACCAGCCGTGACCCACTTCAGCTTGGTCTAGTCATCTAGATTCCTGGATGAATTTGCACTGTAGAAAGTTTTGTCTTAATAAGGCAGAGTAACGTGATGAAAGATCCTAACTTAGAACTTCATTGTACAGTATCGCACATTTGATCCAACCATCCAGCATATGACTGCAGCCCTTTATCACACACACACACACACACACACACACACACACACACACACACACACACACACACACACACACACACACACACGCTTACAATTATACACTATGGGAAATGCTGTTAGCTTTAGCAAATCTTGGCTAAAGCAAAAATACATGACCGTTTCACAGCCTGACCTTTACACTTTGCTTAGCTCTCCAAAAATCCTCATCTTGATTTTGGCACAGACTTTTCTTTGCGGTCTTCTGTTTGGGATGAATTTCCTGTAACTCTTCCACGCATAAACATTATTATTCCTACATTTAGTTACACTAAAATTTGCTTTATTCTGCTGTATAATAATTCACTAATGCTGTGAAGTACCAACCTGTGAATCCTGCTGATTCAAATAATGCAGTAACAGTCTTTGCCAAATGCCATCACTAATCTGACTAAAACCTTATTATCTTAAGTATCTCCCCACAAAGGTCTAACAGCACAGACCCCTGAGGGACTACTGTTTGGCTACACCCCACATTGCTTTACACTTCAAGGCAAGACCTTGCATCCTAAATGAGCTGTTTATTGTGAAGCGTGCCACGCAGCCCAAAAGTAACACAATCATTTTTACATCGAGTTTAAATGATTAATTATTTCACCACTGAGCTGATCAGAGTCTTCTGGCTGTCAAAGAGAATTGATTTGCCTTGGTCTAATTCGAATTTCCAAATCAGGAGGGAGAAACAGGGATACTACAGTACCAAAATATGGGGATTTTTTTCCCCCCAACCACAAATTCAAAGTCAATTGCAAGCTATATACGGTCTAAAACGATCCCCTTTATAGATTTTCTTAGGTCCGTACAACTTGTTGTTGTTGTTGTTGTGCATGGGGATGCTCGGTGATACCGTGCTAAAATAAGCAGTACAACTACGGAGAACTTTCAATCTGCCAGACGAGAACTAGCAAAGCTCCTGCCAAGTTACAGGTAGCTAATGCAGAGAAATATTAATTAACAGGCTCCATTCTGCGACAAGGGTGACTCCAGATGTGGGTGCGGCCGACCGCGATGCGAGGTCAGTGATGCCGCGGCCCATTCGAGAAAAGCCGCGGATATCGGCGGCGTCCCCGTCGCCCGCAACTCGTCTCACGCGGTGCCACAAAATGGGGATCCGTGTCCCGCAAAATTACAGCGGCGCTACCCAGCAGGGATCCCCGTGACGTCTGCAACGAAATCCTCAAACCGTGACTCTTAAGTATCCGCCAGGCCAGCCTTAGCCACCGCTTTCGACGCAGCGAGCGAGAGAGAGACGCTAAAGGTCAGACGGAGGTCACAAAAAATAATTGGCAGACATTAGAGATGAAATAAAGACCCTCCCCCTGAGGCTTCTTCTGCGTCGTTATCATGTGTCACCTCTACGAGATGAAGGTCAGGCTACGGACAGCAGTGTGACCAATTCACAGAACCATAATTAGCAGTCTGGTATCCCCTTGCTCTGCTCACTCTACCACGATCATCCTTTCCAGAAGATAAACGAAACAGACTACCCTTGCCACGAAAACCTTAGTTCAGCTCGGTACTGGCATTAAACGAGTACTCAAGTATGCACGGGGTTTATCGACTGCTCGAACGTCGATTTACAAACACTGTTTGAAATGAGTTGGCCTGACAGCAGACATTGACCTTGTGCATGGGAAGGGGAAAGGGGTGATAGACTCATTAACCTAACAAAAGAATTATTCTCCCTACAGTTGGTATGTGTTGGATGTACTCATCTTATGGGGAGGGGCTGGGCAGGGGGGAATCGCAGCAGCTCAATGTAAAATATATATAGAATTACAAACAATCATAAATTTACAACAGTAAGAAAATTATTCTCACTGCTAACAGGCTACACTGTAATTAGAAAAAATCATTAGTACATGTTGTTACTAGGATGTGGATGCAAACTGATCAGTTTCATTTTACATAATTTTCCAAACTGGGGCTTCAGAGGTCAATGAACGCAGAAAATCAGACTATTGACCAGGTTCTCATTCCCTTCCATATTTTCGCATTAAAAGCACAAAGAGTTACAAAGTTACATTATTTAATTAGGTCGAATAACTAGTTACGCTGTACAAGTTAACAAGTGTGCAGGTCAGTCCATGACGTCCCACACACCAGACCCCGGAAAAACAATAATTTCTCAGACTCTAAAATAAAGGCCAGATCTGTCTGCGGATCAAAAACATTTTCCTAAAGACCAGTGACGACGTAAAGCACTAAAGTTGAAGTCAGTGTTATGGCAACAGTTCTGGGAAGCAAGTCTGACCCGGCACTGCAGTTTCGAATAAATTATACATAGATTTATATAAATGCTGGGAATAGGAAGGTGCCGTTTGACGTTACATGGTCTGATTATTTTACCAAAATGCAGAGCATTTAAACCGTCATCATATTAACCTAAAAATCCAGACCAATCGGAGCAGGCTCACTGTATTCTCAATGAAGCTGAAGAAACTTCGGGGCTCTGACACTGAATGGCCACTGGGGCGGCGCCATCTCACCCATGTGGCATGACCTGTGTACATGACCGCATGGCCTGGCGCCCATTAAAAGTGGTCAGGAATAGTGGGTGTGAGACCACTATTGGTACTTTCAGGGAGCTTGAGGAGGCTGCATCCTCACTGCATCCTCACTGCATCCTCACTGCATCTCCTGCACCCCCTCACCACCCACAAAGAACCAGCCCATAATTCACCTGCACTCATAAACAACAATTTAAAAATCGCCCAAAGACCACTGTCATTGGTCGAAGTGACACAACAGCGGGTCAACGGCAAGGATCCCAACACCCAGCATCTGAGCACAATCGACAGTTAAAACCTGTTAATAAGCCGCCAGTGATTACAGCGCAGCCGTGTGGTTACGTGATGGCACAGGGGTTATGCAAACCGGGGGTGTTTTCTTTATGTAATGCAAACACAAGGAGCACAACATGCAGCTCTCTCCCCCCCCCAAAAAAAAAAAAGCTGAAGCCAAGTACAGGTACAGTGTAGTAATCAATTTGCTCTGCAGGCAGGAATTCTCAGCTGGAATACTAATGCAGCTCCCCAGGATCCTGACTCCCCCCACCACACGCCCCTGCCCTGGCCCCATCCTCCACCACCCACCCCCCACACGATGACTGACACCCCTCCGCACCTCAGACCTGACCAATTACAGGAGACAGGGCGGGCTGGTGGTCTAGCTGATCGCCACGTCCGCTAATCGAGGCTGCGTGTGCATGGGATTAGCACTCGATCGGCTGCACTCAGGCACTGGAGAGTAGCTAAGTATGCACACAAGGTCAACATTGAACCTGTAGTAACCCAGCTGCTCTCTCTCTCTCTCTCTCTTTCCTCTTGTTCTCTCTCTCCATCTCTCTCCCTCCCTCCATTTGCCTCCATCACTCCCACACAGCACTCCCCCCCAACAAAGCACATGCACATACGCAGAGACACGCCAGGACACGTGTGCCTGGTGTCCCATGCATGCAAACACAAATAAACATGCACAGACCCAGGGGGCCGGAGGGGGTGGGGCGGTGGGGGGGGGGGGGGGGGGGGGGGTGGGACAGTCCGCAACTTTTTTCCGAGTCTAGAGAACGGAAGAGCATCCCAGGAAGGACGATGTCTGTGGGATGCTGGCTGCACCCCCCCCTGGTCTCCACCGCTGTGGACGATTGCGAAGCTACAGCCACAGATATTCTCACTTTTTAACGGGGGGGGGGGGGGCAGCACACGGCACAGCGAATATGACAATCCAAGAGAGATGCGAAGCTGAACAAAGATGGAGAAAAGGCCAGGACCTCTGCTGCCTCATCCTGCCCTGCAGCCGTTCACAGACAGAAACACACAGCAGCCCCTGTCACCGTGTCCTTCCTGTGTACCCATGACACCTTTAGAGACGTCCTGCTGTTTGCAAAGGACGGGTTACCCCCGGTAACTCTCATTCCCCGTGCCTGGCTCACAGGGTCTCATTCCGACACTCCGAGTGCGCGTGTGTGTGTGTGTGTGTGTGTGTGTGTGTGAGTGTGTCTGTGCGTCTGTGTTCATTCTCGCAATGTCGCTGCAGAGTCTCCCCCTCCCAAAAAAAAAACAAACTTCACAGCAGACCAGAAGTCCAAGGCTGAGACGAAGGGTGAATGGTGAAGGTCTGGAAGCAGATGGCTCCTGTAGATTATAGGCTAGGAGGGAAAGGAGAGGAGAGGGAGGGAAAAAAAAATGTCACGGCATGTCGGTGACGAAGTAGGGACCCGGAGAGGAGGAGAGCGACACCGGGAGGAATGGGGGGGGGACGGGGGAGGGGGGGGGTGACGGCAGCCTTCGCAGCAGCACCGGGGACGATTTCATTATGTACATAACGAGCGTGATTATCCACTCTTAACGAGAGGACGCAACCCCAGCCCCAGCTTCTCCGCTGCGGGAAAGCAGGCAGAAGAATAAGGGGGAGAGAGCATGGGGGGGGGGGGGGGGGGGAATACGGAGACCCAGAACGGGAGGATAAGGAGAGGACACGCGAAACAGGAGTGTTTTTAAAAACCAGGCAGCTGACAGTTTGGGACTGAGGGAGGGGATAGAGTCAGGAGAGAGGAGCTGTAACGTGACACCTTAAAAAAAAGGAAAAACAGCCGGGGAGGGGGGGCAGGGAGGTGGGGGTAGTGCCAATAGCAGTGCCCTTGACATACTGACATCAGTCTACTGTCATGTGACACTCTGTCATCCGCCACCTGGCAGAATCTCCACCTTCTCACGACCTCATCCTCCAGTGACCCGCAGCGCGGGCCTGCGCCGGAGGCCCCTCCCACTGCTCCGCGGGAAGGTCGAGCGGGTCACCGTGTCCTCATCTGTAATCCGCTGCCATTCGGTGGCAGGCGGGGGGGCGTGTGTGTGTGTGTGTGTGTGTGTGTGTGTGTGTGTGTGTGTGTGTGTGTGTGTGTGTGTGTGTGTGTGTGTGTGTGTGTGTGTGTATGCATGGGGGGGGGCAGCAGCCCTGCGCAGAGCAGGCCTCGCTACAAGGGGAGAATGCCCAATTAGGCAGCTGTCACACAAAGCCAGGGCTGCGAAATCATCCCCTGTCGACAGGAACACGCAGCTGCGGGTGCCAGTTACGGCCGGGCGTTAACCATTTCGGCTCAGGACGGGGCGGGGGGGGCTGCGTGCCGGCCGGTACAGTCCGGTCCGTTTCCCTTCCCAGCTTGCTTGGCACGGCGCCCCCCCGGTGTTCGGACGGCTCCCAAACACCCCTGCACGCAGCCACTCCCCTGGGCTAATAAAACAAGCGCACGATATTAGACGTTACCCTATCGGCCGCCCGCACGTTCGGGATTCTTTTTTAATGACGCGCGATTGATGATTTAGAGGCACCCCCCCCCCCCCTCCCCCGATGGCGCTCGCCCCTCTCTGTGCCACGCGATCAAACGCATCGCAAAATCAAACGGACGCATTTCCGGCGGGATTCTGTCTGACAGGGTCCCATTTGCACATCAAGCCTCTTGTACCCACGCAGATCCGGACGACAAAACTGCAGACGGCAACTCCACCCCCCCCCCCCCTTCCCACAGCTCCAGTCCCCACGCTGTCCGCTCCTCCCACACTGCAGACCCTCCCCCACGCCATTTCGCTCCGTAAAGGACAGCCAGTGCGGGTTTAATCAGCGGCGGACGCGGTCCGGGCAGGGAGACGGGGCTGAGTAATCTCTCCATTCTTAATTAAATGATTGAAGAAAAGCCAGCATATTTAAAAGGAGAGTGTCTAGGTCTCCTGCCTTTTCCCCAGATGGGGAACGAAGTTAATAAGAAAGAGACCCGGAGACGCCGTCATCGCAGATGCAGGGTGCAGGGGCACGAGAGAACAAAAGTTTCAGCGGATCGGCCAGGCGGGAGACACGGGGGGGAGCGGAGTCCCCCCCCCCCCGTCCTGCCTCCGGGGCAAGGTCGGCGCGTGGCGTCAGCGTAACCGTCAGCTGGTGGGATGACTTCAGAACCCCCCCCCCCCCCCCCTTCCCGCCGTGTGACCTTGAGCGCCCTCTAGCTTCACTGCAACTGGGCCTATCCTCTTACCCACCACAGCCAGCTTTTATCCTGACCACTGAACATCCGATTGTCACGTTTACCTTTATAATTGGAGAGGAAATTTTCAAAATTCACTCAGTCCATTTTTTTTTTTTTTATTATTTTTTCTGCGAGCATCGGTGACCTAAAATCAGGCTCATCGTATGTCACAGCATTGGGAATCAAACCTCCCTCAGTCCTCATAAAATCCAACAAAGAACTTTTGATAAAAAACTTATTCCACTCGCATGCTCTGTAGACTGAGTGAGTTTTGGAAATTTTCGTTTCAGTTCCCATAATACAAGACCACAAAGCCTCCACTGCAAACAGCAGAGGAGCACAAAGGAAAACAGATCTGCACTCTAAAGGGGGTAAAATCAACAAGCCTCTGTGTTCACCTAGGCCTCCACCCCCCCCCCCCCACAAAACTCCACAGGTGTGTAAGCAGAAAGAAAAACATCACCATTTCCTAGAAAACATCGATCTTGCCAAGCATAAGAGCAGAGCTCAAAATGTGGGGGCCCTCCAACACCGAGGGAACCGCGGGAATAATTAATCCTCGATCCCAGAAGTTAAACATAAAAGACAGGCCCTACAAAACAGCCACCGTGAGGCCAAAGGGGTCAGATAGCATCAGGATCCAGGAGGAAAGTCAAAAGTCACAGGATATATAAATATTATGATGCACGCGTCCGAATCTGTAACAAGATCTAAATCCGATTAGATTCCATCACTGATTCAGCAGAGGAAAAACTTTTAACAGGAAGCAATTCTCATTGCGCAAACACAGTCAGCACCGGCCAATCGGACAAAGACAGGAACCTTCATAACAGACTCATTCCACGCCGATCGTAGCGCTGGCTGCCCAGCCCTTCACGCCTCTCCCCACCTGATGTGTGCAGCGGCTCAGACAGACGGACAGACAGAACGCCGTACCTTCATCTTTGGACACTCCTTCCCTCTCGCGAACTGCATTTATTTACCCCTGTGGTACCCCCCTGCCCCCAGGTCCTGGGCGGCTCCCGAGCAGTGGTCTCCGAGGGGCTGATGGCACTTTCTTTCGGTTTTACTTAAATCATAAGCACTTCTGAAGGTCTCACAAAGACAAAAATAATGAATCCAACTCATGGGAGGCGATGTTCCTCCTGACACAGACTGATAGACAGGACACAGTCTGTCAATGGCACAAGGGCTCAGAGTTACCACAGTTAATTAAGAAAGATAAAGCAGGATGGAAAAGTTAATGGGGGGTTGAGGACTGTTGGAAGAGCCACAAAGTTCAATCGGTGAAGCAGAAGCCACAGCGTTGGCCAGCTTTGGTTGCCTGTCTCTTTAAATAATTCATCGCTCTCTTTCTCTCTCTCTCTCTCTCTCTCTCTCCCCCGTTCGCTCATTCTCCCTCTCTCTCCCGCACTCACTCGCTCCTGCTCGCTCACCCACCGGTTCTTTTGCTGTGTCTGCTTCTGTGTCAACTACAAAGCTGTTTTCGAGCCTCCTGACTATGGCACATGTGTTCTCCATAAGTAAGGCAGGCAACAATATCATCAGGGCCGCAAGACGAAAGCGTGCTGGAGCAGACAGCGAGTCGGGATCGGCAAAAAGGCAGAGGTGCAGGAGAGAGCGTTTAAGGCTCCTTTCCCTATGCACAGGAGGATGATGAATATCAATCCCCCCCCCCCCACCCCACCCCACCCCCCCCCCGTTGTCACTGAATGTCACAGGGCGAGCGCGCGTGACCTTGAGCTACGTCAGTGACGCAGCAAGGGTCGAGCTGCCTGCAAGCGTCCTTGAACTGGATCTGCAAGACAAAACCCTTCACGGTGGCCTGACAGACATCTAAGATCTTCTCCGTTTTTATTATCCCCCACCTCCCTCCCCCCCCCCCCAGAGCTGTCTGCTCATGGGCTTATCTGGGCCTCAGTAGAAGGGAAGGAACATTTTCACCCCAACGTCGCCTCTACAACTTTACCGCTGAGCTGTCATCCAACAGAATTGAATTTTATTTTTTTTTACCTGATAACCTTTTTTTTCCCCACAGGCTGATTGACTGGGGTTTCAACCTGATTGGACAGTAATTAATAGTCAAATCATTTTCATTGGATACTGTGTCAAGAAAAGAAAACAGATATATTAGTCGTTCCAAAGCAGATCAGGACAATAATATTATTTACAACTGCCCCCGATTCCTCTTAAATCAAGGAGTCCCTTATTACACGGCTGCCAGAGACTGATCCAAATTTACGTGGTGTGACAGAATCACAATTTCATTTACATAGAATGTGGTTTACATATATTACTAAAGAGACTCAGAAATGCTTACGAAGACTAAAAGAAAAATCGGTCTCTTATTTGGCAGCGTCGCCAACTGCTGAGAAAGTACAATGTCCCTCAAGCAAGGCAAAGTCTGGAAGATGCACCAAAGACCATCAAGAGGTTGTGAAACACATAAATAAAACATCGGCGCACACCTGACAGCGTGCTGCACCATGCTGGGATACCTCGCGAGTGCCACTCCACTGCATCCTTTCTGGGAACGCGAAAAATTGGCACGACTGTGAAATCCAGTATGCTAACCCAGACATGATCCCGGGGTTGAGAACCCCTAGGGGGCGCAATAGTTATTGTTTGTCAGCAGCTGCCCCATGCACAATCAACTGTACTCATTTCATAGTTAGGGCGGGCAGGACAAACCTGCTACAGTGAGTGTCTTACGAGGACAGCGTCTCACAGTCACTGCACATCACCGGACAGCGTCTCACAGTCACTGCACATCACCGGAGACACTGACGACACAAAAAGTAAAAAACAAGAGTTACTCTATAAATAATAATAAAAAAGCAGGTTAAAAAATTAGTGTATCACACACTCAACCCACATGGCCACCAGTCCTGATGACTAACTACTCCAACCTGGGTCGTCCGTCCATCTGTCTTCCGCACCTCGAAAGGCGTACCCACGATGCCTTGGCAACATCAAATTAGCACCGCTGACGCACTGTGACCTTATGTGTCCACCTCACTCAAAAAAAATTTAATAAACATAAATAAATAAATAAGTATATCCTTCACTACCCCCCCCCCATTTTCTTTTTGCAAAATCCAGGGATCACAGCGACTGGGGCAGAGTCATTAGTCTTAATTTAGCCAACAAAATTTAAATGAGCGTCTTCCTGGTGCCAAGTGATATCACATAAAGGATTAGGTTGCACGTAGCACATAAAATGAACACCTGTCAGGGATCCTGACGAGGAACAGAGGGGCACAGGGAAACTTTCAGCATGGGGGGGGGGGGCGGGGGGGGTCAAGGTCTCGTGGCAAGGTCGCAGCCGAAACCTGCCAGAAGTCTTTCACTTCATGCAGAGGCAAACAGGAAGCTGCAGTACATTGTAGCTCAGAGTTCACACTCTGCAGCAGGATCTCACAAGTTTCTCTCCTAAAATTCAGACCCATTTATTTTTATGTAAGGGACTTACTCTTTTTTTCTTTCTAAACTGCAACAGACAGGATCTAAGCGTCCGCTGCTCTGAGAGCTGATGGCTCTTGGGTTTTTCAAAAACAAAAGCAACAGCCCAGAAAGAGAATATAGCGCAGGATTAACCGTACCGCCGTTCATCAGGAGCATGCAGGAAGCGAGGCAGAGCAACTGGAAAGAGTCTCCAATCGCCACTGGGGAGCGTCAGCAGAGTTTTGGGGCTCGGCGCCTCTCACGGCGGTTCTGGCCAGAGGAACGTTCACACGCACATCAGCAAACCCACAAACATGGCAGCTTCCCCCCTCCCACCGTTCAAAGGGGTGAGGGGCGGCTTCCGTCTCTCTCGCATTAAACTGCGGAGAGATAGAAAGAGCCGGAAAATGGCAACACTTGAGTGCTGCAGTCTCACATTGTCTGTGAGACGGAAGCTGTGACGTAGACCCCGCCCCCGTGTCTCGGCCAGCTCCCCTCACCCACGACTACCTCCTCTCACCTCCCCCCCGGGACTCCCACCTCACCTGCAAAAACAAAGCACCCCACCAAAGATAGTGCCCCCCCCCCCCCCCGCCCATGACAGAGGCATAAACAATGTATCCTTTGGAAATAGGTTTAGCTGGTGTGTAACACCCCCCCCCCCACGCCAGTACCCGGGAATGGGTATCTGGCCCTCAACATTATCGCACCCAACTCAAAATTATTCCATTTGCTAATGGGAAATGTATTTTTTTATGTGCCATAAAACCCTTATTCCTATTACAAAAACATACTGAGCTTCACACTATCTGAAGCGAATAATTCCCGTTTCATTAACCTCATTTTCCACCGGCACCGACCTCTGAATCCCGGTAAGCAACGGTGGCCGATTCACCCAACAGGTCACACAGCGGAAGGCGTCGGCCATTAATGTGCAACGTCCTCTGGAAAGTGCGAGTTAATTCTGTGGTTTTTTAATTTTTTTATTTTTAAATGATGACATTGTTGGTCTCGTCAAGCTGTAAACTGATAAGACAGCTGGGTAACGCGTTTGTTTCGTTTCCGCTTTTGTTCTCTTCGCCAGGCCACTGATGTGCGTCTCTCTAAGCTAAGATCCCGCGATGTGGGATGGCAGTAGGGAGGGGTCATGTGTGATACTCCTCGATGCACCCCAACCCGCCTAAGTCATAAAAATAGAGTGCCGTGGGCTTGGGGGTGTGCGCCCATCGCAAGGCCGCATGCCTCCCGCCTCACCCCCCCCCCCCCCCGCCCCCGCAGCCACGACCTCTCCCCGACCTTCAGCCAACAGCAAACAAGCCTTACCCCACCACATCGCTAAACTTTCCCAGGCTGGATGATAAACACACGTTTAATTATACCCGTCTGCACGGATTGGACATTGTTCCGGGGTGAGGTCAGCGATGCACTAGGGTCTGGGGGCACTGGAGGTGAGCAGGGCGGAGGGAGGGCCGCGGGGCCTGTGTCATACGTGCGGCCTGTGTTGCTCTGTCCAATGGATTAGATGAGGACCTTGCTTTGAGCGTGAGGGTAAGACGGAGACTGACAGATTTATCGGGAAAAACAGATGTGTGTTTAAGTAAATGTAGTAAATGCCGCCTTCTCCTGGGCCACTAAAGCCCAGACAATGTGCAGCTCTATGACTCAGGACGTAAATCGAAAGGTCGCCGGTTCAAATCTCTGTGCAAGGCTCTTAACCCCCTATCGCTTTGAAGACGCACTGGCCCTGCGTCCTCAAATGTGCATCGCTTTGGATAAAAGTGTCGACATAAATAAATAAATAAAAACGATAAAATGAACGAAAACCTGTAGCGTATTCTTCTTTGCCAAAGCCCCACAGAAGCAAAGTCTGGCCTCATTTAGTTTGTTTAGAATTTATTTCTACAAATGACTGTCTATGGGGCATTTTTGTAAGGAGAGGGCAAGAAATTTGCGGTCGGACCGCGTTCAAAAGCGACTCCCCGCGTTTGGGCCCCTGATCCCCCGCCGTAGGTGCACCACATCAAACGGGGACGAAGGGCAGAGGGTGACTTAATTAGATCACTGGCCCTATTAATGCCGTTCGACCGTTTTTAGGTCAAACCTAATCTCGGCCTAATCAGTGAGGTCAACCCGCAACGAAAGGTGCAGATGGCTTCGAGAAAAAGCCCCCCCACCGCGTTATCTGGCTGGAGGTACATCGTCCCACCGCCCGCAGAAGATAAAAGAAAAAGAAAAGAAAAAAATCCCTTTTTGAGGCAACGCGGCTGCGAGGAAAGCAGCTCATGAGAGCCACTCTCGGCTCCCTTCACAGCTCTCTGCGCTAAGTGAAATACAGAAAAAAGGTGCTTCTCAGCACATTCGTACCTTGTGGTATCAAGAAGATGCAAATGTGACCTTTTTCAAACAGAAAAAAAGAAAAACAGTTTCTGAGAAGATGTACATTGTTTTTATAAGCCTAAATATCACAGATATCGTGTATGTGGTCAAAAATAGTTCAAAGACTAAAGTGGGGACAGGGAAAAGGCTTTTAAACTTATTTTTTAAGTTGTGATCATGAAGGCTTTTAAAAAGATGTGCAGCTCACAAGAAGTGAATACAATTAATGTCTTACTTTTTGGGATTTCAAATAATACGGCAAAATACACTCCATCGAAACTGCCCCTCCAGTATTTAATAAACCAAAAGGACTATAATGAAAAGTTACCCATAAAAGCACCGTCTTGTTTTAAGAGGAATCTCTTACAGCCCCGTATAATTTTCTGAGTCTAATGTCATACAACGGCCTCCAGAACTCCTCGTCATTCTCTTCGGGGTGCCCTGATGCATCCGTTCGGTACAATTTGTCAGCTGACTTCTGCAGCTTTAGTAAAACGCTTCTCTAAACCTGCTTTGGCTCAATCCCACAATCCCTGTGGGCCGGGGCAGCGCCGCGACAAAGCTTGTTTCGGTGTGAAAGGGACACGGAAAGTTTGCTGAATGCATAGGAAGATTAGGATTTCCGCTCCGGGCCTCCGGAATCAATGCGACTCCGTTCGCTCGAGCGCAGAGATTCAGCGAATGCAGAAATTTAGCTAAATAAAGAAACATCAGGCCTCTTGGCGATTTTTATAACGGTCCTGTGTGACACATATTTGAATAACATGGGAGTTACTGACAACACCTTTCATTATGCTACACATAGCACAGCCTGAGGGAACGGTATTTACAAATATTTTATTTAGCGTGAAGCGAACAGTGGCTGGAAAGCAGGCTATTTCAACAATCTTCTGAGGTGTGGAAATCCATTACCAAATTACACCACATTTGTGAGCAAAAAAAAAAATAATAATAAAGATCAGGCAACACACAACCCTGACCTACTTTCTCCACCACACAACATTTCTGCAAAGGATGACATTCCCAGATGTAAAGCCGTCTTACTTAGTCCAAAATGCTGACACACAACTACACATTTCAAACTCTTCTGGAAACCAACACAAGTTAATCTGGCATTTTGTAATAAGTAAGCGAAATCTCACATGGCAGTTAATAACTAATCTTTGTCATTCCGAGAGCCGGCAATGTAATTATTGTGGCTCACATGGCTGAACACATATCGCTATTAAAATAAACAAATAAATAAATAAAATGCTGGACGCAAACAATGCAAACATATGTCGCCCCGGAATTTGTAATTACCCATGCCACAGTCATTTTGCATACGTTACATCCATCACGACATCATCATTCATTAATGATTAATGGAGTAATTGCCTGTTGTAATCATACAGAGGGACTCAAATCCACATCAATTAGTCTTCTTCAGCATAACAGTCTTAGAAAACGGGTAATCGCATCCATTACCAAGCATCAATCTCTAAATCTAACAGACAGAGTATCTCATCAAAGTCCCAAACAGGCACCTGTTTTGAGAACCAATCATTATCAATATTTGGGGTGCAGAACTTCCCATGACCAATCGCACTGATTCTTGGCATGGCCAAAGAGGTCATGTGGCAACACCTGTGGTGGAGACATGCCATGGAATATCTATGGGAAGGATTAACCTCAGTCAAAGTATGTGAAACTACACCCTAACATAAGGCTGTCTCTCTCCAGACCTGACACAGCAGCTCATTAAACCCTTTTTGACGTTGGCCCAGCTTCAAAGGAGGGTGGGGGGGGGGGGCATAACAACCTTGACCCCTAAGACAAAGCAGATGCAAAAAGCCCCATGATTGTCTGTCCGCTAATTTGTGTAAAGCCGTATTGGGTTTCAGGTCCCATTACCGACAATCCTTGTTAAAAATGTGCCGGCAGTATTGCTAAACAGCAGCTTCAATGATCAAATATAATTATTTTAGGTTTGGGGGGTGGGGCTGGAGGTCCACAGCAGTTTGCTGGGTCTCTGAAACATTCACCCCCCCCACCCCACCCCATCCCCTCCTGTCCTGTGTCACCAAGGACGTCTTCAAACCACACTCTCGCGGCTCAATCTCGGGCCACAGCCGAAGATGCCTTTTCTTGCGAATCGCGGCGAGAGCTCATTGAGATGCAGGGAGGCGATCGCACTGCCTCGCTGACGGATATAAAATGCACAGACTGTACCCGAGTTCAGGATCGAGCGCGCCCAGTAGGAAATCCGCGGAACAATCCGCCGAGGACACACGGATGAGTAAATGCGGAAATAATGTACACACACACACGGGCGCACATACATGGTGCTGCAGTGCAGGATCAGGAGGATCCCCCCCCCCAACACCCCCAGACCGGCAGGTTGATAAATATGGACCAAACTGCTTGTTCAAACACGCTTCTTGTGCTTTCCTTCCTGGGTACACAGTTAACAATAAAACCATTAGGGCAATGGGTAGGATTGGTGCTTGCAGCTACCCAAACTCCACGCTCTTAAACTGGATCCCTGGGGCGAATGCCAACACCCATCGCCCACCCTGGAGCCAAAAGAGTCCGTGGTTGCCTGGCAACAGCCCGACTCTGTCATCTCACCTAGCCTGCGAGTGCTGTGATCCAGCAGGCATCTGGGAACGAGCTCTCTGCACCACCTTAAGATGGACCACTCTGCAAGTTACGTAAGCGGCATTCTTGGAGGGCTGTGGGCGTCTCGCTCTCCGTTTCGCCCCCCATTTAAGCGACAGAACCATCCCGCACTGTCTCTCCGGCGCGAATCCACATCTCAAAACGAACAGGGATTTAGGCGAAGAACTCGGTGGACTCACGGTTAAAGCTGTGATATCAAAGATCTAAACAAAAAGGATTTTACATGTATAATTTCCAGTGAGCACTTTGTTGTCAGGGGTGGGGGGGGGAGGTGTGCCTTCATTAAAAGTTAACGGCCACACACAGCACCACCTGGAACACGGGCGTGACAGTTTACAGGCTTCTGTTCTTGACTTTGGGACACAAACTTGAGTTTGACTGGATGCCTGCAGTAACAGGCAGTGCCCAATGGGACCACCTTGCAGGCAGCAGGACCGTGAGACTGGACTGTAATCACCCATCTTGTTGCAAACCCACACCTGGAATCACTAAGACTATCCTGTCATCCTCCTTCTCCCCATCTTCTTTTCAGTAGCAGCCCGGCCTGCGTGCCTCAAAGCAAACCACTGCTGACAACCGCTTGGCCTTTCACCTGGCAAACCTACATCGTCCCGTCTCCAGCCAGACACTGGGGCTCGCGCCACGTTGTCGCTAACGGTAACCATCGCGCCGTGAAGGTGCCACCCCCCTCAACAGTCCCCCGGGTGTCCTTGTCGACAGACAGAGGGGTTGCGGCGGGGGGGGGGGCCCTACCGATGCCAAAGGACACTCTACCCCCCCACCCCACCCAGTCTGCTTTCATGCTTTGGCCGAGCTGTACTCTAATTAGAGGAGTGCGTCGTCCAGTGTCAAATTACCCCTCTGCCCCCGGGCCATGCTTGGTCTCCTTCCACAGCCTGAAAATAATCATCGGTTTTAGCACAGCACAGGCTGGGATGGGGTTCCGTGTCAAGTGGGCCCCACCATGCAGAACTGCACGGGGCTCACAAATGCAAAAAACAGCAAGCGTTGAGTACTTCGAACGACGCAACAATCCACGCAAATAATAGCCCCGTTTAAAGCTTCCTTGCATTGTTTCATTTACAAATGCAACCAAAGAACATCGCCAAGCGATATGGTAAGTCAGAGTCAGAACTGCTGTCCTCGTCCACCCAACGGGAGTCTGCAGTCAACACCTGAAAACCACTTTCAACAGGATGTGTGTCTTCACTGCTTACCCATCCAGGAGTAAAAGTGGTTTCGTGGGGTAGACGCTGGCAAATTTGTGGCATTTAGGGGAGCCTTATGGCTCGAGAGCTACAGCAGAGGCAACCAGGCTGCCGAATTCCTGATGAAGAAGATTCACATTTAGCAGAGCTTTTGTATAAAGCAAAGCACACGTGAGGAAAGTTTGGGGTTATAGAGCAGGGTGAACCAGCCGCCTCCTGTTAGGGCAAAGGGCCTCACTCACGGGCCCAAGGGTGATATAAGCATTCTGTCGGGCACAGGATTCAAACCCACGACCTGCTAGACATTGACACAGGTCCCAATCCCATTCAGCTACACACCCGCCACCCTACTGCCGATCTAGAGCGATTCCCATCGACGCTGAAAGACATCAGGTGTAGATCTGCTTTCCTTTGAACTTCACCAGTGACGATCTGCAGTCGCCTGTCTTGACTGATTAGGTCTCAAAAGAAACACAGATGGGCAGATTAACACCAGTACAAAAACAAAAGTCATCTTAGATCAGTGTTTCTCAACCCAATCCTCAGGGACTAGCAGCCAGGCCATATTTTGCTCCCTCCAGCTGAATGAAACAGTCAAGCAATTACAAATACCTGACACAGGTGTGCTGGGAGCTCGGAGGAAGCAAAAATGTCTGATGGTCCCCATGGAGTGGGTTGAGAAACACTGTCCTAGGCCACGAAACTCGTTCACATCATTCTTGGCCGCATGCTATGGTTTTAAAAAAAGTTTTACCTTGTTTTATGCTCAATAAATGGAACAGTGGGAGGCAGCAATAAATCCAGGACCTCTCCTCATACGTCCACTGTATGTGCTGCCGTCTTTCTGTGCAATATATCAATCTTTCCCGTCATTCATAAATTCTAAAAATCCCCTTTTAGTTAATTGCTTGGCAAATTTAATTTTAAAAAAGCTTTTAAAAAGAGAAAGATAATTAAGTTGGGATCTCTGCCCCCACCAACCCCCCCCACCCCACCGCCACCACACCACCACCACCACTACTCCATCTCACCCTTCCCCATAACCCCACCCCCTCCATGCCTGCCCACCCTCTCCTCTCTCTCTCTCTCTCTCCTTGCCAGGCCAGAGCAAGCGAGGACATGTGCTGTGTCGAAGACCCGCATTAAAGTCAGATGATTACGTAAAGGACGCCTCTCTGCCCCGTGCAGCTCACTGTACCAGACGCGGCACCCTTGCTGGAGTGCTGAAGGTTCTGGAAAGGACGGCCAGCTAAGAAGTTGCGAAGGACGGGGCCCTCTGATTGGCCGGCGCCACCGCGGCCTTGGACGGCCAGAATTCTCCACGAGAGAGATGGCCCTCATGCATCAATCCGTCAGCTTACAGAGACGAGCCCGTAACCTTCCCGAGTCTCGGGGTCAGCCTGAAATGACTGGCATTTCAGTGAACCACACTGCCCCCGCTCGATATAACCTGGTTAAATTAAGACGCAGTTGAATAACAGCACTAAGTCTGTTAAAATCGCGCCCTCCCATGCCGTGCTGTGCTCCCCGTAACGCCAGGTCCTGGCACATCATGACCTACGGCTTCGGAACACTTTACGAGATAAAGTGGGAACGAGGACGGTTAGCTACAGCTAAACGGTACAGCACATGTAGATAAAGCCAGTTCATGTTCCTCTGATTAAAAGGTCAATCCCCGTAAGTGACATTGAACACGGATTTAGTCAAAATAATTGACATTCTGCACCATGTGTAAAATAAAATAAATTCTTACACTTGATAATACTACGAAGCAATAAATACTAGTAAACATAACAGCAGTTTGAAAGACTGACATTTACTTTATGCATATTATTAGCCAAGAGCGATATTTTTAAGCCACAGGCAAATGACAAACTCTTATGTTACAGCAAACTTTGAGTATACAGTTGAGTATACAGTCGAGTATAGAGAGTATAGTTAATGGTAGTTATGTCCCCACGCTTCTCCTCCTCATTATACTGGGAAAGCAGTTACGGAATGTGGATGAGTGGATATTTCCTTAATTTTAGTGCCGCATAAGAAGTCTGAATAGTTTACAGAGGGGCCACGCAAAATGTTAAGAAATGTTGTTACAATTTCGCATATGTAAGTCAAAGTGTTCCCGTGACACATCCTTGGAAAAAGAACACGAGATCGCTAGGGAAGTCACACATGGAAAACCGATATCCAGGAAGACGGTAAGAGCTATATGCCTAACTGAAGCATCCCATTAGAATATAAAGATTATAAGGTCCTTTAAATGAGTAGGACACTGAACGAGTACATCAAAATACTTGTCACACATAGAGAGGACTTTGGTGGGGGGGGGGGCTTAACATTTTTATTTAGTTGATATAAATGCTCATTGCCTGGTTTACCCTTGAATTTTTTTTTACAATTTATGTAGGAACTTCAGTGGTGTTTGCTCTGTTCGTACATTAAATCACTGGCGAGATTTAGGTCCGTTCTATAAAAACAGCCGTCGGTGACAAAGTTCCTTCGCCTTGGGCTGACAGTCCTATACGGCTGATGGCAATATCATCTGCTCAGTAGACTTCCTGTAACTGATAGATGAGGTTGCAGCAGAGAGACGTGATTTAAGAGAAGCGTCTTGGGCCATTCCGACACAACGGTTAGTGAGCGATGAACTTGGTTGGACCATTTAGGGGAAAAAAGACGCATGCAGAGAATAAAGTTTGACCTTAACCTCCTGTTCCAAAACTATCGTGATGGTTCCCCTCTGCTCCAACTCATTGATCTGGAATATTTGCAGAATTTCAGCCTGTTTTGTTTCTTCTCCCAACAGGCAATTGATGGCACAAGTGTTCTGCTTGATTTATCTGCCCTAGATCTGTCTATGGGCTTTGTGAGTAATTTATGCGGAGTATGAATAATTTAGCTCAAACTCAATCACGGGCAATCAATTCGACGTGATAATTGAGAGGCGTGCCGTCGCTCAGAGGCCAAAGCCAGAAACCTCTCTGACGACCAGACATGCCACGTTGCACGAAGTCTGCAGGTACCCCCCCACCACAATCTGCACGAGCTGGGTCATCCTGCTCACCCAGACCCTTCTGCGTTTCCATATGTGTCGGCCCCACATTTGAGGCTCGAGTCACGTGTCCCCAACTTGCTTTTATCATCATTGACAGCCGCTTGGTTTCAGTAGAGGAACAAATGTGATTTCGAATTTGACGATACGACTGCACGGAAACCCAGCGTGGAAAAAAAGCATATAAAAGATATAATCATATGCTAAAATGTTCCGGTTTTTAAGCATAATTTAAGATGACGCCAGTGGCTCTGTGCTGCCTGGCGATCCATGTACTTCCTCTAACAAAAAAAAAATGCTCAGACTCGATAAAGGTTTAATTTTTTTTCCTTAGGTGAGGTAATGAAGATAACATGCAATACACATATTAGCTACTCTTGGCTATTGACACAACCATCTGGCTACCAGAGGGCAACCAGCGATGCAATGCACCTGTTCTGCCCCCTGGCTTGTACACTAGGGTCACAATGTCACCTTGTATGCCGATGGGTCATCTTACAGATAAAAATGTCCTCAGACATGCACTATTCAAAGTAGGATACGCTGTAAAATATTTAGAGCAGTATTTCCTAATCCGGTCCTCGGGGCCCCACAGTCACTCCATGTTTTTGCTCCCTCCTATCGCAATTCCCCACATGCAACCAAAGCACAAGTTCAGCAGCACTTCATAGGCCATCAAAGTCATCGTAGGACGAACCTATGGTACACATTTAGTTGGCCACAACAAACCTTCTTTTTTCCAGTGGACCATGTCCACCAGAACCTCAATTCTGGGGCATATCTGGAACAAACACTCTCCATACCTCAGGCCGTCTGGAATTTTGTCTGGCTTCACTGAATCAGGAACCATCTGACCTAACTGAAGAAGACATTCCCTTATATATTTCCCATAATTCCAGTTCCACTGGGAAAAAGACAACGGCTTCTATAATAGTAAAGCTTTTGAAGTTTTACCAAATAATCATTAAGCCCATTACTTAATTCCTTAAATAATGACTTGGCTAACATACCACTCGGCAATTGTGTCCATTGGATAAGCTAATCTATCCAGTTTCCTGTCTGTTTAAAAATTAATGCAAAAGAATCAGGGGGTAGCCTTGATGTTAAGGTTCTGGCACATGATCTTTACCTCGTGCAGGTTCCTAATGTAATCTATCACACCAGAACAGAACACGGTCCATGTGGCTACTGAACGACCCAGAGCTTCAAGACCAAGTGGTAAAAAAAGCCTCACCGTTTATCTAAAACCCGCTTCCCGGCAAGGTTGACCCCCGTTCGCTGGTGCCTGCTGCAGGCTCACCCAAAGTTCAGAGACGTTGAGAAGCTGTTGACTAAGATCAGATCGCGATGGACATGTACCCCAAGAGAGAAGGTACAGGCCTGGCTGTCGAAGCCCAACATGTTTGGGTCAATGGCGTTATCATTGTAAAAGCGAACTGATGTCACTTTACAGCAGTGAACGAACACATACTTCAAAAAACACATAAAAAAAAAAAAAAATCACGATATTGCTAGAAACATACAGCGCACAGCAAACTAAGTTACGGCAAAAGATGGACAT
Organism: Brienomyrus brachyistius; assembly: GCF_023856365.1. Classification (NCBI taxonomy): domain Eukaryota; kingdom Metazoa; phylum Chordata; class Actinopteri; order Osteoglossiformes; family Mormyridae; genus Brienomyrus; species Brienomyrus brachyistius. Next base: position 11,414,838 of record NC_064549.1, on the reverse strand, counting down.
ATATTGGGCTATAAACCTCACAGGGAGGGTGTTCAGCCCCAAGTCTGCATGACCAGGCAGGAACATCCAGCATACTTCCCCATTCAATTAAACAATGCATGTCATTCACAAGCGTATAAAACTTCCGAGTGCATGTTAAAGCATCAAAGGGAATACCTTGGTCACATGCAGCCCGATGAAACGCTGACCTCTGGGCTCTGGCTTGTTTAACAACAGTGTGTTTTCACTCGCTTTAGTGATCGTGTCGAATGAGCTGGGACAGGCATAAGGGGACACCTGAACTAACAAAGAGACCTGAGCATTGACATTTACCTGTGACTCTGACAACCTTTTGGTTTAGACCTTCATTGCACCCACCTCCCCCACCCCCCAACATTCTTCCTGACTGATACCACAAAGCTGCAAAAACTGACATATAGGGTGCTAATCCTACAAATAATAATAAAAAATATTATTCTTGTTATTATTATAACCATAATTATTATTGTTGTTATTGTTATTATTATTAATAATGTTGTTATTATTATTATTTAAACATACTGGCTGGAACTATGTTTAAAACGTTCACAAAGTATTATTACGTCGGCATATATAAATATGTAGAGTGCTGTAATTTATGAAATATTTAGCAGGTTAAACCCAACCAGTCCATTGGTTGGCATATTGCATCTGGGACACACTTGCAAATAATCTGAAATGCCTCAAACGAAGAGAAGCAGAGAATGCTAAAGTAACCACCAACATCGTGTGGTCTTCGGGGATATGCGGTGTTTTTGTATAATGACTGCCATTACTGCTGATCGATACAGTCTTCATCCACAAAGTATTACATCTCTGGCAGCCCGCACCGGAGTTTTAGCACTGCAGATCAAAGCTGCCAACTCAACCCAAAGCCAAGCCCCCACTGTAAGATAAACGCACAGATGCGATGCTGAAAGACGGTCCTCGTTGGAAATAAAAGACCGATAGAAACATCAGATAATATGCTTTTTTGTGATAATTTAAACACGTCAGATTGATACGGTAAGAAATGCACGGATGCGCCCACCTCAGGATTAATACTGTACGGACAGGACAACACACAAGTAAGCCTACATGGTTCAGGGGGACTGCACACATGCAATTGACTTGAGCGACCCTCAGTAATCGCCTAACAGACTAATAACAGTTTCACACCGTCAAAATGGCAATAATAACAGACTTTCCCTCCACGATGCATGCTATGTGAAATTACCCTCCTCAGACGAGCATGATGCGTTTTATTACAACGATACAAAATGCAAAATGGAAACTACGTTACGGTGCCACTGGGTGACACCTCGCCTATCTCCCCGTTTATACGCAGATCGTAATTTTCGACGTGCGCGAACCCCAGCCGTTTTCATTAGACTTTAAACACGGCTACATCGGAGGCGATACCTGCGATCTAAAACATTTTGCTTAAGAAATCCCGTATCTCCAAGTCGTATGTTTCCCATTAATACACCCCATTGCGATCTGCGCTTGCCTGCCTTATTTCCGACACGTACCTGTTTAGATGTGGGGATCCGGCCGGGAAGAGACGCGCCGCATCTTCGGCAGAACGTGCGAAATCCTCCGGCACGCGCTGCACTTCTCGCGCCGCTCAACGAAGCAAGCCGGCTCGGCGGCCGCTCACGCTTTTAACGCAGTCGCCTTGTTTTTTTTTCCACTGTTTTTTTTTCCGGCTAAACTGTCATCGCAGTTGAAACGTCCCTAAGCTGTCGCCGAGCCAGTTGAGCTCCGCGCCCTGCAGTCGGGGTCTGACGGAATTGTTTATTCTCGGTATCCCCGGCGCTCTGCAATGCAATCTACACTCCTCCTCTCCCCGGCGTGAACGCCACCCTTAAAGGCGTAGTGACATTCCAGGCCGTCCCACACGTAGCTCGAACCTGCCCAGCGTGTCTCCACAGTGTTTCACTAAAATCAAAACGCAGAAGTCTTATCGATCACAGTGAATCCCGAGTTTACAGAGCACACGCACGTGATACGCTACTGCAATGTTGATTTGCAACATGTGTTTTATTTGCCACCGAAACGAAACGCAAAAGCAGCGACTACAAAACAAATACTGAAAGTGTGCTTAGCGATTTTAGTAAACGTTATCAGTTTAAATATATGGACAGGTAAAATATTATGAGTTGAGAAAACTCCGTTAAACAAGCAGGGGGTGCTACATAGGCTCATACTGTCTTGTATCTAAATGATGAAGAGCACGGCTGTAGATTTCTAGCAGTTCTTATCAATGTACCAAGCTCCATCAGTTCAGCCAAATAATATATAGATGGGGCCTTAAGCAAACACATCCAGGGTGTGTACATAGCATCATATGTTGGGGGGGGGTGGTGCCCCAGCTGTCGTCAGGTTTTCTGCAGATCTCTTATGAATGAGGAGTTGTTAACCTGCTTGTGGTTCCACCCCTCCTCAAAGACTGGCCTTTCCGCCCCCCCCGGCAGAGATGCACATTTCCTGCCCCCCCCCCCCTCACCCCCGCCGTGCCATTGTGAGTGCCGCCCCCTCGCTGTGCAGCCGACCGCAGGGTTGAGGATGGTCTTGGCGATTGTCGGACCTGTGCAGGCGGCCATCAGGCTGACATGACGACAGCAGCCTTGTGTCACGGAAACCCACCATTAGCATAATCTGCCCACGGAACCGGCGTAATGATGCTTGGTTGTTAGGGGGATTAAACAAACAAAGGCTACAACAATGAGCGTGTGCACGCGTTACACCGTATACCGCAGCACCAGTCCAGCTACACTGCTCTGAGTCCACACTCTTTACCCCTGATTGTCAGATGCAGAAACTGGGCTTCAAGCCGTTCACATTTTTATTAATTTCAGTTAACTATAACAGCAAGGTGCTTTTAAAGTGATGGAAATTGGTGACATGCTTTGAGATGAACACAATTTGTGTAGTATTAAACCTAAAATAACCACATTCTGTTTACATTTCAACCTTAAAATCGTATACCACCTATAAAGACCCAGAAATTAACTATTTAAGACATAACCTATAAATCAAACATAGTACACTCATTTACTTGGTTAATTGACCTTATGATGCGTTTCAGGCTAATTCCCACAGTTCTCATTTTCCTATTTTCTCTTCTCTGTTCCACCCAACAAACTTAAACATGGCGTCTGTCAATGGGCCATCACAGAGAAGCGGTGTCAGCAATTTAAATCTTTGACCTTATACGAACTTTCACCTTTGAACTTTAACCCGAAATAGCATGCGAATGGAGACACAAGATCTTCACATTCATTTTTTAAAGAACTTCTTGACCCCTTTGTGCCGTTGACAGAACAGCGGTTCATGGAACTTTGACCTTCAACCCCAACATATTCCTAGTTTTAGTTTGTTGGGACAGAAAAGCAATAAACTCTAGTCTGGCAGCAGGTTTTCTACAAAAATAAATAAATAAATAAATAAATAAATAAATAAATAAAAGCTTGATGAATTAAACTATCAAACTTGGCTGGTGAATACTTAATGACCGACATGATTGAGGTAGATGCGCTGGAAAATAATTCGTAAAGTAAGAAAACTCTTAACACTCCTGTAAATCATTTTTAAGACCATTTGTGAGGGTGTCCTGTTGTTTTATAGGTTAGAGTGCATTTTTTATAATCTTGTAAACACTTAACAGTTTACCTGCAGAGGATCTGGTGCGAAAAGCAAGGTGCCCACACTGACAGATGTGTCCTTCCGCACAGGTAACACTTCCCACAATTTGTGCGTCACCAAATATAGAAATAATAATGAACGACTGCATCTAGCCAGTAGATTCATCGCCAAATCCGCTCTAGGTACTTATATTCATATTCCAACATCTTAAATATCTGAAACTGAGTATGTAGTCTACACCTTGTAAATTATATTACATTAAGAAGACTGGTTAGTTTTCGATGTAACGCAAGCAAAAAGCGGGCCAATAAAATTTTAACGAGGAGAGAAGAATGACATAATTAATTCATTAATACCTGGAATTCCGCAATATTCTTCCCCGCAAAATATCCCACATTATACGAAGACATATAAAAGAAACAAAATTTCTCTCAACTTGTAGTATTAATTAACCTTCATTAGACGTGGTTTAAGATATGCCAGCGGTTAAAATAGTTTACCGTAGGCCTATGTTTATTGGGGGATTTGTGGTAACTTAAAAAGATTCATATTAACTAATATTAAATTAATTTCTGGACATTGACTATAAAGTCGAACGGTTGTTTATCCACAGTTCAGACCCATCGATTTAAAAATACATTTGCTACCTTGTCGGGGAAACAAAATCACAAAACCAGGTTCATAAAATATACAAAACCCTGGACAAAAAGAATGTTAAAAATGTAATATCTCAAAAAAATACCTTAACTGTTTATTAAACATTAAAACATGATTTATTTCTGTTATTATGAAGCAGCGGGGCAGATTCCTTAATCGAGACAGCTGTTAGGGAGCAGCAAACATCAGTTTAAGCGCATGTGCACGGGGAGGGTAAGCAGAAAGTGCGCATAAAATGCGGCGAGTAAATCATCAATCTCGGTATAGCGGCGCCGCGATTCAATTTTCAGTTGCGCGAAACACAACGATACGTTTAGCCGGGTACGATTCCTAAATAGATTGGGAGCCGTTATGAATAAATCATGGTTTGTACAGCGGAAGGAGAAGCATCCCGAAAACTGTAATAAACCGCTCAAGCGGGAGTTCTGGTTCAGTCTTCGGTTACTCGGACTGATTACCGGTGAAACTGCGTGAACGTATGGGTGCTGGATGTATGAGATTTATTTCTGCCATTATAACCGAAAATTTTGCATCTATATCCCATTTTTGTGGGGTGGGGGGGGGGGGACTCAAAATCCCCGCACTGACATGTATTTTTGTTTTGCTGTGTATCTGTCTTTAACTTGACGGCACAATAAAAATCGACAGAATGCAAAGGTCGTTCCCTCCCTCCCCCCGGCTGACCGCATCACAGCCCGCGGGGGGGCTGCCATAGAGACTCCAGCCTCAAATGCCGGATAGGCGAACAATCTGAGTACCAGCAGACATTAACCTCTGACCCCTGGGTTTTAGAAGGAATACTTCCAGGCAGGAAGTCTGAAGGTCTCGGCAGGAACCGGGCAGGTGCAGGAATAACAAGGGGTCCGAGGGATGCTGGACAACCTTCGGAGTTACATACGACGCAGTCTCAGAAATCGGATGGAGATTAATAACCATCAAGTTTCCATTAGGCTGAAATACCATTATAAAATCTTATAAGTTTACTCAGTTTTTAATTACTCCCTTCCACATTCCTACTCGATTGCATAAACTGGATTAGACTATACTGGAGACACTGACATTGACTGTATTATAATTATTGAACGACCAGTAGTTAATGAAAAGTCAGCAATACACAGGGGATTTCCTTAGAAAGTTTAGGCGATTTGATTGACTTTCACACACTGTGGAGCCCTTATATTATGACTGAAATACCACAGTGACCTTTCCTCAGTTCTAAATCTCCACCTTCCCAAGTCACTCTTATGTGTGTCCCTCTAAAGCGGTACATTTGGAGGGCTGCTTCTATTTCATCTAGCACAGCTTACAGACCATCAGTAATTGCAAAGAATACCATGTGGGCCAGTTCTGAATACCGGTCACAACTTTGGCCAGTGTGAGCACGGCAAAATCTGCAGAAATTTTCTATTAACGTCATGGTGAAATTTAACTGCTACCTGGAATAGCCTAAAGCTAACAAGGCAATCTGCACCAGTCACAGGTCAATTTATAGAGAGACACTGATCCAGAGGAACAGTTTCAGAGGCTCAGCTCAGTGTTATATTTACAGTATGTGGCTTCAGCGATAAAACCAAAGAGGCTATCAGATTAGCCTGGAGAGAGCTGTTACACTCGCTAGAGTAAACAGTTCTGCATTAAGATGTGAGCCTGGTTTTTTCAGAAAACAGGCCGGACCCACGCTCGTCGTTCATAAAGTTGCCTTTCAGAATGATACACCGGTGAACGAAAAACCAAGATAGTCTGCTTTTGAAAGTAGGAGGAAGACAGCAATACTAAAAGAGCAACTGATAGGTAGAGTGGGTATTATAATGTATTGGTAAGAGATTGATGGAGAGGTTGGTTAGGAAAGCGAGATTATTAAAGGCATTAAAGTCATTTGCGGCACGAGATGAGACCAAAATATTTTTAATTCCGTTTCAGTTTGGAGTGTTGGAGTTAACAGGCTGAGAGTTAATAAGAATCATCCAAAACCCGATTTGTCAATACCTTTAGCTCTGCTCACTTGTTTTGGTGAAAAGTCAGCTCCCTACAGAGACACCTACAGGTGCACAGAGGCACTACAACTTAAAACAACTGCGCTTGAAAGAAAGAAAGAAAGAAAGAAAGAAAGAAAGAAAAAAGCCCTGTGGCAGATTCAGAGGTGTTGTGAACAGAATTCCCCGGCTTAATTTGCGGTTTAACGAAACTGGCTAAATGAACTGCGACAGATCCCTCGCAGCGATTGCAGGCGCATTCTCCACACCTCGTGCCCCCGGTGCCTCTATGCATAAGTGCCCCTACATGTTCCACACGCACCGAAACACCAAGTAAAGGTGTGAAGGTCACTGAATCAGAACCGAGGCAACAACCCTTAATGTTTATGGCAACAGTGCGGCGCCTGTAAAGGGCACTGAACCATGTTTCTCAGCCAAATTGGGGATCGTACCCTGTTGAGGGTACAAGTGTATGTATAACAAGGAGAGAGTGTCCCATCTCAAATATGCATCAACCAAGGGCATTCCTCCATTTCTTTCCCCCTTGTTTCATTTGATCATGAAAGGATGTTGATGACACAGCAGTTTAGGTGCTGTAGTGTTTGTTATAATTTATGCACTGATTATGGAAAAAAAAATATTAAATAAAGTCACGGCAGAATTTCACTTTCATTCATCATGTAAAAGATTCTCAGGCAGCCAAACCGAAAAGCTGAGATGAAGAACGCAGAGAAATAAAATCCCGTTTACATGAAAACGAGAAAATCTGCCGAATGCTTTTGATGTACTTTGCCGGATTTATTAATAAAATGAGTCCGACTGTCATACTACCATCTCACCTTTGAAACACCTTATAAGATATTACGCATTTTCACCCATGCTGCTTTAATACTAAAAATAAATAAATAATAATAATACATGCCACGCAGTTTTACATCTCCTCTGTATGCCTGTATGGTAGAAAATATATTTTTATTAGGATTAGAAAATTAAAAGCATGTGATGTGAAGTTGGATCAACCAGTGAAGGGAGTAGGTTATATGCTTGATTTAATTTTTTGATTCATATCGTGAATATCCAGATTTATGATCAGAAATGGTGAAACAAACTGATCTATATTTCATGGACAAATGACATACCAGTGACCAGTTCATAAAGACAGATTATTTTCTTAAGACAGATGTGTTGGGTTTTTTTTTTTTATAAAAATGTCATTCATTTATATCTATATGTTTCACGGGGGATAAATAAATACACTTATTTGTTGGGTGCCCTACATTCCTTTGAGATAACGCAGGAAGCATCTGCCTATCACTTACCAAACGTAAAAAGCGGGTCAGGGCCTCTTCGCGTGTGCCTCAGATGTGGGCAGCGAGAGGACATGCCCCGTCTCAGCGAATCAGATGAGGTGACCCGCCGCGCCACCCGCTTGCGCGCAAAAGTGCGAGGGCACGCACCGTCTCTGCGCCTCGATGACCTACTTCCTGCCTTTTCGGCTAATCCCTGGGTCATCCGGGTGGGGCCCACCCCGATTATTCATAGGAGTATCAGATGGTGAAGGCACCGCCGTCCCAGGAGATGGGACTCCGCTGCCAAAGGATTTCGGCGCGGCTGTGACGCGCACTGTCCTCGGGCCCGCGCTGAACTCGTTTTTTGTTGTTCTTTTTTCTAACGACCCCATTTAGCGGAGACAGCACACTGCACTCTTCAAACTATCTTGTATGTGTGTCTGTCAACACAGGATTCTCCAGAAATTGCTGCAGTTTGTTTATTAACAATATTTTTAAGTTCCAAAATTTAGCCAGGTGCTTTGTATTATTATCCTGTTTCAAAAATTTTGCTAGGTGCTCTTTTTAATGATTATTATCGAGTTCTCGAATATAACTAGGTGCTTTTTATTCTTATTGAGTTCTCGAATATAGCTAGGTGCTTTTTATTCTTATTGAGTTCTCGAATATAGCTAGGTGCTTTTTATTCTTATTGAGTTCTCCAATATAGCTAGGTGCTTTTTATTATTTCTGCATTCCAAAACATAGCTAGGTGCTTTTAATTACTTTTGCATTCCAGAATCTAGCTAGGTGCTTTTAATTACTTTTGCATTCCAGAATATAGCTAGGTGCTTTTTAGCAGCCAAGTACAATCTGCTTAACTTGTTTACCAAGCAATGAACGTCACAACCCACCACAGTGCTCCTGTTATGTGCAGGAGAAATTCTCTGTATTTGTTGCATTCTCTTGCAAAGCCGTTATCTTGCGGGTGCAATGTAGTTTTCTCAGCAATGCGCGATAACAATCATGCAGGGTTAAGTTCCACGGCATTATCTTGTCCATCAGTGTCGATTTGTAGATATTTCTGTTCCAATTTTCCCATAAGAGCCGAAGAGCTAAAGATGTAAATAGGTGCATGGTGTGTGTTGATACAAAAGAGTTTAGAATTATTTGAAGATTTATATCTCACCTGCTGTCTTATTTAAATAACTAGGAACCCTTCCTCAAAGCATATGTTTATTTTTTTTTCCCTTGGAAAAACAAACTGATCTCTATGGGATAGTAATCAAAGTGAATGTTTCTACCAGTGATCTTTATGATCCTCCTGAAATTTCCAGAGTCCCCAGCCTATCCTGCCCCTGCGCTGTCGAAAGGAACCGGTGTAATTACAGCACCGACGTATAATTAGGGCAAAGGGAATAATTAACCGGCTGTGGCGAATGTGGTCGCCGGCTTCGTCGTCTCCTCTTCCAGCGAGCCAAAGATTATCAAAGGAGGCGAGGGAAACAGGAAAGGGATTGTGGGAAAGGGATTGTGGGAAAGGGATTCCGTTTGCCTCCATTGGGGGCACAAGTTTGCCTACTCGTGTGTACTTCTGTTACTGCTGCTGTTCAGGTTCCTCTGCCCCCACTCGCGGCAGCAGGTAGCCCGGAAGAGGGGGCTGACTCCCCCCCTCTGCTTTCAGCCCTCAGTTCCTGCACAGCTGGGTGGGTGGGTGGGAGGGAGGGGGGGGCAGTCAATATGCTTACCTTTAGCTGGTAAGCTAAAGAAGCAGGCAAAAGGTCATTTTAGTTCACATGGGGTAACTGACATTCAGTTGCCGATTACTTATTACCAAAGTGCTGTCTGGGGCACTTAACGCTTCTGCTGTACTCTTTACAGTTAACACCTCTTATCTGTGTGTGTGGGGGGGAAGGGGGGGGGCTTGGGGGGGTGGTGAACCCGTATCCACCCAGTTAAGGGCCGGAATTTAAATCCCAGCTGTACATATCCCAGTCTGCTCCACCCTGAACACTCACGCAGACCAGTTTCATGATCTAACACGTATGCTTCGTGTAACAAATAGTATGTTCGGAAGCACATGAGGAACTAATATGCTAATTTGAAAACTAAAGAAACGCAGCCAAGAAGGTGACCATATTATGGACAAGGACGCGTTATCATGCGACACCAAGGACGCATGTAATGCGGGGTGAGGTGCAGACGAGCTAATTCTGAGGTCAAACAAATGCATTTGTCAAGCAGATCAAGCTCAAAAGGGATGCAGCACACAAGGAACATTTGTTTCAACTCCTCTCACCTTCTGAAACAAATTAACATAAAACAGGGATGCAAAAAGGCAAATTTGCGACAGCCATTAAATTTACATTTGAATTGCAGCTACATCCATTTTTCTCCTGTATTTGTTTTCTCCTGCAATAGAATACAAAAGAGTTCTCTAAGTATTTGAAAAATTGATATCACCGTGTAACATTGGCTTAGGAACAGTTGGCAAAAATGGCAAAGAGACAGTGGCATTCCTGTTTTGTGTTACCTGCCTCACGTCTGTTTTGTTCTATTTGGACAAAAATGTCTGCAAAATGAATGAATGTAAAAGTACACATGTGTCGCACTTAATAAAGGGTAATGTGGGTAATAATAAAGTCTTCATAAAGCTTTGGATATATATGCAATTACTATAAGCAACGTGATGCATAATTGATGGGTTTTTTTTTGTAGGTATGTCCAGGTGTATGGTGATGTCTGTTTAAGGAGATCTCAGCGTGTTTGCCATACTAAATAAAGCGGAGATTATGAAAACGATGAGGTAAAAGAAGCAGGGCGACCTTGTGCTGAAACCGAAACACAACCCTCAAAATGATCCGTGGGTCAGTGACCTTGTCCTTCACATCATTATCACGGCTGTCCTTTTGCTGTTCCCGTCCCAACCCCCCCTCTGGTGCCAGGCTAACTCGTATTTGTCTTTTGCTATCGTATTGCATTACCCACACTCCCGTAAATACTCTGATATCGGTCTATCGCTCAATGCCACGGCTTCCATATCCCACGCCAGTAAGGCTGGGTTATGTTGTCTGGGGCAACAGTCGCTTAGATACCTCCCACCTGATAGCTCGGCAGGGGGTGGGGGGGGGGAATCTGGGTGCCAAACAAACATCGGCTGAGGAAACGATTGCCGGGGGTTGTGTGGTTGCCTTGTATCTGGTGGGAGCAGGCGAGCTGTGGGGGCAGGTGGTTGGGGGGGGGCAGTTTTGCATTTCCACACAAGACGCCCGCCACCCTCTCCGCTGCCACTTATTTCACAAAATGCCGGGAGACTTGCTGCATTTGCAGGAAAACAGGCTCACGTCAGCAGCTTGCGAATGTCAGTTACACCGAGTCTAATTGCGGGCGAGACGCGGGCATGGCGTGACTGGTCCTGGGGAGATGGGCGGGCATCGGCTGGGCCAGTGTGTCAGCCGTGGAATACGAGCGAATACGGGCATTGTCTAGGCTGGCATCTCGCCACCTTTACGTGTCACCAAAAAAATGGCAGCTCTGAGTCCCCAGGGGCCAATCGCGGGGCCCATTGTACAGCCAGAACAACAGTAGCTGTATGGCTCAGTGGATTATACCTCTATGCCTATGAGTGGAAGTTTGCTGAGTCGAGCCTCGACAAAATTGTCTGTTGGGCCCTTGAGCAAGGCCCTTATACTCCTCCCCCAAAATGCCACAGAGGCACCAGATAAATGGCTGACCCAGCGCCATGTGTATATCTGAAAAGGAGAGCAAGGTGGGATACGTGAGAAGAAGCTTTCCAATATACTTGTGCAAATAGCAAATAAAATAATCATTGTCTAGAGAAAGGAAGAGAATAGATAGCAGACTACACGTCCTGATTTACAGGGCGATGCCTTCACCCTGAATGTATTTTCCACTCCCTGTGTCGACTGAGGTCACGGGGAAGGCACCCCCCCCCCCCCAGGGTGAGAAGCATTTTGTAAAGGCGACCGCTGATCCCGACACCAGGCCTGCACACGCCGTTAAGCCTGCCACTGTAGTGAAAGCCTCTGCCAAGTGGGCTCCATGTGCCATTGCTAACTATTAAAACATAAAAGGGGAGTTCAATAGTTCACACGGAAACCATTGTCCCCCATTGCTCTTTTGATAATTGCGGCATGTCCCATTGGTGTCTGAAACAGAAAAAATTATGACTCCGAAAAACCCATTCGGGGTAAATTAGCTTCAAATATGGCCCCTGCTAGCGAAATCTCTGTGTCAAAGTTTTGATTTATTTGAACACATAACAGACACTAAGCAGAACAATGACATATATATCCTTTGTCCATTTGAGTGAAAAAAAGCGTATTTAAAGATAAATCAAAAACAAACATAAGTAAAAAAGCATGTTTGTGATTCCATTTTTCTGTTACTGATGGAGAGAGCGTCGCTTAGGAGAAAATATATTTTTGTGACAGTTCTGATGAGCTTACCTAGGCCAGCCCAGTAACCCCTCCTTACTAATACGAGACATATTTATAAGATAATGTTACAAATGGGTCGAGTGATACACCCCCCCCCACTCCCTTAGTACTGTCACGTATAGTGTTTGCTACTGCCTAAATAATTAATGCCTTAATGTCAAGAAATTAGCATTTCTATCATCACCTGCATCTTTTGGCAGAGTGTCAGTCCAGAATATCAGATAAAGGGGGTCACATGACATCAACGCAGTACTGGGAAACATGGAATCAACCTCTTTTTTTTCAACAAAAAAGTCTGTGTGTGTGTGTGTGTGTGTGTATACTTCCTTAATGCTGTCCCAACAGAAAACAGAAGAGTGATGTGTAACAAAAATAGTTGCAGTAGCTCCCTACAGTATTATGGTATGCAGTCCAATAAAGCAAGAAATATTTACAAATATTACAAACAGACAAAAAGTAGGTCAGGTGCGGCACGTAAACATACTGCGCCGCTTGCACGTGACAGGTTTTTTGCCGTGTCAAATAAAATAACCGTAAACATATGCAAGGAAACAGTTTTAAACACTGCCGGTCTTTCAAATTGCACGACTGATTAACAGAGATGACTGTACCAAGAGAGATTTACATCCTGCTATTTGGCACAACAGAGATTGCAACGATTACAAATTACCCCTCTTATGTGGAACAACACAAATGGATTCACATTAAGACAGTATATATGCATACACACATGTGTATATACATTTGTGTGTGTATGTATATCAATATATTATATATATGTATTAGATATACATCTATAGCAGATTTTAGTGCACTGACCCTTGTGTGTGTGTGTGTGTGTGTGTGTGTATGTATATATATATATATATATATATATATATATATATATATATATATGTATATTGCAGATTTCAGTACTATATGAATGACCTTTGTGCCTTTGTGAATTATTTAGCACACTGACCCTTGCTGGGGTTTCTCGTTAAGGTCACCTCCAGCTGAAGGAGAAAGTGCACACCAAGGCCTCAAGTGACACCCGTGCAATCACATGTCTTCTACACCCTGCCAACCTCCCCCCCCCCCCCCCCCCCCCCCCCCCGCCACCCCTGCCAGTCCATAATACATCTGCCACAGAGCGGGCGTGAGGTGGAGGCCCTGCAAAGCTCTTCTGCTTGATTAACCAGTAAAAGCTGCCAAGGACTACGAATGTGGCACCGGGACAAGGAGGAGCTTCCAGGCCCTCTGCACAACCCCCCCATCATGCTCTAGTTCCGTAGCCCTGAGCTATTGGTGGATGGTGGATACAGGTCGAGGTTCTGGCTGCAATCGGTCACCCCAACACGCCATTGCCTCATGCCATGGGTCTCTTGTATGTCTGGCAGAGGGGTGATGCAGGGGCTAATTCCCCTCGCCCCCCCCTCACCCATCACACGGAATAATGTCGACGTATCGACTATCATTAACCGGCCCATTTTGGCGCCATGTTGCGGTGCTTAGCAGTAGCCTGTATGGGAGGGGGAACAAAAATGTGATTTATGACATAATAAATGGAAGCGGTTTTTAAACGATGGATTATTGCATCACAATCTATTTTTTTCTAGTGGTGAAGTTGGGAATGTGGGGTGTTTGGGGGATTAAGGAGCAGGTAATGCAGTCCTAAATCTTTTGAATCCCTTATTATAAAAGCATCAGGGGAAAAACTGACTGTTATTGATCGCATTATTGAAATGGTAGGGGAGCGACACGGTGATATTAGAATGTGACTAAATGACACCCTAAAGCAGGGGGACTGAAGGCAGTTTGTCATCGTTTAAGTATTAAGCAAAGGCTTTTAGCAAAAACAAGCATACAGTGTTAAACTTTTACTGCTAGGTATTCTACCATGTCAAAATAATTCTTTTGATGGACGCCCCTAATTTGAACGGCTCAGTCGCAGCAAATTACGGCTGTAGGAAGTCGAGCAGGCAGGTGAGGTGATGTCACCATAATTCCTTACCGTTAATGACCTGGACCCTTTTGGAACCATTTTGAAAACTTTTTTATATCTATATGGAATTGTCGGCTACCGCTGAAACGACACAGTAACTCATCTCGAGTAATAGTGTCGTTTTTTTTTTTTTTTTTTTTACAGAAGCTACCAAAGATCTCAAGATGAGTTACTGTAAGTTATACAGAATTTTCCACACTTAGAGAGCCACGTGCAGGACAATCAAACTGTGTTAAAGCGAAAGAGCCCTGCAGATGCTTAGGGGTGAGGGATGGGGAATGGATGCAGAGAAAGAGGAGGAAAAACAGAGAGCGAGTGTGTGACAGAAGACTGATAAGGGAATAAAGGAGGAGCGTCCGAAGCAGGGAGCTGAAAGGTACCACAACAAACTGTCGGCTAACTATAGCTCAAGGCTATCGCTGGCGCTCAATGCCAAGGCGCAGAGGATAAGGTCATAGGCACTACTGTGCTCTTATCTCCTGTCTACATGAAAAAGCCCATAGACAGAAGTCAAATTTACAACTACAAAATAATATGAATTCTAAGTGTATTTGTCATGTTTTCTTGCTGACAAAACAGCCCTATTTATCTATCTGCCATAACAGCTTATCTGATTCAGGGTCATGCCGAGCCTAAGAGCACAGGGCAGGAGACATCCTGTGCGGGATGCCTGTTCATCTCTGGGCATGCACACTCACAAGAAGCACTCCTAATGTTGCTGAGGATTTCTGAACACCTATGTATGGTGGTTTGTGTGTGTGGGGGGTCTGTTGTGACCCCAGCTGTGCACATATGGAGCACACTGGTTATCCATGTGCTTCTGCACCATTCCCCCTGGAGCCCGCTTACATGCAGCTCAGGTGCCCTTTTTCTGTGAAAGCCGCACGTTTGCGGACTGATGTTTTCATACAGGATGTTTGCTCCCCTTGTGCTGTACGCTCCCCTTCCTCAGCTGACCTCCTGGTCACCATGACCTTAATTCGACAAAGGGGCTGTTTTGTGTTTCTAATTGCAACCAGTGTCGTGCTGAAATTTGCTACTCAGAGAGTGATTTTTTTTTTTGTGATCGTATGGTTAATATGTTGTCTTGACTGGCCTGAAGTTGAATGCACCAGCAAAGTTTTCATCGTGCATTTAAACTTGCAAGCTATTTGGCTGCAGAATGTAAATTTGAGCCAGGAAACCTTTTGACGTACAAGAATGACTCAGTGGACCAGAAATAAATCAGTACAGAGGGTTAAGTCCAAATTCTGATCCAGCCTGTAATCACAAACAATAAAGCAGTCGTGGAGAGTTCATGAGAGCAGGCAAAACTGAAACGTTCCATCAAACGGGACGTGTTAGTGATTTCTATATGAGATTTTATAAACGTATTTTATAAATAAGATCACGTTGGTGTAGAAAAATGCCCCATCTAGCAGGAAATGAAAGAACAGAGAAGGAAACTCAACTTTATCCTGATTGTCGATCTACTCAAACAGAAACTTCACAAGATGACAGTGTTACATGATGATTACGGGCATCTTATATCCATAATCCAGCAATTCATTTTTGTCCTCTGTAGAGGACATAAAATTTTTGCTCATATCTTTCATACTATGCTACTCTTGTAGATCCTGTTGTTCCATAAAGAGGACAGTTTGGGCTTTGAGATGACATCGCATATGTGGGGTTAAGCTTCTAGCCATCCCAACAATTTATGTAAAACAAAAAAATTAAAGCTGAAAAACTGTTTTTGCCCTGGATCTTAGGAGGATATTCGGATGGCCAATACAAAACCACGTTGGGCCACAATGCCTAAAGCATATGGTCTCCCTTTTTGATAGAGGCCAGAGGTAATTTTTTACTATGATGGTGTAGTTGTCAACTGGGTGCCAGTATAAGTTGTTGACTGGGGTTGAAGCCCCTGGGCTTCTGCCTGTGAGAGCCTGTGCATTATAACATAGCTCGTCATATTCTGTCTGTTTGTAAGAGAAAGGCTGCCATTTGCTAAGCACATTTGGTGCCTATCTCTGCCTGCAGAATGAGCAAGCAGCATTCAGAAAGTGGCACGGGAGATCGAGATAAAGACAAAGTCCCCGGCGCTGTTTCTTCTTCGGTGAGACGCATCTCAGCCTTGTCTGCGTGGTGTCAGGTCAGCTCCTCTAGACGGTTCCCTCCACATGGGTCCTAAGGGGGCCCCAGGTCCAGAGGTTTTGGTGGCCTAGTCACGGATCAGCAGGCCTGTCAAGAAAGCCTTCTCTTATTCTTCCCTGATGTGACACTGACAGCGCCGCTGACATCCTGAAACCTACCTCCCTAACCCCCTCTGCCCACAGCCACCCACCTCCCCAACACCCCCCACCCACAACCTCCCAAGCTGCTAAATCCATTCCTTTCTTTCCGCTGAAAGCAAACAATCTTTTTTCAATTATACTTAAACTATTTCCCCTCCTGATTCATAGAGTTTGTCACCCATCCATCCATACATGCATCTATCTAAACAGCTATATTTCTGCTATACTAAGTCCATCCACCAAAACACTTTAACAAAAAATTTGTTAAATTCCACTTGACAATTAAAAGTAAATATGGTAGGAACCGGTACCCATTGGCTGCGAAGAGCTCGAGGAATAAGATAGTGAGCCTTGTCAAAAGATATTTATTTTTAAAGAATATTTCTTACAGTTGTGCTCTGTTGTGATCACGTAATTGAGCAAGGACTGTGTGATCTTGCTCTGAGCCAGTGGTAGTTGGCTCTGAATCTTATTTACACAGAATAGTGAGAATTGCTTGGTACACAGTCATCATTGCAGCTCACATGTAAGACCAAGTGCTTGGGCTGGTGTGGAGTCTGCTTTCCGGACTCTGCTTTCTGGTTTGTGTGTATTTTGTCTAAGGGTTCTGGTCAAGGTTGCCGAGGCCCGACTTTTACTCGGATGTGCTGCTACCGTATTTCCACGAGTGCCATTGCTTACCTGCCTTTATGGTCACAGGGACCATCGGTCACAGAGCCTGACATTGCGGATGGGTGGCCTGGTTCGGGGTGTTCTCTCTTGCACTCTTGGTGTTGAACTATAATAAGCACGTTTTAACGTTTTAACCAGTCTGGGGCATGACAAATATTATTGTCGTTATTCCTTATTTATAAGGTTTAAATGTTCGCTTCGGCTTCCCTGAATCAGCTCTTTATTTTAGCCCACAAATGTTATACGGTAACATCCTATTTTGTCTGGATTATTTCCTGTGGTAGGGAACGAAGGTCAGGGGGAGAATACTTTAGCGTAGTTCAGCCGTATTTAATGGAGGGGGCCCAGACGCAAGGTCAAGGATGAAAGGTGAGCCGCTCACAGCGGGGGGCTTGGGGCTGTGTGAGTCACGTCGGGATCCTGAAACGCTCCGTCTCGCCTGTGAGACCCCCTGAGAGTAACCCCCCCCCCCCCACCCTCAGAAAACGAGGGGCCGGAGGCACTTATGGGAACGTAGACGTGCATCTCAGACAAACAGCACTTGGGGTAGGCTGGTTCAAACCATAACAATCCCCAGCCAACGGCATAAGACAAAGCTTGATATTGGGGGGGGGGGGGGGGGGGGAGGCAGCTAAGTAATTTACATATGAAGGCCTGTTTATTGGGGGAGATGAATTAAAGCACATGAAACATTGGGGGTACACACCCCCCCCCATGTCCCATGTTCCCTATGCCCCTGGGCGATGCTATAGAGTTCCTACGAAGCGTTAACAGCATTAAATTTACATGACGTCCTTCGCTGGTCGCTTGTGTTTCTTCTTTTTTTTCGAACCCAGGGGTCACTGCATGGTTTTGCCATGTCTCCAGAGAGGGCTCAGATAACACACCCCCCCCCAATGAGAGTAGACTCGCGACGAGGCCCCACTTTCTGGGCAACTCTGTTACGGCCCTTATTTGCAGTGAGACAGCGCATTGTAAAAGCAAATAAAGCCTTATTGATTTTGCAATTCATAGTACCTTGCCATGCATTGATCAGGGTTGTCCACGTGGCTCAGAATTTGTATGGATCCCGGAGCTGATTAATATTCTGGACCATGGGTACGGTTCATGGTAATAAAAGTTCCTCAGGTTCATCAAGTTGTTAACCTCGCTCACCGGTTTTGGAGGTCAGGAAGGAGTCTGGAAATCTATGTCCGCTCCTGCTTCCAGCGAGTTCTGTGCCCTTTAACACCATTTGATTTCATTAGGTGTCATAATATCGCACTTTTCTACGGAGCTGTCAAAATCTTAATTCATAATTAAGCAATCTCTTGGCTGACATTTCCATTTTGAATAATTGTATATTTTGTCATCTTAATCTACACATCGCCGTCATCTTTGCTTGTATGAAATTTTCTGAATGTTAATTCATAATTAGGCAATCTTTAGTTTGACATTTCCATTTTGAATAACCATGTTTTTTTTCCCTAGAAACACCTTTATTCATAATGATTTACTTTGCATTAATGCATTTCGCTGTTCGCAGTTCTATTCCCCTAAAGCAGCTAATATCAATAATTCATAATGGCCCCCTACAGATACCACAGTTGAGTTTTTTCCCCCCCCCTCTCATAAGCACATTAAGAAAAATGCCTCTTTGACAGAAGTGTCCCAATGGGATTTCAAAGCTCTTCAGTGCAATGTCTGCTACATCCTAAGTGACTTTCAACAGCAATGTAAGTGTTGCGGTTTCCCCCGCAAAACGAAGCCTTTTCAAGTGTCAGCCTCTCGCACGCTACGTCACATCAAACAGTTTTCATGGACAACGGGGGCGGCAACAAAAGCTGCGACCTGACACCAGGGAAAATGCCATGTTTGGATGAAGACCTGTGTCTGCGAAACACTTTGATCTTGTCATCGCTGTGACTGATGTAACTGGGGACCTGTGCGACCGAGATCCACTCCCCTCCCCGCCCCACCGAACCGCCTCAGCTGACCCAGACGGATGTTCTTCCCAGGCTTCTGTTGTCAGCCGCCGAACCCCGGCAACCCGAACGATCCCAGAATGCTCCCTGGCTTATTTTCCAGTCCGCGTAGGAGAGACGGCGGTGCGCTCGGCTAGCGGGAGACCAAGGTGCCGCCGGAGGGCCCGGTTGTCTGAGTTTCATTTCACGCATGGGTGACACCGGCGCTGACGCGCCGCGCCCCACCGTCCTGACGTCTAGCGGTGGCGGCGCTGCCTCCATCCCCCTCCCGCGACCTGCTCCTCCCCAGAAGGCGGTCCCAGGGTGCGCCGCAGCTCATCTCCGCCGATCCGTGGCGGTATCTGCTCCCTGGCGCCGGGGCCCTCCCCACGCCACCCCACGACTCACGGTTTGACTTGTTGAGGAGCAGATGAGACTAAATAAAAGGGCCGGTGGGTCTGCTGAGTCCATGGCAGCTTCATTCCTTTCTTTTTGGTGCGGCGTTGTGATCAAGTCTGTGGGAAAGACTATGATCCATATTCAATTACATTGTGCTCTGTAACAGTCTGTAGCATTGCCAGGTAATGCAGTCTCATGTGTACATTGTATGTATCCATTAAATTTTTTTTTATGAACATCTGTTGCTTATTTTTCATCTTTTAATTGCAATACTTATCTAGTAATTATACTACTTGATATTTTATGTCGCCAGTTTCTGCACCTTGATTTTCCTTCCTGATTGATAAAATTTATCATCCATCCATCCATCCATCCATATATCATGTTTTAACAATCTCATTAAGCACCTCTGTGTAGCCGATTATGTTGTGTAAGACATTTTCATTCAAGAATCTGGGTTGAGCTGTAGGCGCATTATTCGAAATTATATAAATAGTTCTGAGACAATGAGACTCTGTTTATGAAACCTCACTAACCCACTCATGGTTTAAGCTGTGGCAATCGAGCCGTGTATTAACACATAATGTGTCAACGGAGAATTTTACAGCTTCGTAAATGGATGTGGCTCCACCTACTCTCTGCTGGCCTATGGGGACACAGTGAATGAAAGAGCGACCAATGGGTGTCAGAAATACACTACATGTGCACACCCCCATGTGCCATTGGCAGCTCATCTCTTAGCATTCTACACGATATTCATAGGCCCGCTGAACCTTCAGGGGAGGGGCAAGCGGGAGGCAAACCCCCTGTTAAAACTTTCGATGTATCAAGCACATCAAATTCTAGCAAAATTGTACAGGATGTTGGTGAAATAAGTCAGTTAATTTTATGCATTTTACTTTATTAATTGTCTTGGGAGGCAGTAGTTGACTATGCTGTAATACTACTAGACATGCAGATTCAGGTTTAAAATATTTAGCATCCTGCACGAGGATATGGAGCAACTGTTTTGTGTTCCTGTCCAATAAAAGTTAGAAAAAGTCCCTTGTGCCTTGTGTTGCGGACGGAGCACAAACTCTCACTGAAGGTTAAATGCACAAAGACACAAGAAGCCGGCTCTGTGACCTTTCAGAGAAGCTTGGCAGGGTGAAATGAAGCCCCCTCCATCGCCCCCCACTCCCACGCCAGTGTAGCCTGCATGATCTTGGCTCTGGGAGACAACCCGAGTACTGTCCTAACCTAAAAAGTACCAGCCTCCACCTGCAGCACAACGCAATGTTCTGTTCGGGGCTGCCTCCGCGGCTGTACCGGCTTCCTGCCCGACAATGACCGGCCAGAGGTGACAGGAGCACCCGGACACAGAGCTCCCTCACAGCCTCCCACAACAGCGACTGGCACGTCAAGGACGGCTCGAAGTGCCGTGACCTCCCGGAAAGGGGTCCTCTGCCAGCCCACACAGGGCCTCTGTATTCCCTGCTGCTGCCTGAGCAGGCAGTGGCTGCCCTGCAAGGACTCATGCTGTCGAGCAGCTCTCGTTATTTTCAGAAAAGGTCAGTCGGCGTGGACGGTTTCCAGGGTCCAGCCCCCCCCTTCGATTACACAAAGCCGCTCTTTGGGCCGCTGTGCTGCACTGCCAGGAGATGTTCCTTAAACGCCCAGGAGTTGAGCCCGTCCTCTTGCTTCTAGATCTCTCTCGTCTCATGCCGTGGTTCTGTTATCGCGGACGCCCACTTGCGGCCAGGCCTTCGGGCTGTCCTGGGTCCAAGTGGGCCACAGCGCAGCCGGTAGCTCTCAGTATGTCCCGCTGGAACGAAGGATCAACTACTTAGTCATGATGTTTAACCCTCTGACCTAAGATGTCTAAAAATATCATCATCTGATACTGTGACTCACTGTTATTCTTTTCCCACAATGCTCCGAATGCCATCCAGATCTTTCATGAAGAAATTTGTAAAACAATCAGAGGCCTTTTGGGCACAAGCATCATCTGGTGATCCGTCAGGAGAAGTACACCCACACTGGGGGGGGGAATCAGGCCAGTTCTGAGAAGCTGGTGTTTAGTGCCGTTGACCAAAAGCAGTTTTGTGGCGACCCTTGACCTTGAAGGCAGCGCATTTCTTATCTCTGGCAGCTCTCACAGCCAATGCACACTGGGGGCTGACGTGCGGGGGGCGGCGGCGAGGGGTGGATGGGGGGGGAGGGGGGACAGGAACCATCGGTGATGAGCGATATGCAAATGGCGGTCCTCCGTGAATTTAATCTGCCAGATGTCTTCGTGCCAGTCAAAAATCGAAGTACGAGGGGTTTTTGCTCCGGGCCAGGACCCTGATCGTGGTCCAGATATGAATCGGCGTGCAAATCCACACAGCCCCCCAGGACCCATGAAAGTCAGTCCTCCACAGGAGCATAACAGATTGAGGAGAAAACATGTTTTCTCCCTTGAGAGTGCTAAAAACTGATATGCCCTCTTGCTATACTGAGGGTGACCTTAAAATCAGCAATCCAGACGATGGCATAACTATTATTTCACTGCATATTATTCGGGGTGGGGGGGGGGCTGCCCTCCACTTTTATCGATCAGCACCATTCAACTTGTTATAAAATATTTAACGGCAAGGGGTGAGGATTCATCAGCGATCTCGGCACGCTATTTCTCATCTCCACATGTTTAATTTAAAAGGCCAGTTATGAAATTTGCTGGGAATAAGTATTCCACAATGCTTACGATACCCAATTAACACCAGGAAAGTCTTGGCTGAGAAGTATTGGGGGAAATCTAATTCCTTTTAAAACTATTCCTCTCAGGAAAGAAAGCAATAAGACTCTTTATCTAATACATGCCCAGAATAATTGGGTTATTCCAGACATGCCTGTTGGTGCTCAATAATTAGACTGGTCTCTGATGGGTTCACTGTGGGGTTAGCTGACCTTGAGAGATGCGGTAAGCAGCGCGGTCACGTGACGCCGAGGCACTCAGACAGGTGAGGCAGAAAGGCAATGAAAGTTCAAGAGGCAATCAGGACTTTGCTGAACTGCCCCCCCCCCCCCCCCCCCCCCCATCCCCCCGCACTACCACCACCACTCTAACCCCTGATGCACCGGCGTGAGTAATTTGTCCGATGACACAAACTGCTGACCTTCCGTTAGACCTTGAGGAAAAACGGGTTTTTCACTTCATGACTGTCGCTCCTCATCTGCTCTGACAGCTGAAACAATGCCATGGGAAGAAAGCCCCCCCACATATTCCAGACCCCTGATCTTCAACCGTCCCCCCCTCCTTCTGGGAAGCTTGCCATTCCAGCGATCACACCACTTGAGGGGGAATGCTGTATTTCAGACTGGTTTAAGGCATAAAATCTATTGTAACAAAAGAAGATACCAACCACACCCACCCCCCCCTCAAAATTCCTCTGACTCTGTGCGGCTGTTTGTATCTTTGGACCACTACTGCGAGATTTACCGTCTCCTTATCAAAGTGCAAGCACATTCATCTGGAAGGCAAACAAACTGAGTTCAAATATATACACCCGAGATTCACTAAATCCCATTCCTGTTGAAATATTCCCTGTGACACAGCAGATTGCGAGAGGAACATAAAGCACCGCTTCAGATGAAGAGCAACCATTGGCAAAACTATAGCAGGTGCTGCTTGGTGCATTTTGGTGCCGTTTAGATGGGATCATCAAATTCACAGGAGTCGAGGGAGTCGACTATTAAGAGATGTTTCAGAAGTAGTGTGATAAAGCCCTTGCTTTTCACCATTCTTTCACGATTCCCCATTTGGACCCCAAAAAACCTGCTAAACTATGTCCCACCCAGATTTGAAAAGGGTAATTGATGACCAGAAAAGAGGTTTTACTTCCCTATCCAATTAAATACACACATGTGGTGTCATTGCCCAAGTGGAAAAGGTTGCTGGGAAAAAAAAAAACACTATGACTACAGCAAAAGGCTTTTAAATTCGATTACGTGTTATAGCTTGGAAACAACAGAGTTATTAAAGGGATTGTGTGCTTGGGAAATCCAAGCGTGGCCGTTTGTTAGCACATCCCGTGTTTTCGGTAAAAGAGAAAACATTTTTTTTTTTTTTTTGAAAATGAAGGAAGCTTTGGAGATATTTGTGCGCCGAGGGAAATTTCCTCTTTCACTCTTAACAACGGACTCCTTCCGAATCCAAAGTGGGTCACAAAAGGATTACCGCGTTTCTGACAACGCCGAGACATCACACGCCGCTCTGATCTTGCCCCAGAGTGCTGCAGATTTTTATTGGTCTGCTGACAGCGAGTGACAAAGCCGCGCCAAGCGTGGCGAGCATTCATTTGTGTCCTCTTCCCTTATCATGCACTGATACATTGTCCCTCCATCCAGCCAACCTCTATAAGCGCTTTTGCAGCCCAGGGTTACAATGAGCCTGGAGCCTATCCCAGGATGCACTGGGGCACAAAGAAGGCGACACCCTGGACAGGAAACCAGAGCGTCGCAGGACACATATACACGTGCACACAAAAAAAGGCCAATTCACACAAATGCAAATACAGGTAGGTTGAGCTTCCAATCCCCAGATATGAGAGTAATTAGTATTGGAGCTGGAGCTACACAACAACTTCTAACAAAGCAAGGACCTAATAGGACTTTTCAAGGACCAGAAGTACAGCACAAGAACCTTCAAGGAACGTAAAGAGGGATTAGGTTGGTAGAGGAATTCATGAAGGAGATGGGTCTTGAGGTGTTTCTTGAAGGCTGGTGAAATTGAATTATTGGCCAAAGAGCCCATTTGTTCATCTTGTGGTCTATGTTTTCTGAGAACAATAACATGGCAATGCCTAATCACGTCATTGCTCTTCAGTTTTTGTTCCTGGAGGGGCAGGGCTGGGGGGGGGGGGGGAAGAACAGCGTCTCTGGGCATTTACGTCAGGTCATAAAACAGGTGCCCCGCCTTTCCAAGCCTTCCATTTAGCTCATTAGCATTCTTAATTCCGCAGGCAAATCCAACTGCTTGATTTTCACTCCGGATAAATAGGAAATGAGTCCCGTTCTCCGCGAATTATGCCGCAACGGGCTGAGGGGTGTCCGAACATCCTCGATCGGCTCAGGGACAGGAACCCACCCCCCACGGGCTTTTCTGCATGGCCCTGCAAACACCCCCGTTTGAAGTGTCCCTCGGTCACCACTCGCTTACGCCACACATCTGGACCCCAAAGCAGCAGCAGCAGCCGCATTAAGGTCACGGGGGGGTCAGGCCATGTGTACACCTTGGGTAATCAGCATAAGTGCCACCAGCCTGCTGGGAGATGAAAAGACAGTCCCTGTCCTAAGGTCATAAGGGGTCAGAGATCATTCAGAGGCTAAACACCAAATTACCAGATGAAAGGACGTTGCTGGATTACAGTGCGGACAATCCGCCCCTTGACGCAGTTTGAGCGAAGGGTTATAAGCACTTATGACTCAGCATTTAAATTCTGGGAGCTTATTTTTGCTTCAGCCTCACCAAACACACAACTGCAAACAAACAAATCGAATATAAAGCAAGCCATTAATATATCATCTAATGGTGCTGTTTCACTTCGGCTCAGTTCACTTTAGCATGACGTCGCTATGGTGCTTTGCTGTGGACAAAAAACATAAGAGAGGATATTCTTCACAGGCCGGTGATCGGCTCGTCCGCTTTGTCCTTTCTCGTAAGTTGCAGAGTAAAGGAGCGGCAGCCTCTAGCTGGAGGTGCTGGGGGGCGACGGTGCACGGACAGGAGCAGGGCGTGCGAGGCGGCGAGCCTGCGTCATGGCTACACTGCACCACGCCTGCCCGATCTGGAGCAAGGCCAGCTGAGCCCGGGGGGGTGGGGTGGGGTGGGGGTGCGGGGGGAAGGTTTGTGGACACATGACTGCCAACCACGAGCGACCATTAATGATTGATGCTGCCTTCCGCAGCTGCTGCGTTACGTGGGGGGGGGGCAACAGTTTACTCTGTGTGGTCGGAGTCATCGCCTAGAATGTGAAATGTTTGCTTCAGTCTGTACATTGTGTTGGCCATCAAGTGGCAGATGGCAAGACTGACATTAAAAGACTGGGGAGACCAACACATTTACCTTTGGCGTTTTATTTACTAAATTAGAAATATATGTCTGATATAAAGATATATGAAATAAAGATACATAATTGCTTTAGAAGGCATTAATGACTGAAGTCCACTCACTTGCCACATAATTACGCGTCTTAATCTATGACAGAATTCATTAAGGACGATTTTAATTTAGCAGTTCCTACTGAAAATTCCCAATTAAGCTACAGCTGAAATGCTAAATTCTCCCACTGTGGGAAATGGATTTAATCCCATCAGCATGGCATCTTAATCAACTAAAATCTGTGATCAGTTCCATGTATATCATTGCAGAGGGGATGTTTATTCAAATAGATGGGGAATCCTGTGCTAGATATATTGAAAACTGCGCACTGGAACTCGAGACTCAACACGCTATGAGTTCTCAGTTGGATTTAATTTATTCAGGAAAGGCTTTTATCCAAAGCTGCACACATTTTTGTGTGACCAGGGTCAGACAGTCCCTGGAGCAACTGGAGATTAAGGGCCTCACTCAAGGACCCAACAGTGATGTCACTCTGCAAATCCTGGGATTCAAACCTGCAGCATTCTGATCGCAGGTACAGTATCCTAACCTGCGGAGCTACCACCTCCCTGAAAAAAAAATTCAATAGGGTTTTTCTAACCTTGTAGAGGACATTTGTACATTCAGGAATCAGGAAATATGCAATGGCAAATGCTACATTTACAACCTGTAACCTTGTTTAAATAATCGTAATGAAACCTCGTTTAGGGCCCGCTTTCCATGTCTCATTTATCAAAGTGAGAATAACGCACGGCAGACTGCAGTACTTTCAAAGAGGAATACTTCATTCCTTTTTCAAACACACATTGAACATTAATCTTATCAGACACAACTTTTCCTTTAACTTCTATGTTTAGAGAAACGGTTTCACTCAGAGATAATGCAGTGGAACGTAAATTCAGCGAAGCCGGGCAGTTCTCATGCGTTGGTCAGTAGTGAGAAGTGGATCGCTCGATGTCACAGAATGGTGTACGCAAGATGTCGCACCGCACGATGTGAAGGAGAAGAAGACCCTGTCCTCACATTGACATCCACGCTGAGGCCCGGGGAATAGAGAGCGACCTTTCTGCTCTTTCTCAGAGTGCCCCCCCTACTGAATTTCAAGCAAAGCTTCCACATCGTCCTCTTCATCTTTATCCACTTCATCCAGGGTTAACGTCTCGAGGGGGCCCATGTTCCTCCAACAGAGCCAGTGCATGCCCCCCCCCCCCCCCACAAACACCACCCACCAAGGACACCATCTTCCATCCATCCATCCATTTTCCAAACCGCTTATCCTACTGGGTCGCAGGGGGGTCCGGAGCCTATCCCGGAAGCAATGGGCATGAGGCAGGGAACAACCCAGGATGGGGGGCCAGCCCATCGCAGGGCACACTCACACACCATTCACTCACACATGCACACCTACGGGCAATTTAGCAAGTCCAATTAGCCTCCGCATGTTTTTGGACTGTGGGGGGGAAACCGGAGTACCTGGAGGAAACCCCACGATGACATGGGGAGAACATGCAAACTCTACACACATGTAACCCAGGCGGAGACTCGAACCCGGGTCCCAGAGGTGTGAGGCAACAGTGCTAACCACTGCACCACCATGCTACCCCGGACACCATCTTATTTTATAATATACATTTGTTAATAAATGCATTCAAGATCCCGCAACTTTATTCAGAAAGTACATAATCACAAAAATAAGATGGAATACTAACATCAAACAACCAACCAACAAACAGACTATATACAGAATATACATGGGGTTAAACGGGGAGGGGGTTGGGGGGTTGTAACCCCCCGACCCCTAAATAATCAGAAATGGCCAAATGGGAGGGGCCCTCAACCCAGACAATGCTCAATGTGAAGTTACATGCTTCAATATACAAATAAGCAAAACAGGTTTCCCCTCCTGACTCTTACATAGATGCTGTTTTATTGCTGAAATGCTTCTATTTCGATTTGCCGAGTTTTATCCACAAATGAACTGGCTGAAAATAACTTATAATGGCACTACTGTCGTGAAGGGCTTGAGTCTGAAAGCACAGAAGGTGTGTATGTACGTTGGTACGTGAAACGTTCAGTCCTGCTATATTGACGCATTTTCCATTGTTTCTCTGAATAGAAGGAGGGTTTGCTTACAGCTGAAATTCGCTCACATTTCAGCTTCAAGTGAAGGCGTAATAATACATCTGTCTTGTGCCTTTTTCATTCTTCATTATTTTTTATTTTTTTTTTACATATTTCAGTTTTTTTCCTTTTTTAAATATATTCCTATGACTGGGAGGCTTTGCTGCAGTTGAAATTGTCACTAGCCTATTAAAATCAGATGTAGATAGACGCTAGAACTTCACCAAGCAGGACATACTGATTACTGCAGCATTATTTGAGCTAATTTGCCGAACAAATTAAAATTCAGAATTAATCATTTTCTTAAAAACTGCATGTTTTGTGTTTCTAGCTGTATTTGACTTTATATGTGGCGTTAATAATGTGTTGAATATTGTAATAACGTGTTGAATATGTCAGCAAATTATCATTCATATCGCAAAACAGAGCATGTACACAAACTGAGTCAATATTACCTTAAGAATGCCACCAAATAGATGCAGCAGGCCGAGTAAATTCTGTGTACCTCATAACAGTCGAGTTTTTAGAGTGTTTTTGGAGACCCCCTTGGGGATGAGATTCATCATCACCAAACCAGTGTTTTGCAGTGCAGCTACCCACCATGTTCATTTGAGGGAAGCAAATTACTGTTGTTTTTCGGAGTCTATGCGATGACCTTCACTATTCATTATCATAGAGGCCCCTTTCCCCCGACTGTTTGACAATAAATAATCGAGACCTATCAAAATTCACAGAACACACCCTTTATACTGCTCTTTAAAAGCTTCCTTTTAACTCCTTTGTAAGTGATTTTTAAATTAGTTTAATTATGGGATGTAAAAAAAGAAAAAGAAAAAAAGATAACCACTTATTTCTGAGGCATTTTGTACTCCTGCATGAACTTCTTTGTTTCACCTTTTAATTTGCAACCATAATGAACTGATGTTTATAGCAAACACGAAAATCCCTGCTCTCAACCGAGCGGCTTTCGCCGGCAGACATTTGGTGGCACGCTGCGCCGATCCGGCGGCCCGTGCCGGGGTCTGGCGGCAGGACACCCAGGCCTGTGAGATCAGTGCGCTGCCCCGGTTTACGCGAACAGGAAGGCCTCTGTTCTGAGATGGGGGCCCTTTGAATAAACAGCGGAGGAGAGAGGATGCAGCTGGAGAAGCCTTGAGCTTCCTAAACAAGAGGGACAAAAAAAAAAAAAACTGCGGGAGTGGGGGGTGGAGGGGAGTTACAGCACTTGGGGCCCCTGGAGTGAGGGTCTGGCACCTGGTGAGGCAGCTTTCTGCAGTGACACTCCCCCTGTTGTAGATTTCATTAGGTAAAACCTAAGGGGATCTTAACCTTGCCACAGAAAAACCCAGTAAAGCAGTAATAGTGGAGTATAGTAACGCAAATAATGTTATGTTTCAGCCTTTGTTCACAATGTGATCTGAAAGATATTTTAACTGTGTCCCTCTTCATAAAACGTGAATCCTGAGGATCTCTGGTAAAACCATGGGAAACTCTCTGTAAAAGGATCACGGTGACACAAGAGTACAGAGCGACCTCCGGTCAGGTCAGACGTGCTGAGGACGGGCGAGCGGAACACGCAAAGGCGCCGTCTCTGGTGCGTGCTGGAGCGAGAGGCTTGGCTCGGCCGGAGGAACCCAGAGTCCGCTGGGGCCTCGGCGCCTGGTCCCGACACCCCTCCCCGGTGTGCTGACAAGGCAGCTGGGAGGAAGCCGCTCCATAAAAGGACAGGCTAATGAAAGGTTACCGGAGGTCGACACTTTCGCATACCTCTCTGAGTACAAGGGGATGCCGGGTCACCGTCGGAGGGGCAAAATGTTTCACTCTCTGACTCGGGGGGTGCAAGTGCACAAGGGGTCGCAGGAGAGGTCAAAGTTCAAACCCCTGGGTGTACCTATATCAGGTCAAAAGTCAGGAAAGGTATGCAGGGTCCGGGTGCAGGGGAGAGAATACCGTGCATCCATCCTGCGTGTGTTTTTCGTTAACTGCTGTCCGATAAACTTGTGTACAGTACGCAGCATATTTTCCAGTGGAGGTATTCAAGACTTAGAGAGAATTTTCATCAGATGATTCAATAATTATTAATATTAGCTGCTGAGAACACAAACAGGTATAAATAACCTTGTATAGGTACAGACTTTATAGGTAGGCAGATATCAATACATTTTTTTCCAGACATATTAAGGCTACATTCTCAACTGATGGTGTGAATCTCTCCTTTGTATTATCAAACTGACATCTGTTCCAGTTATTAGCCAAAGGAAATTAACACCGACCAGCTGCCCAATCCACTTCCCCCACAGTGTTTTACCGAGCAGCTGAAACTGTAGGAAGGCACAGCGAAAGATCCTACATCAGCAGATCTGTGCACTTTTCATCGAGCAAATCGGAGCTTCACACTAAATCAGAGCAGCGTGGGCTTTCCCACACCGCGGCAGTCACTTCATCTAAACGGCCCATTTGATTCTGGCTCAGACGTGGCGAGACACGCAGGGCCAACGGAGCATCGTCATACTCGCGTGGCTATTTCATTAGCGAAACTGAGAGCCCGCTCAGGACCGATAACTGAAAAATGCAGCAGCCAATTCAGCTCAAACACTTTTAAATCGGGAAACGTCGCTCGGCACGGGGCAGTTTTAGGTGACGTATGATTGTAGAACCATTATTGGCCAAAAACTAGCAATCTTTTTGATCGCATGTCTATGGTTGATGCCCCTATGTTTGCGCGTGAAGCTTAATTATAACATATTAATGTGTTATCCAGAAGAGATCGCCAAACCTCTGCAACTCTGAGTAAATGAAAAGGGAAGGACAGGCCTTATCTCCTCTGTTAGAAATATAGACATTTTGCTTTTTGAAGAGTTTCTTCTACACAGAACCCATTTACCACGGGCTGCATTTTTGCGTGGAGACCCATCAAACCAGCGCTTGTGATTAACACACGTTAAGAAGAAATGTGTTTAGGACCAAATGAAAAAACCTGGAACATTCCTGGGTGTGTGGCAGTATGATCATTCAGCCTGGGGGCCTCCTGTCAGTAGTGGTCACTAAGCTGTTAATTTAGCCTCCCCCCCCCAGCCCCCCAACACCCATTCGCATTCCGTTTGCAATGCACCAGCAAGCTGGAGGCCGAAAGATTAGCAAACTGCTTCATTACCTTCAGTCACACCGTGGCAAATTTATGATGTGAAATGCAAAAGCCTGTTTAGGCAATTTACAGAGCCTGGGCGAGGGGACATGGAATCAATGGTTTTATGGCTTGGCCGAGTCAACACAGGGTTATGGCTGAGCAGAAATCATCCTGTTTGAAACGTTTTTTTCCCCCTCTCTGACCTCGGTGCCATCTCTCCAGCCACCCATGGCAGCCCTCTGAACAGACTCACATGGCTACTTGGCGCTTCACTGGTGTCTTTTCAGAACTCTCTTTGCCCTCTGCTCAGACAGGTCCACCGACAGACAATCGATTCGTTGGCATTAAGTGACACGTGACTAATAAGCCCATGACAAAGTGGACAATGTTGGTAATGAAGTGTCTGTAACAAACCAAAACCCTCTGCCACATATTCTGCTTATGGTGAGTTCAGGAATCTGCCAGAAATGGGCAAATAAAGAAAAGCAGAGCGCATGGAGAAAGATTAAAAATCTGTTTCAAATGAACGCAGTATATTCACAAGACACTAGGAAGAAACACATAACAGTTGGTAGATTTCTCTACTATGATTTGTGTCACTTGAATGATTGTCACTTGAATGATTTGTAGGTGTCATAGAATTTCACAACCGTTAATTAAGATGCAGCCCCTATAAAGGACAAAAACTACAACGGTGACATCTGGTGGACGGGATGAGAAATGACGACTCAATTCTCATTTGTGATCGGAAGGCTATGGTATTTGTGGCTTTAATATCTCTCCATATATTCTGCTGAACTGGCCCATTACAAGATACGTATGCCGATATACATCTATTAAACATTGCTGGTAAATCTGAGCAAGCTGTTCGTCTCATTAACCCAGGAAACAGGCCTTTAGCATAACAGTCGCATCAATAATAATCATGCACTGAATGCTAACTGCATTACCCCAGAAATCACTGAACACAAAGAACAATAACCAGTTTTTGCCAAAATGTACAGTTATTCCTTAAGAAATACTGATCAATCCAACCACGGCTTTTCCTTTAACCGCTTACAGCATCCTGGAGCCTATCCCAGGAACATGACGACCGAGGCTGGGAACACCCTGGGTGGAATTCCAGACCATCACAGGATACCTGTACGTAACGTGATTCCCCCTACCCGGTCATTCAGGATGTATTATCTATGTAATTAAGGCTTTTCAGTAATTTAAATCCAAATACGGTAATAAGGGGTGGCACTGTGGTTCAGTGGGTGGCACTGTTGTATCGCACTTCCAGGGTGGGGGGGGGGAGTTCAATCCCACTCTGTTTATGATGTATGTTCCCTCCCGCCCCCATGGTGTGGGCTTCCTCTCACAGTCCAGAGGCACATGTTTAGGCTAATCGCAGCACTAAATTGCCCATAGTTCATGATTGTGGGTGGCATTTCGCTCAGGCGTACCAGCGACTTGGATTCCCCTCCAACCCGCTTCAGGATAAAAGCCTGACAGCTAGCTAGCGATCACTACAGTCAGTAAGAAATATGCACACATTACATGGCCAAAAATACACTACCAATCAAAAGTTAATGCACACCACAGGTTTTTACCACTTTCCTATTTATTTCATAGACTGCAGATTTTTTTATTCTTGATTTTAACATGACGATTTTATAACCCCCCCACCCATTTTATAACTCCCACCTGATATTTGATATCAGCTCTGGTTAGTGATACACCAGAATGTCTCCTCGACCAAGATACCGATTCAGGCACTTGCTTAATCGCCAATGCAGCTAATGATGCACTGGAGATTAATAGTCTTTTGTTAACGTTTGTAAATGAAATGGAACAATCCTTTATTTGCCATTTGCACATATAGAAGTACAGGCACCATCGAGTTACTTATTTTCTCAAAGCCCATTTTTCTCCTTTTTAGAACACACACACACACACACAAACACACACGTTTGCATTCATAGCTTTGTGGGAATCGTCCACTCATTTCTATGGGCGTAACCCTAATCCCAACAGTGACAATCTTATCCCTTTCCAACCCTAACCTTAAGCATAACTAACCAAACACAATGCAAGACTTTTGACATTTTTTACGCATATCTGTGTGTGTGTGTGTGTGTGTGTGTGTGTTATACATATATGGTCATACGTTCTTTGCAAAAAATTAATACATAATTACACCATCATGCCCTTTGTTTTCTTTGTATTTATAACTACATAGAAACACAAGAAAATTCAGAGACGTCTCAACGAAAAATCTGTGGGCATCTCCTACATCACTGGGCAAAAAAACTCAGGAGAAATTTAAACTGGACTGCCATCTCACCTGCATACACCATCATCGCGCGCTCAGGCTACTCACAGGTCCTGTTCTAATCTCGATCTCAGATGATTATCTGCTCACAGATGAAGTCTGAAAACAAAGACATACAAATTTTAAGGGAAACTTGTGCTGATATCCGTTATAACATCTATTATGCATAACTATCCACACAATAAGGTGTCTACTTTACCACTCAAAATAGCACTCGCATTTTAAAAAAAATATTGCCCTCAAAGTTGCACAGCATAAGCCACATAATGATCATGGTGTTTGCCCCAATAGAGATCTAGGTTAGATATTTATGGTAAACCAGACCCAGTATACCCAGAGGTACATAAAATTGCTTCAAATCAACACATTCCAGGCTAGCTGAGTCCATCATATTAACATTACATTACATAGAAAAAAAAGAATGTAGATTAATTGTAGAGAAAATTAAACAATTAACCCAGAATCATATTGGCTAACAAAGCTGCAGGTACTTAGCTTGGGAAGCAAGATTACAGTCAGCAAAATATTACAGCCTTGTTCACTGACGATATTTAAAGGTTATTGAGGAAATGATCCAATGTAACATATTTACGTGTGGGAAAAAGTATGTGAATTGCAAGGATTTTGATTTCATTAGACGGAGAATCAGTTACAGTCAATGAGATGACAATCAAATGTGAATGTGGGAGCCTTTGGCAAGTTTATAGCATGTACATTATCTTATAGCACGTACATTATCTTATAGCACATACATTATCTGATCATTATCTGATCTTCACAACGCAGCTTGGTCATGGCTAGATTGAAGGAGATTTCTGAGGACCCCAGAAAAAAAGTTGTTGATGGTCATCAGGTTGGAAAAGGTCACAAAACCATTTCTACGAAACTGAGAAAGACATTATTCTCCAAGAACATTGCAGCCTATCTAAAGTCTGCTAAACACAAGGCATATAACACTATATCTTGCGTCAATAAATCACGGTACAGAATTCTAACAACCCGAACTGCAGAAATAAAAAATGCACAGCAAAATAGCTCAAATTATCCTTAGTCTCTGTAATCGCTTAGTTTTTCCTAGATGCAATTACATTGGTAAGACAGCAAAAGGTACAATAATTTCCCCCCCCCCCCCACCAGTAACCAACTAATGCAACCTGTAGAAGTAACACTACAGAAAGGTTTTTAAGAAAAGTCCTATTTCTTATTAACTTTTTTTCATTTTTAATAAAAGATTATTAAAAATTAACACTGGACGTAAGAGATACACGGGGAGTGTGCTATAGGCGCGTTACTAGTTTTAACTGTATATTAAATAAACATTAATAACGTCTAATATGATACAAGTGGGCGAAACGGGCTATTTCAAAGCAACTTTGAAAATTATATCCATGTTTTCTTGCGAAAAAAAGTCACGAAAAATCGAGGGCGTAGATATACAATTTTATAAATCACATTCGTCTGCATATAAATAACCCGCCTGCTGTTCAACCAAACTAAATATGGGTCAGATGCGTTTTAATCTCTCGGTCTTAATTTCCTTTTCCATGACCTTTCGGTATTTGCGAAGGACGCCCGTTCGACGTTAAAAATACTGCCAACCCCAAACTTTAACCATACCCCCCCTCACCCCCCCCCCCCCCCCCCCACGGCGCGTTTCGGAAACCCGCAGCTTTTGGTCCACTTTCGGCAGCGGAAAGAAACAGAAAAACACGAAGAGTCCCGAACGTGCGGGGCACTTTCTCCCGCAGGAAGTGTCGGGGAAAGTCCCACAGGTCTTTCCCAGGCGATATTTATTTCTTTGGTTTATCAGTTGATTAAAAAGGGTGATACGTAATACAGAAGAGCCCTCCTCCAAACCATGAGAGATTTGGCTACCATGGCATTTTCAATAAACCCATTACTCAGTAAAGCCATACAGGGTTGCCAGATCTCACGCACTTGTCGTGACTCTCACGCTTTCTGACTCTCACGCTCGCACAAGAAATGTTACAGCAAATCTATATTACTCCATTATAAACCTAAAATTAGCTCGAATCAAAAGCGCTGGGGCAGTCTGCAAACCCTACAGACTATTTACAAGGTAATAAAACCATATATCAGCATGTATGAAGAATAAGGGGGAGCTGACCAAAAGAAATAGCAAATAATAACTAATGCAATGTGAAGAAATAATCATAAGTACAAAAGTGGGGGGAAAAATGTTCCGCAGCCGTGGGTCCTCAAGCACCTCTCAGCAACAGTGGCATGTTGCAACACCCTGGCCAGAGCCCTGCGCATTTGATGCGACAACCCACCCACTATCTTCAGCATCTGGAGTTTGACCTACTTCTGTACAAGACACAATAGGGGTCAGTAGCTGTATCTGCCGCCTTCTGGCGCTCATCTGGAGCTTAGGCCTCTGCTTCCTGTCTTGCGTGGGACGTACCAAACAAAGTCGGAGGTCAATGGACCACAGTATGGCAGCCCTGATGAAAGCCAAGCTTCTGGTACCTTATCTAAAGCAGTCGATGGCTACTTAAACGCAAGTCGCGGCTGTAATTTGCCCGGCGATTTCTGACCTCCCTAAATGCTCGCTGCATAAAAGCGAAAAGCTTACTCAGAATGGTGCATGCGCTAATGCAGACCATAAACGTAAGCCGTCGACGCAACAATGCAGCAAGTATTTTCGGAAGACACGCGCAGGGGTTCAGGACTGAATCTTAGCTTTGGCAATCCCTATAATGTGTAACATTGCGTAAAGATCTTCCGTTTCCAAATACCCCTAAACTAACTGGCTCCGTAATCCGACACTTGGTGCAGAATGAGACATTCATGCAATGAACTATTAAACAAATATTATATTACAATGCCTGTAATTCCAAAGGTGGAACTTTCAGATCCGGAAACTGAAAATCCAGGCCAAGATTTTGTTTCAACCAACCGGTTGAGTACTATGTGACTGTTATTCTTTATGTTCAACTGGTTGATTGAACCAAAATCATGGTCAGGATTTTTAATTTCTGGACCTGAAACTTCCACCTCTGTGTAATTGTATATAAAGGAAATAATATTACAAAGTAAATAATGTAACAAACAGTAATGCTAAAAGATTCCATGCCCCTTTCGATTTGCATTTAATCTTTGCATTCACATCTACACTGAAACCCACTAAGGTCAGATAAATTGATAAACAAATGTATCAACCTGCTTAATCTGATTAATGAATTTAATTAAAATGACATTTCCTAAGAGCAATGTGTTTGTGACTTTTTATACCTTACGCATTACACTGCAGAATGCTTTTTGAAAATTAAAAACCCCTTTCAATCATACACCTGCTAACCTACTTAAAACAAGTGCAAGCAATAAATGTTATGTAAGTACAGTGATTTAATTGCAATTGCATGTAGATGTTTGCACTTAATAAATAAAACATTTTAATTTCTTAATTCCAAGATATTATTGGAAAGAGAGCATCTCAGCTCTGGAAAACAAAGTAACAGAGAAAAATGTTTGCTCAAGTTGTTTAAAAGATGTTAAGATGTTTAAAAGCTACCTATATTTAGTGAAAGCAGTTAAACATGTTGCGGGAAAAAAATAATGTAAGAAACTACAGTGAATATTAATTGGTCCTCCAGTAACCTTTGATACAAGATCATGACCTCCAGCAAAACTAGTTGCCACGGATTGGGAGTTTGTTTGTTTGCTGCCCGGGTTCTGATCCTGTCCCACGTGGGGTGGGCGGGGCTGGGGTCATGGAGCAGCTGCTGTGAAGATGGCCTAGTGAAGCAGTAGCTCCTTGTATATAGAGGATTATCGGCAGGATTTCAGCCAGTGCTAATCTGGGGGACAGAAGGCAGCTGACCAGAGAAGGTGCAACTTGCCTGCACTGGAGCTGCAGACTGTTACAATATACGCTGCACTGGAGCTGCAGACTGTTACATTATAGGCTGCACTGGAGCTTCAGACTGCTACATTACACGCTGCACTGGGATCTTGGGACAACGAAACGACTCAGCAAAATGAACCTCTTCTGCTTCTCCCTGGTAAAGTAGACTTTTATAGCTTTTTAAGTTCTAATGTGGGTGCAGTCCAGTGGGTTCTTTCTTTCAAATATCATTGTGCTGTGCTGAAGATGTGTCCCCTGCATCAGCAGGTCAGCCTGGTTCCTAGGGCTTTACTGAGACTTGAGGATGTCCCGCATCTGGACTTTGGTACAAGCTGGCAGGCTCAGTTAATTTTTAGTCAAGTGGTGTAAAGCCTTCCGATACCAAAAATGTACAGCAATGGTCGCCAACCGATCGATCGTGATCACCAGGTTGTTGGTAGTCGATTGTGACGATCAGACTGGCTTCCCCCATTGGCAAAGTCCAGTGACGCAGCACCCCACACCCCACTGGAAAAAATACCGTCACAATTAGATTATGCCAGATTATTTTATTTGCAAAAGTATCTCACTGTAAAAAAGTATCTCACTGTAAAAAAGGTTGGAGACCACTGGTATGGAGGTAAGATGACTGGTGTCTGTTTTGCATCCTACCTGCATCAAGCTGTCATTGTTCTTCAAAGAAGGACGGGTGAGCAGCTATTGCTTTAATTAATTATCAATCAATCAATGACAAAAGATAAAAAAAAAAACTCAACAAAGGCTGAGAGGGGAATGAAAGCGGCAGATTCTTAGACAGATGTGAAGGAATATTTTACCTTTAGAAAAATGAAAATTCACCATAAGAGATCCTGAAGTATGAGCTATGCAGAGGTATAGACGAGTCCCGTTTCAGAGCCATTGTCTGAAAGTATTTGATTTCAAGTTCGTTGGTACACGACTCGCATGGGAACCCATAATCTGGGTAAACTGTAGGGCACTGAAGGATGGCGACAATCAGTCATTCTGAGCGGCGAAAGCTTCGTTGGCCAGACTACCGATTCTTGAAAAGAATCACCCAACAGATTTTGATAATTGGGACTTACTGCATTTCTATTTTTTTTAAGTTGTGTATAACTTAGTAACTTACCATAACCTGGGACTGTATGGCCTTGTGTGAGACTGACTGTTGGTTATTTCACGGTGGAAAATATAACAAACAGTGCTAAGAAATGCTACGGAAACAACATTTCCTGCTGGGTTACACTGAGAGGTACATACTCAAAGTAGCAATTAGGCTTAATGAAAGTTAAGCCATTTTGTCAGTACTGGAGATGATGACACTTTTTATGGCTGAAGAAACTGACCACCCATAGGCCCCCAAAGACCAGGATGGCGAACTGCTGTTCTAAACCAGTGTTTCCCAACCTGGTCCCCAGAGACCCCCAGACAGTCCACGTTTTTGTTCCGACAGCAGGGAGGGAGCAAAAATGTGGACTGTTTGCCAGGGAGCTGGGAGGAAGCAAAAATGTGGACTGTTTGCCAGGGAGTTGGGAGGGAGTAAAAATGTGGACTGTTTGCCAGGGAGCTGGGAGGAAGCAAAAATGTGGACTGTTTGCCAGGGAGCTGGGAGGGAGCAAAAATGTGGACTGTTTGCCAGGGAGCTGGGAGGAAGCAAAAATGTGGACTGTTTGCCAGGGAGCTGGGAGGGAGCAAAAATGTGGACTGTTTGCCAGGGAGCTGGGAGGGAGCAAAAATGTGGACTGTTTGCCAGGGAGTTGGGAGGGAGTAAAAATGTGGACTGTTTGCCAGGGAGCTGGGAGGAAGCAAAAATGTGGACTGTTTGCCAGGGAGCTGGGAGGAAGCAAAAATGTGGACTGTTTGCCAGGGAGCTGGGAGGGAGCAAAAATGTGGACTATCTGGGGTACCCAAGTACCGGGTTGGGAAACACTAAACAAGCTGCTCTTATTGTGCACTTTCCATACTGTGTTTTGCAGGAAGGCTCTTTGGAGAGCCTATATGAGCCAGTCAAGGAAGGCAACGGCACACAAATGTACGCCGTTCCCAGCAGGCCTTGTGGCAGGGGGGTCCTGCCGGACGAGGACACCAGGTGGCATGGCTCAGCAAAATCTGCCTCCGCGGTGAGTGCCGTCACTTCTGCCGTGGTCGCAGTCACACAGGACTGAGCTTCATTTCATTGCACAGTGCTTAATAAGTCAGAGTTCAGAGCACCATTCCTCCACATCACCAATAATAGGAAAATGCCGTTTGGATTTGGATTATATATTACAGTCAAATTGACCTTCTTGAACCAAACATTATTACTTCACAGCAATCATTCAACATTCATTTGGTATTTCTATTTATTATCATCCGCCCGGGTACGTTCCAGTAATGCAAGTGGTTGAACTGTGTCGTATTTTACGCAAATCCGCGTTACGATGCGTCTTTAAGCGCATCAGCAAGTTTCTCCAGGGTTTTCCATTCGGTTCTTCCACACTGAACACCAGAAAGTCAATGCATTATTGTCCAACTTCCACCTATACTGCTCAATAAAAAGATACGAAAATTCATCGGTCTGCACGATGAATATTTCTACGCTAACAAATAATAGGAGTCTAGCCGGTTAAAGATGTGGACTGAGAGAGGCTGTGTCCTAGACAGCACATCCGGTCTTTGCAGGATGCTCATTAGACAAACCGAGAGGCGCTGCTGCTCCTCAGCTGCAACAGGAAACACACACAGTGGGGGCACATCGACTCTTTTCCCACGGAGCTGATGCCACAATCAAACCCACAACCAACTCACTGTTTTGCAATGTGCTTCTTCACAGCATATGATTTCCATTAAAATATTTACCTAATATGTGCAGAATGCAGACAGAAGCATGAAATAAATACTTAAAACGTGTCCCTCTGACTTCCCTCAGGAGCATTATTCCCGATTTCACCACGACGGCGCCAAAAAGAAGAAGATAAAGTCAGTTTTGTTTCGGTTTTTGTTCGGTTTTGTTTCTTGTAAGTTATCCAGACAGGAGGAACAACTGAAGGAACAAGTAATGAATATCACATGAGAAATCTTATTTTTGTTCATTAATGAATCATGAAGCATCACGACCAGTTAGTAAATTTGTTACTAGATCTGTTAATGCCGTAAATCTTCGTGAACTACAGAAGGAACTGAAATAGTGATGAACAAACACGAGATCTGTGTGACGCACTTTTTATCTCAATGATGAACAAATACAAAATCATTTTGCAGCATTCACTGCACCAGAGACATCCAGTTACACTGGAATTTTTTTCCCAGTGCTGCGAAAGCTTTTTGGTCAGACCTGGTACCTAGACCCCTTCTATCTGAGAAAAAAAAACGTTTGGTTTACAGTAAGAAAAAGAAATTACAAAATTAAACTTTTAGTTAATCTGTGAAAGAAAATAGATCTGCAGGTGGGCTGACATAATTTCTCCCTCACAGGTGTACGATAATAAGAATAATACAATAATTATTAATCATAAACAATAATACTGCTTGCCTGATGCATCTTATGCAATTATAAAGCTGCCCAGCAACAACAACTGAGCCGCTTAATTCCCATTCAAATTTCACAGGCTTTATTATTCGGTGTTTTTAGATGTTTTTTAGATGGTCATGGGTATTGAAAGCCAAAGCCATCATATTCACACGTTTCCTGCAAACCCTGAACCATTTTCTACTGGAGCATGACAATTAAAGAACAATTCCGTCATAAGCGACTTAATCTGATGTCTGTGCGCTTTGCATCGTAAGTATGCTAGCTGGGCACATTAATATTTAACGTGGAGTTTTTTTTTTATATTTGTGCACTTTGGTGGCTCATAAGATAAACTTTCCATTGACCCTGGTGAGTTTTCATCTGAAATGAATAATGAAAGTGAAGATGAAAGAACGCATGTCTGATAAGGCCCGTTTCACTCATGTTAGGACTAGTAACGGTACCAGGCCCATTGGAGTTCTTATCACTACCAAGAAAATGAATAAAACTATGGACTCATTGCAGTACATACCACTGTCTTATACACTTTGGTTACTGTCATAAAGTCATACAACGTAGTGAATCGATCAACTCATTGGTGTCATGTCGTAATAACGTAAATGCCATAAATGAATTATCCCAGACTATAAATTCACAAAATACGATAATTTACATTCTTGTCTAAGGTGGCTCTTTTATTTGACTAAATAAACATGGCACAGGTGGATCTAACAATAAGAAAGTGCGGTGCCTGCATGTGCGATTCATGTTTTAAATATGAAAATGATGCCATTTTATTAATCTCTTTCTTGCTTCAGGACCTTAACGCCAAAATCAACATTGAGTACAATAGGTGCGTATAAATAACTCCATTGTTTTTTTTTTTCTCTTTTGTTTTTATGAGTAAAGCCTTGATTACTCAGTGAATTGAATCAAAAGAAGAAGTATTATGTCATGACATATAATGTCATGTGACATCTGGTTAAACTAGCTGAGGAGGCGTATCAGGCCAACAGGCGAGGTGCGGACTAGCCCAGCGAGCAAAAACAACACGGAACGTTTCAGAAACGACAAGTGTCATCTGACAATGTCAGCATTCACTATTCATTTCTTTGTTTATGCCCAAAAATTTAATATGGAAAATAAAGGCTCGCAAACGCGATGAGAGTGCTGCACACTGTGACCCACTTTGAGTCCATTCGATTTTCGGAATCCATTTGATTTATGCAACCCCCAAACCCCCACCCCCTTGACAAATAAATCCTTAGTGGAGTTTGGTTTGGGTCCCTTGCTGCAGATGGCATCTCCTGCTGCCATAACATTTACTGGCAAGCGCCCAAGAAGGGAGAGGATTTAGTTCTCGTCAGAGGCAATCAAATAGGAGGTAGAATGTCATGCATTCCGCACGGTTTTCTGTTCCTGTTGATGATGTGAGATTTCTCAGAAACCCCTTTACTCACTGAAAATCGAATGAACTTAAGCCATAACAATCATTCATTAAAAAAATTAAATACAATAAACAAAACAGGATTATAATGCTGACCAGGTGGAATGTGACATTTATATCCACCTTTATGCTACAATAAAAAATTTTTTGGAATTTGTTCTAATTTGTATGGGGTCTGAAAGTGTAGCCCCAAAAAGCAGGGCATCTGGGATATAATTACTGAAATTATTAAATGCAAATTGTAGCACGCACGAACGGAGTCTGGGGCAGTTATGACAGCAATTTGGCAGAAATAATGTAACATTTCAGAAATGTGGAAGGACGCGCCGCGGACTGAACCCAAGATAGAAGAGAAAAGGATTGGCCAGCTGATTTCCAGAAGGGGGAAGAAGGAACTGGTTGTCGAGGTAGAGGAAGTAAATGTTTCATTTAAAGATATAACTATCTGCAATGATTCAGAAATAAATCTTATGGCCAGAGGACACTCGTGATGTTAGTGAGCAAAAATGGTCTATCGGCGAGATGATAGCTCTTCTGCAAAGCAGACTATCTGCTGTTTTATATCAGTACGTTAACCGGCACAAAAAAAAAAAAAATCTCCTTCGAATTAACAAGCAGCTTGTCCTTTGGGGGACAAACAGATTTCACGCTGCCTTCTTAAGCCATGTAGTATGGCATTTTAAAGCTTCGCACGAACAAATCTCTAGTGATACCACACAGATGAAGGGCAGACCTGTCAAGCTAAACATGCGGGTTTGCAAACCCGCTACAGTACGCTGACTGGATGGCGCTGCGTGTGCTGCATAATTAAGAATCCTTGGAAAATGATCTACGCCAAGGGCGTATATTTAGGTAGGGCAGTAGGGACATGTCCTTACCAATACTGTGGGAGGACTGGGTGCATTTAGGGGGTAGGGGGTTGGGGGCCGATTTGGTCCCTATCAATGTTAAGACCAAACTTACGCCCTATGTCTCTACAAGGTCATAAAAAACACAGTGAAAAAACTGAGACGAAAATCATGCATCCTGGATTCTGTAGCGTAGCAACTGCAGAGATTTACGGCGCACACTGAAAATAACACGATTT
The DNA here is from genome assembly GCF_023856365.1 of Brienomyrus brachyistius. Lineage (NCBI taxonomy): Eukaryota > Metazoa > Chordata > Actinopteri > Osteoglossiformes > Mormyridae > Brienomyrus > Brienomyrus brachyistius. The sequence goes on along the minus strand of NC_064549.1, from coordinate 11,371,983 downwards.
TGAAAAATCAAGGTACAGAACCGAATCTTTGCAGCCCAAATTAATTAATGGAATTGCAGAGTGACAAGGATATTTGGATATTTTTATATTTACTTTCAGCACTTTTTTATAGGCATTGTAATTGAATTTTTTTATAGGATAATATTAGTATTCTGATTCTGATAACTGGATATATATATATATATATATATATATATATATATATATATATATATATATATATATTTTATTTTCTTTTGTTGTTAGGTTGGAAGTTTTCAGGCATGGACCCCAAATTGGGAGAGCCAGCAAGACCCGGTTAGTCTACACTTCTGGGACAACATGATGGTGGAGACAGAAGGGGCATTCTGGAGGGGAACATCCTTTAAATTCCGTAATGTGGCCATCCTGTAATGCTGAGCAGAAGGCCGGGGGGCTGGGGGGGCAAATCCCTTGCCACACAGCTGTGAATGTGCTGCTCAGTCCCGGTGAAGGTGGAGCAGTGGGAAATTTGTAGAACATGCTGACAAGCCTATGTGGAGAGCAATGTCCCATCTATCATGTGAATCAGAAGTAACAATGAGAGTATGCAAGAGTTCTTCAGTCGAGGGCCTACCTTTGGCTTACCTTTGGCCTACCTTTGGCCTACCAGCTACTATCAGCTGGCTCTTGAGTATAATCACCTATGTGCACTTGAGTGAACATCTCTGTTGGCGTAAAACCGTTCTACAGCTGCCATTTTCACATCTGTTTTAACAGTCACTCTCGGCTGCTTAAAAATATTAACACCCACAATTGACTTAAATCCTGCCCAACGGAAAACATCTTCCATGGGCTGAGAGTAAGGTATGTTCTTCCTGAAGGAAAAAAAATAAACTTATATGTTTATCTCTGAAACAGACGATTCTTCATGAATTCCAGGCCGACCATGTCTTTGGAGAAATGGTCGACTCAAGAGGTAAAACCAAGACGTCCCAGAATGCACCACGTGTGAAGAAGGGGGGGCATAAAAGCCCTAGGAAGAACAAAAGCATCATTGAAAACAATGGTAATTCTAAAGAAATCTCCTTCTCTGGAGAAAGTAGCACATTAACTAAGGATCAACTTTTCTCCTAAAGCTACAAAAGCACTAACTAGCAGTTCAATTTAGCAAGTCTTGGAAGCCATAACAAAGGAATTAACTTTGATCAAATTTCTCCAGCTGTAGCACATGTTCAGGACTGCAGACCTATGAGTGAGAACTTTGTGGCATCTTGCATCAGCATGGCCAAAAGACCAGAGAAGAAGCCATACACAGAAGCCCCAGAGCAGGCCCAAGAGCAGCCCTTCCTGGCCTTGGACCTGACGTGGAACACAGCCCCCCCCCCTGGCCAGCAGCGCTGGAGCAACCCGGTTGAGGGGCCCCTCCCTTGGAGTGCCAGCTACCATACCTGCCGTCGGCCTCTCACCGAATGCCGAGCGCACGCCGGTGACTTCACTCTCCCCCGCAAGGACTGCCACTGGATATGTTCTGGCGAGCATCCGCCCCCCCGCGTCATGCGGTCCATCACCGACCTGGATTTGTACGACTCCAGTGTAAGTGAAACCTGGGTTAGGGCTCGTCTGAACCTTGGGAGCGTTTAATGGAAGGCCACTTCAAATCTGACCCTCGATTCCAAATCCAGTTCCAAATTGTGAATTCTCCATGGAGAAAATCCATCCACCCATCCATTTTCTGTAACTGCTTGTCCTATTCAGGGTTGTTGGGGGTCCGGAGTGACGATAACAAAGGGTGAACGTGCAAACTTCATACAAAGAACCTGGGCTAAGACTACAACCCAGGTTCCAGAGGTGTGAGGCTAACCACTGCATCACTATGGTCAATCAGCTTGGTGTACCTCTCTACCCATCTTCTATAACTGCTTATCCAGTACATGCTTGTGGTAAGCTTGGGGTCCATCTGAGGAGGCAGAGGGTGTGAGGCGGGCGAGAATCTCAGTCCATTATCAGGCAAACACATACCACAGATGGACAGTTCAGGTTCAGAAAGTAAAAAAGTCCAGACCAGGATTTTGTTTCAACTAACCAGTTGAACGTTAAGAGTCATAGTCATAGAGTACTCAACTGGTTGGATGAAACAAAATCTTGGTCTGGACTTTTTACTTTCTGAACCTGAACTGTCCGCCCACAATCTCATACTAAAGGCAACTTGGAAATAATAATTTGCAAAACTGCTTGCCTTTGGCCTGTGAGAGGAAATACAAGGACCCAGAGGAAGCTCACATGACCATACAGGTGCCACAAACCCGCTGAGCTGCGAGTGACCCTGAGTATCATCATCTTCAAATAAATGTTGCATTTAACCATATAGTCAAAAACTGGGCCGTAAAAAAAAAATCACCATTTGTATGCTAGTTTAACGCATTGCTGTGTCTTTGCAGAAATGATCGAATTAAAAATAAGAGAGCATGAAAAACAGTAAATATCCGGTGTTTAATACATATAAAAAGGAGCTGTACTCATTTTTTTTATATTAAATGTTATGTCAATAGATATTTTTACTTTAGGATTATTGAAAGCAACGAACATAAAAGGATTGTAATGAAATAGCATAGGATGCAGCTATTGTTTTGCAGTGGTGCTGTTTTACAGTTATTACACTGAATTCATGCACAATAGTCCCATTGATATAGCTGGAAAATGACTAAGTGAGAATAAGGCCTTGAATTTATAAATGTTTTTTTAATCAGACAAATGTCCCAAAGTCTGGTAGAATTGACATGGTTTCCTTTTTGTGATGTTCTCAACACTCCATGTTATCAGACAGCATTTATGTCTAAAGTAAGTTATCGGCAGAACTTAGATTTGACCAGGTGTGACGTTGTTACTGAAGTGTTGTTCGCTGAGGGTTCTGAAGTCACTGAGTACACCGAGAGTGAGGTAATCGAGGAGGAAATTGTTGCAACAGTGTAATTTACCACCATCGGCTGTTCCTGTAAGCATCGCTGAGGCTTCGGACTTCCTGAACAAGCTTTTCTGGGGTTTTGAAAGACTAGAAATGATGAATGTTCAAAGTTCTAGTTTTGAAACCACTTTTCTCAATAATTATTTCACAAGTTACGCTGGCCCACGAAGAAACGACACAGTAGATACAGAAACACTGAAACTGACAGAACTGGCATTTTGCCTTGTTTTCAGTCTGTATTTTGTCGTCACTGAACCTGTCGCGCTCTCTTTTCTTAAAGACTAAGCATAGATGTAGATAAATGTGAATGTCACATCTAATGTTACAGAGCAGTGTGCAAACACAGCAGGCTAGCGCATACAACCGCACACAGGGAATAAAATATTGTTGAGATGCTTAGCATCATTTCAGTCAGTAATATTACCTCCCAGATCGGTCGTTCATTGGTAAATTTGGGCTCAGCAAAACTAATGCAGTTCATTTTCTCTTGCAGCCCAATGGTAGATCACAGAATGCTGATTTAAGCAGTTGGAGTCTGGTTTTCCCCCACTGATTCACATTGCTCTGAGATAGGTAGAATACTGCTTTGCGCACATCCTGTCCGATTTTTGAGGAAGTGGCGAGATGGAACTGTTTCCATCTACGGCTGCTTTAAGCACTCGCTGGTGGCTGATCCGTGTCTAGTGTGGTAGGGCTCCGTTTCAGTCAGACGCCGCTTGGTATTTTAACGATAAAATTGCTGACCATGCTTCAAAGGAAATCATCCAACGTCTCAGACAAAGCAAAAAACAGCAAGCCAAAGGTAGGGAATTGCAGGAGCACATTATTCACGTATAAGTCAAAGTATGATGCTTTTCTGATTATAACTGGTGTTGTAATTAGCTTGTAATTAGTAATTAGCTTGTAGTTTGTAATTCGTCAATCCTGTCGCACGATTTCAGCTTGAAGAGTTCAGGTCTTCTGTCACACCTTCTAAACTTTACCCACTCTGTGGATTTCATTAAACATGGCATTACAGAAATGCAGCTTTTCGAGGATTTAGCAGCTGTTATTTTTCCTTTTCAATGAATGGGAGACCCCACTAAAGGCAGAGTGTGGTTTAACGTCTTTTGCAAGCACTCATGCTCTGAACTCAGCAGTGGTTTTTATATATTTCGACTTTTAATAAAGACGAAGATTTAGAGTATCTGGCCCGGTAGATGGGATCAGCAACTGTAATTCATGGACTTAAACTGAATGATGATGCAGAAATGTCAGTGTTAAATCTGGAAAGTTAGATTTAATAAATGAACTAAAAAAGTTTTACTGTTTTTTTTCATTGCGAGTCTGACCACAATATTAAGGGGATAATATTACTGCAAGATATAAATATGTTAGTGTTCAGTTAAGGCAAATTTATCTACAACAGCAATAAGAACCCAATGGAATTCTCAACCTTACAAAAAAGCTTCAGTGTGGTCATACTGTTGAGTAAAGAACCTCACTGCTATTAAATGCCTCTAGTGTTATTTCACTAGCCACCTAGAAGAGGACTCTTTGCTAGTAAATTTGCAATGTGCATTTTTAAAGGGGCTTTCCTGAACTGACATACAAGATCCACATGTTAATGTCAGCATTACAAAGGTTTAGCATTTCCATCTGCAAAATGCTGATCGCGCTGATCTTTTCTCAGCGCTCCACCAGCTTTGGAAAGTTTGAAGCCTTCAAACACCATCCATCCCCAGTGAAGACAGAAGATGAATGTACAGGGGTACGTTCATGAATTGTTTTTTAATGCCTTTTCCCTGTTAGTCATATGCAAGACCAAAACACTTATGTGCGCTTTATAGGAAACCATCAAAAATGCCCTACTTGTATAGAACATTCATTCAGACCAGGCTATTATCCTCAGTGATCACGTTGAAAATGCATAAAGACTTAAGTTGGTCTGAAACTTCAGTATCTTGGTAGGTATCAGAGGAAAACAGTATTGTACAGTACCATGTCGTTTCTGTGACATTTATAAGAAGCCTTATTTCCTTGCACTTTTTATATAACAAAATTCTTACATTCTGGTTGATGCTCGTGTCCCTGGCTGTGGGCATGTTTACATAGGAGCGTGATGAAAAGTCAGGTGACGAGAGTGACCAATCAAAAGCCGGGAGCCTGGGGAAGAAGATGAGGGCCATCTCTCTGACTATGCGGATGAAGATGTACAAAAAGCATCCCAAGGCCTCTGAAGTGACGGTGAGTTAGAGACCGATAGAAAAGCTTGATTCCCTCAATAGCTCTTGCAGAAATGGCCTCTACTTAAATTTCTCAAGAATCTTATGTCAACATACAGCGTTTTGAAACAGCTAAATTAGGCATGGAAGAGGAACATGCATTGATAAATGTAAGTTTACCAAAATGTTGCATTAAATGCTGTCTAAACAGAACAGAGTCAACGTTTACTGTGAATTTCAAACCCGCGTATTACCTTAAGTAACGTGAGATTACTGTTGTCTCCAAACCCGTCAGATACATTTTGAAAGGTCAAAGCACTTAATTAAAGGGTTGCATTCCCTACGGACTGAATGATTTATCCATCCACCTTTCAACCACTTATTCTATTCAGGGTCATGGGGGAGGGCTAAGCCTTTGTGCCTGTGATCAGAAGGTCTGATGTGTCACATGTCTGTTGGCCCCCATGCAAAGCCTCCCCCCCTCAGATTCAGGGATATTGCATGCCATGACCCCCAAGCTTGCTCTCACCTGCCTGTGTGTCACACTGGCACCAAGGGGGGGAGGGAAAAAGAGAATTTCCCTACAGGGAAGAATAAAGTAAATGCATGTCTCTGGTCTGTGGGAAGTACCCCATGTTATATAGGGAGAACATGCAGATTCCAGACACACAGAACAGAGGCAGGCCTGGCTGCCACAGCTGCGCAGGTGTGAGGCAGCAGTGCAGTCTGCTGCGCCATCATACAGTCCCACCAGCTTTGGTGAACCTCTTTCCTGTAGCCGGCAACTTACACGGTTTCTGATTCAGAGTGAAGACGTAGAAGGAGACCATGAGGACGATGTGGGCAGCCATCATCACTCAGAGGAGCAACATCTGAAGGCCAACTCTGTGGAGAGCCTCAACAGTGAGCAGAGCTCGTCCAGTGAGTAAACACAGGATTTCGCGAGAGAACAAATAAAGTTTTATTAACATCGTACAGCGATTCATCTCCTGACTGTGCCTGTGTCTATGGCTGACGCTCAGGGGGTGTCACCAGCGGATCCAGTCCTTCCAGTAACAGAGACAGCCTAAGACACGAGCATGACAGCCCTTACACAGGGAATTTCTGTGGAAGAGCCAGAGTCCACACCAACTTTGTTCCAAGCCCCTACGACACCGACTCCCTGAAACTGAAGGTAGTCAGACTCTCTGTACCATTACTGTGCCCAGCTTTAATGTCATTACTAACCAAAATGAAGCAAACTTCCCCAAAGACTTTGATTTCCTGCTTTGACAAGCATCATCGTGTACTAGGATAAGAGCAGTGATGTAATTGTAAAATAGCTGCCAAACCTTGAAAAGCCCCCAGGCCGCTGTGTGTGAGCGCGCCACCATCTTGACTGAGATGTAATGAACCCCCCACCCCACAGAACTGGAAACTCATTACTCCCTGTCACTCTTATTTTTCATTTGCACTTTACGTTATCATCAGTTTGCAGTATCGGTACATACTATCTCACTGCGTTATGTTATTCATGTCTGTTCACGTTTAAGTTTACATCTTTTACGGCATTTTCTATGCTTACGATCCCAGAGCCGCTAAATGGTCTTTTGCTGTTTTTTAGAAAACGTCGACAATAAAAAGAGCTATTCTATTGTAATTCTATTCTAGTTCTAATAATGGACTTTTTTGCTTCTACTTAGGAGGGTGACATAATTGACATCATCAGCAAAACGCCCATGGGCATATGGTCGGGCGTGCTGAACAATAAAGTCGGCACTTTCAAGTTCATCTACGTTGACCTCATCGATGACACGGTCACCGAAGAGCCAAAGATCAGGCGCAACAGGCGGAGCAAGCGACCGAGGCCGAAGACACTACAGGAGCTGCTGGAACGTCTCAACTTGGAGGTTGGAGTTGCAGCATAAACTTTAAGCTCATAACCATATCAACCACACTGCCCGCTCAGACCCAAAGCAAGCGGGATTTACACCCACGTACCACATATAGTGGGAGTAAAGTTTGATTAAAATCTCACATTTTACAATTGGAAAAAAATAGATAACACGTGAGATAACTCCCCCCCAGCCCCCATTTTGCAGTATCTAATAATATCACCCAACCCACAAACCTCTCTGGAAAAAAATGCCAGTTGCAGCAATTTAGACAGCTTCTGTTTTTCTTGTTTTTTTTTAATATATATATTTTTATGAACATCTCACAGGAGTACGCCTCATCCTTGCTTCTCAATGGCTACCAGACAGTAGAGGACCTCAAGGACTTGAAGGAGAAACACTTGATAGAGCTGAATGTGACAGATTCAGAACACAGACAGAGGCTTCTAGCTGCAGCGGAGTGTCTACAGTACTCAGAGAGTAAGCACCGTCGATGTGGGTCTGCTGAGGCGTAAAAAGAGGAATATGAGCCGAAAACGGAAGGAGAGCAGGTGTTTAAATTAGGAAATTTGTGAATCATTTGTCCTGATGCTTAAAATTGTTCACTTAAGCATAATTAAGCGGTGTCACAAAGACAGAACTGCAGACAATGCACAGAGGAAGCGTTTTCTAGCTTAGATGTCAATGTCCAAAATGCAGCTTTGAAGTACAATATGTTATTGTTTCCTGTAGCCTGCGTATAGGCTGCAGCATAAATGTTCTGTTCTCTAGCTTAGTGGTTGAAACCGTGTTTTACCACAACGAGGCCTTAGGTCGCGGTCGTTGCCTAAGATCTTAGCAAGCCGAGATATGACCCTCCAATTTTTTTTTTTTTTTACTTCGTTCTTTAAAATGCATAACACATTTATCAAAATTTATATGTTACATATGAACGAAAAGGACACATTGAACAATAGAACAATAAAATACGCAAACAAAATATAACTGTCACTCAGGAGACAAATAAACCAACACACAGCTGAAAAACGTACAGATACATTTGTCCATAAATGTAGTGACAAGCTACAAGCTAGTATTTTGCGAGAGACTGGCGAAAAGGTTTTCAAAATAAGTTGATGTATATTATGAAATACATATAATTCAAATTATTATTATTTTTTTACCTTTATATTAACGTGTTTTTATATATGTTTATTTACAGAAATTGAGGTCTGGGTACAGGATGACATTTAATTATGATGCAAAATGTACATCATAGGCTGTCTTGTAAGAATAAAATTATAGCATATGAGGTCGAAGAACACAGGAAAATGAAAGTTTCTTGAGACAGGATGTTGTCAGCTGTTAATAATAGGCCTAAAGTACACACAAGTTGATTCTGAGATTACTACATGAACTATGTTAGGACACAACAAGCCAGTTAACTAATTCATTGATATTATGATAGGCTATTTGTTTATGAAATAAGATTTTGCAGCAGAAAACCACAGACACGCAGGAATACATAACTCCAGTGGCAGTGAATATGAGTAGAAATTAACAAATCAGGAGGCCCCGACGCGCAAAGTGGTCTGAAATGTATTAACATTCAATGGATGGATGGATAACTGTACACTGGGCCCGGGGAGAAACATGGACCATGCCCCTCCCCTTTCCAAATTCACACCCATCGTACCCCTCATGCACTGCAAAACATTACAAACTATTACGCTTCAAAATTGTTTTGTGTTATGATTCCCACCATAATGGGACTGTATGCATGAGAAAAATGTGAGAGGTAAAAGTAGCAGGTGACAAGTACGTATAATATATGTGATATCAGTGCCTCAGTCCTTGCAAATGTTTTGCAAACATGTGAGATTACAGTCGGAGAGGAACCCTCAGCGTCACTGATGGGGTCTGGGTCCTGGGGCTGCTGCCCTCCCTGCCCCACCTAACATTCAGCCCCTCGATAGGAGCCCTGAAAAATGAAAGTACAGCACAAGCAGGGCTGGACTGGCCATTTGGCAAATGGAGCATAATCCTAGTGTCCCCTTGAATATGTGGACGGAAATAATTTAGCGCAAAGGATCCCTGCCCCGCTGGCCAAATTTATCATGGGGTCGTGAGGGACCCCAAAGTCTGGGCTCGATCTTTAATCCCAGTTCAGCCCTTAGCATAGGCGGTATTTTTGTCACTTGCAGTGTGCTATTCCATTAACCAAACGCTCTACCTGCAGACGACAATCACCTGGAAAGTGAAGACGCCCCATCAGACCGCCAGAAGCTGGAGCCAAGCGAGTACCCGCGGGATTCGGGCTGTTACGTGTCCTTGGAGTGTTCGGATAATGGGAAAGAAGACTGAGACAGCCAGCAATCATGATACGAGTCATGAAATGACTCATGATATGAGTCATGATATGAGTCATGATACAGGCCGCCATATGACACTTAACCCTCTCCCTGCTGACTCCGAAAACCATGTCCGTCTGTGTTTGACTGTACAGAGCTTCCAGTGTCTTTGTCATGTGTACTTCGCCTTTATTTATTCATTAAATTCATATATCAGTGTATATCTTTTAATTTGTCTTTTCATAGTACTTCGTATCAATCACTCTTTACGGCCAGGACCATTAGACTTGCATACTTTCAGCATTTGATATCATAATATCTCAGTGTCTTTGTCTTGTGTATTTTTCCTTGTGTTGTGTTGCATTTTTTCCCTCATTTATAACTGTAAAAAGGAAGATATTGTACATATTTTAAGTTAAAATATTAGCGTTTGCGGGACACTTTAACATAAAATTGCTTATAAAAGAATTAGGGTGCATGCTGAATTTTTATTTAAATCCCAGTGACAGGGTATGCTGTTGTACGTATATTTCAAAACCAGTATTACATTTACTGTAGCAGTTAAGGGCTTGTTAAGCCAGAAATTAAACAAAAAATTGAAAATTATTTATTAATATTCTTTATACGTAATCTTGTATACTTTATCCAAGAAGTTTTCGCGCATTTCTACTGAAATTACATATACATTGTTTTTTAAATAAAGTATTCTAACCGTTATGTACTGATCCTTTTTCCAGTACCATGCATTGTGATTTAAATATATTTAAATCAATTTAAATTTATACTGAGTATTATAACAGTATTTTCATAAACAAAAACAGGACGCTTCATTCCACTGATTTGATTTTACACAGATAGTCATCATCAAAAACCAAATATGTGAGGGTTATTAAAAAGACGACCACACTCGATATCGATCTGTTTTGGAAACTAAACGACTGAGAGAGCTTCAAAGAAATGTCTTCCTGGTATACCATTTTATACCACTTCCTGGTATAAAGCTACGAGGTGTTATTTTCCGTTTTCACTCTATATTTTTTAACTCTTCGTACATTTTTCGTTTGCATATTTCTAATTAATAAAAGGATAGAAAATTAGAACAAACCAAACGGAAAGGTTTGTGTCTTCCAGAACTATGTAACTAGTTCCAGGTCACAGGGAGGCCAGAGTCCATGGCAGGAAACACAGGACACAAGGCTGAGGGCACCCTGGGTGGGACACCAGTCCATCAGAGGACACACACTCACACGTCATGGGGAATTTGACGCAACAAGTTCAGCTAAGGACACATTTTTGATCTGTGGGATGCAATGCAAGGAGAACATAGCAATTCCATACACAACAAGGAGACCGGGGGACAACTGTTACATTTTTTCATTTTCATAAAAATGATATTACACCCATTTTGTTTTTATTTAAAGTCGTACTAGTTTGCTAAACATCACTGATTTTTGGAGGAATCTAAAGGTTGCTGTTTCCATTTCAATAGCGGCCTCCAACCTACACTAGTACTGGGATTCGAACTACTAGCATTAGAGGTGTAAGGCAACAGTGCTACCTACTGAGCCACTGTGGACAAAAGAAAAGATTAAATTCTGATAATCTAACAATGAAGGGCTTTTTGAAACCCATGATTAGACTCTTAGGTGCAATAATGGATAGGTATCTTAAGTTGGACATACAGATAGCTAACTTTAACTACAGAATCTTTTTCAAATTGAGGCCTCTAGCTAAGGTTAAACCCTTTTTATCTTTCACTGATCTGGAGAAGGTTACATGTGGATTAATTGAATCTCGTCTGGGTTATTGTAATGCCCTTCCTGCAGGTCAGGCATGCTTCGCTTTCACGCCTGCAGATGTCCAGGATGTTGCTGCATGCCTTCTAACAGTCACACGTAAACGTGAGCACATTACTCCTGTACTGGCCTCCCTTCACTGGCTCCCTGTGCCATTCAGGATCAATTTTAAAACGTTATTATTTTTTTAATCACTGAATGCTCAAGCTTTGCAACCTTTTCATCCATGCAGGCCACTGAGATCAGTCGACCACCTGCTCCCAGCAGTTCTGAAATCTAGATTAACGCAAAGAGATGGTAGGGCGTTTGCAATCACAGCCCCCAAGCTTTGGAATGAATTACTCCACTCTGTTAGACAGGCATCTGCGTTGTCATTTTTTAATCACAGCTCGAAACATGGTTTTATTCCTTCGCTTTTAACTTAATCTGAGAGCCCTGTATGTTCAATTACAAATTTAGCTGTTATTAACTATTTATTCCTCTCTCCTGTTTTAATGTTCTATTTTGTTTGTCTCGGCCCATTTTATTTGGCCTGTCTTAGACCCCAAGAGTTAATTACTCTTGGTGCTGTGGCTGTATGTCCACACGTTTCATTTATTTGTATCTTGTTTACACGTATGTGACTCACAAATCATATTATTCAGCACTTTGGGTTGCTTTAAGTGTGCTTTATAAATAAACTTTAACTTGAGTTTTAAAATAAAATATCTTCTAGGCACATTCAGTAACTTTTATAGAGAAAACAAATAGAACATATTATTTTGAACTGAACAACCACGATGGACAAATTTTATTTTTTTAAATTAATAATTTAATTCATTCGATTAACACATTCGCACAATCTACGGCTTGATATGTGCATATTATAAACAGAATTACTAAGCATGAATCAGTCCTTATTAGTTATTTAAATTTGTCCACAGATCGTTCCCTGAATCATACTATAATGATAGACCATTTGTAAAAAGAGAAAGAAAAAAAACATCTATTGCTAGAGGTACTTTGGGGTTTTTCGTTAATTTATTTTAAAAACATCCTAATAGCCAAACTAGCAGTTACCTGGCTACATCTATTAGTTTCGAAGCAACACGCCGCCTGAAAAACTCAGGTTTCGGCAAAATGTCGATAATACATCACAAGGACCAGAACTTCGCCTTTCTCAGTGATCACGTGTTCTCTTAGCTTTTCCTGGTTCAATCATTACGTGTTTGCCTGCAAAGAATTATGGGAAACTGTGTTCATAAATGAAAATCAAACATATAATACTATGAAGATGGTCACTAGAAGCACTACATTATCCAGCAATACGTTCAACCACTGTAAAGCTGACGTGTGGTTTACAATTTCGGTATCGCTACAAGTTACCGGTAACTGTTCGCCTGTTATCTGTGAATTATTTTTGTAGATTTTTCGCCACATCTCATGGTTCGTAAGTGTACAGCTGTATCAGACATTCGGGATGGCTGGAGAAATGTCAATACTGGGTAAATTTCAACTTCTTGTAGGCAATTAAAGAAATACTAAGAAAATCGTGAGATAGTGTGCCTTGCCTGTCTAGCTAGTCAACACGGATTTGTGACTGTAATAAGCATATTAATGTATCAGTTAGGTAAATTGCTATTTCTGTCTTGTAATGTCTACTAATTGTTGGTTCTGATTCAGTAGACCGTGGGGCGACTGGTTAACTAATACAGTAGAACATGATGGGTTTTCCTCCGTGGAAACATTATACAGACATGTAACACTTCGTTCTAAATAACCAACAGGATCAGCTATTCTAGCGCTTCTCCTCGCCGGTTACCTTGGTCAGCAGTACCTGCCTCCCCCAAAGCCTAAGGTGATCGGTTTGGACTTGGGGACCACGTTCTGCTCCGTGGGAGTTTTCCACGCAGGGACCGGCGACGTGGAGGTCATCGGCGACCAGGAGGGCCGGAAGAGCATTCCCAGTGTGGTATCGTTCACCGCCACGGACATTCACGCAGGCTACGAGGGGCAGGAGCTAGCGGACAACAATCCCCACAACACCATTTATGATGCCAAGCGGTTCATTGGGAAAATTTTTGAGCCCGAGGGCTTGGAAGAAGAAAGTTCCCGTTATCAATTCAAGGTAGTTAACTGGAAAGTCTGTAAAAGTGTATTAATTATGCAAAACTTCTATGTACAAATAATTATGTTTTACTTATACAAAAGATTTCTGAGGGCAGAAGGGAAAAAAAAGATTTATTCAGATAGATAACCAATCAGATTGTAGAGGAGATGGGTCCAAGCAACCAATCAGATATCTAATGAGATGTAAAACTCCCACAAGTAAATGTTAACAGGTCAGTCAGTAATAAAGTTACTGTTTTATCCCCCACGCCCCAGGTGTTGTACAACAACGGAAGTGCAGAATTTTTAGTTTCGACCAATCGCACATTCACAGTGAGCCCAGAATTCATTAGTTTCCAGCTCTTGCGGAAGATGAAGAAGATGGCTGAGAAACACCTAGGTGTGGTAGTCGAAAAGGCGGTCATCTCTGTGCCAGCAGAGTTTGACGAGCGGCAAAGGAACTATACCATCAAGGCTGCCCGTTTGGCTGGTACGTCTCTCAGTTGCCGGCTGGTCCGGCTCGGCTTTCAGACAGTTGGGTTTACTGCAGTCTTTGTGAATTGTTTATGTTTTAATCTGCGTACGTCACCTTTCCCTGGTCAAATCCAGGGCTGGAGATCCTGCGGGTGATCAATGAGCCGACTGCAGCAGCCATGGCGTACGGGCTGCACAAGGTGGACGTGTCTAACGTGCTGGTGGTGGACCTGGGGGGAGGGACGCTGGATGTGTCTTTGCTGAACAAGCAAGGGGGGATGTTTCTCACCAGGGCCATGGCAGGTAGGTTCGAGAGGCCACTTGTCACAATATGATCATATGGTGATAAGAGGAACCATTAATGCTTTTGTTTGTGTTTGCCAAGGGAACAACAAGCTTGGGGGACAGGACTTCAGTCAAAGGCTGTTGCGACATACCATGGAGAGGATCCAGCAGGAACACGGCACTCCACCCACGAGAAAAGAGGACATCCACCGCCTGCGGCAAGCCGTGGAGGCTGCCAAGCTCAACCTCACCTTCCAGCCAAGCGTCGTGCTGAGGATCCCGTTGCACCTGGAGACCGGGGAGGACCCAGAACTCAGTACACCGGTGGTATTTGAGGAGCTGATTACCAGGGATCTTTTCGAGGAACTCAACGCCGACCTTTTCCAGAAGATACTTGTGCCAGTGGAGAGAGTGTTGGCAGAGGGTCATCTCCACAAGGAGGAGGTGGATGAGATAGTGCTAGTTGGAGGCTCGACCCGCATCCCCCGTGTCCGGCAGCTCATCAGCGAGTACTTCAGCAAGGACCCCAATACCTCGGTGGACCCAGACTTGGCCGTGGTCACAGGTGTGGCCATCCAGGCAGGAATCATGGGAGGCTCCTGGCCTTTGCAAGTCAGCGCCATTGAGGTCCCGAACAAACACCTGCGCAAGACGAACTTTAGCTGATTTCCCCCCCCCTTCAAATGAATGAGATGGTTTTCATCTGATCGCTGGGCCACATGACCGAGTTATCAAATGATGTCCCACATCTCTGGTACCTCTCATAAAATAGGTGAGCCAGAACCTTGCAGTCAGCCTGAAGTTACTTAAGTAAACGTAGAGGAATATATATTTTTCTTACCCCATTTAAAACTTAGACTCCCTTTGCTGAAGGGAGTCAGACAATATCGAGTGTCTCTGTACACACACACATATTATAATTATACATGAGGAGACAATGAACAGCCTCAATGGGGACCTTTGCAAAAAGCATCGTCTCACAGCACGTACGGCTTGCCCGAGTTCACAGAGGTACGAAAGCTTTTGGAAAGACCCTTGCAAAGTGCCATAAGTGGCACTGTTTTCTATTTCGGAATTGAGAGCATAATATCCGCTGTGTGTTATTTATTTATTTATTGTCCATTTATATGAATTGATGTCTGGGTGCAGGATGACATATGGTGTGAAAGTGGCTGCGTCTGTAGTCACAGCTCATTTGGGATGTTTTTTAGTCGCTTGTTTCCTCGTCCCCGTGCCTTTTACGAAAGCTGCTGTTGTGCAGCCATGGCTGACATACAGTTGTCACCTTATCTTCCGATAGGATCATTTAACGGTGTCATTGCGGCACACGGTGCAGCCGCTGAAAGGCACTTTGGTGGCCCTGGCTGTTAGCTCCGATGGTTCTCACCTCCAGGGCTTTGCGTTCTTCTTCTGCCCTTGACTTTCTGCATTTTGAGTTTGTCTGGAGTCTCCACGCTTGTATAAGAATAATCTGGATAATCCACAACCCATGCGGTTCAGATCAGGGCTGTTCAAATCTTGACCTCGATTCTAAATCCAGGCCTTGTTTTCAGTTCTCCCATGCAGTTAAACATTTACTGATTCTGATTGGGCGGAGGCTTTCCGCCTGGCTGGAAAATAAGCAGGGCTCGGACCTTGAAGACCGTGATCTGTATAGCCCTGGGTATGATGAAGTGTCTCAAATTTTCCTCTAGTTTATAATTGTGTGTGAACGAGAGGGAATCCTGTGCATGTGCCCTATGGCTCTGGTGTTGGTTCCATGTTCACTGTGAACTTGTATAATGCAGTTGATGTGCGTCGTTCTACTCTCCTCTGAAAATGGGAAATAAGAATTCCACTCCGACACAACACATTGTGACAAAGCATTGTGTGTTAAACAATGAGCTCTGAAGACTGAACACTGGATGATAAAACTCTTGTGTCGTTCGCAAAGCGTAAAAGGGACTGCGCTATTGCGAAAGTTAGCTTGTTACCGATCAGCTAATGTTACAGTGGCGTTTCCAGTTGGCAAACATAGAAGCTGATACTACTGCATACTGCACAAAAATTCACTTGTTGCATTCCATAAGTTATATTTATAAATCTATGAATTTTACAAGCGAATTCAGAAAAATTATGCTGTGAACTTAATGCTTGGTGCAGTATGACATTTCTGCGTGTACATGGATACACGGATGTGTACATTCCCAACCTATTTTATGTGCAAACTTGCACACACAAATCTGCACCTTCACTAAATCTTTCCTTGCGATTTCACGGTTGCCGGTGACCCTCCTGTTTGGTTTCCATATAAATCTTTTGGCTCCCTCTTGTGGCCAACTGGTAAAAGTGCATGAACACAAACGGCACAGGCGTAAGAAATTTGTACAATTGCACTTTCAAAACGGAGACTTTTTATTGCACACATGAAATAACAAACCGAAACAGCGCATAAGGTACAAATATGTATTTAAAAAGTATCCGAGGAAATCAGTTCATCATACAAATTAATTAGAAGCTCATATTACTTTGCCTTTTCACCAGACAGAATTACCGAGTATTTTTTCTTTAGTTTATTTCCCACTGCGCATTAATACTAAAGAACATTTTTGTACCAATGTGCCATCTTGGAAGGGGAAAAAAAGTCTGCTGTGAAAATTGTTGACAGCGCCTTTGATTACTTCTGTCCAGATAGTTTTTGTCATTTCACATAAATGTCATTCGAAATTTGATTCTGCCATTAAAAATGATAAACGCCTGTTTAATCCATGGTTCCGTGTATGACACTGTCTTGCATGCACTCTCCTATACAGTAATATAATGTACTGACAAATGCAGATACTGTTACTGTGGCGAAGTTTCACAAATAATTGTAGCTTAGCGGTCAAATGACAATTTGTGACAGGAAAATAAAATAATTCAATGGAAAAAAATGCATGCTTACGTATGTGACGGAGACAGAAGAACATATAGAGACAACATGGGTATTGGGAGGTAAATTGATCAGCATTAAATTAGATTTCTTCATGGGGTGAAGCAGATTTCATATATACACATCAAAAATGGCATTAAAAAAAGAACATGCAAACGATTTGATGTTTCCAGCACATCTAAACGATCAGGATACAAACCTACAGTAGTTTATCGCATAGTATTCCAGTTGTCAGCAGATTCAGTAGCTTTTCTGGTAACGTGGGACGTCGCAGCTAATAAAACTATGGGGGCAAAACACTGCTTCAAATCCTCCACTGCGGCCTGGCCTAACCCAACGAGCGTCGATTTTTAAAATCAACTGCGCCTCTCAAAGCTTACAAGCACGAAAATTACATACTGCGAATGCGCAACACTGCGATTGTCAGCTATTAGAAAACTATATTTATTCAAATCTGTTGGGGTTTCGAAGTGACCTAGGAATCCTCACATCATCAAAAAAAATAATAAATAAATCTGTGTGGTTGCCAGGTCGTGCACTTCATTGTGAAATGTATGCAGGGAATAATGACTGCTTGCTTAATAAAAAAATGCTTTGGTATTATAATCATTAAAACACAAAGATATGTGCAATGAATTTAAATTGATCAGTATTACACTGCATTATGATTTGCAATTCTCATCTTCCTTTCTTTAATGGACACGCTGCACATTCCACTCATCCATGCATCCTGAACACCACCGTGTCAGAGTGACATTCTACCCAGATGAAGAAAAGAACGTCAAGGACATCATGAGCCTCATTTTGGTATTTTTTTCCTCTAATCTACATGTATTACAACACTATTGTATGCAAGTATCGACCTCTGATTCCAACACTAGGCTCATCACGGCGTCTACATAGCGCACAACATATGGATCAAGAGAGCAACACCACCAGGTACAAATTTTAGATTCCTACACATTACAAAATACATACTTTCAAATGCTCCTTTTTCCCAGAACAGCTATAGCATGCACAACCATTCAAATGTTAAAAGACTAAATCCAATTCACCACTTCTAAACATTTTAGGGACATTCGTTTTGAGGAACACACAGATGCCAAATACACGTGTAAAAGCATGCCGCGATCTAAAAATAAATGAGGCAGAATCGCGAAGATCAATTTCACGGCAAACTATCCAAAAATACCACTGGAGAACGGTCTTAAATATAGAAAACTATATTTAAAATAACAAAGATGGCTGTATAAAATCCAGCATGCAAATACACAGCCTGCCTAAGGGCAAAGAGTTAGTTATTCGGCAAACACTGTAAACGGAAAGGCGGCCGCAGACTTTGAAAGTCAGTCCGTTTTTTAAAAAAGTGCAATGTAAACTGCCACGCTCCACTTGAACGCCACCCTACGACGAGAGCAAGGACAATCAAAGTGACATTGACAGCCATGTACAGAACATTGTGTGTTTTGGCACTACAGCCGTATGTCTATCCGTAGCGCCAGGCACACCGAGTGGAACAAAAATAATAAAATTTTAAAAAGAATTACTCTCCACGTTTCCTTTGTGCGTCCCTTTTTAAATTTTATTTTATTTATTTTTTTTACCCGCCCGCTCAGTTGACAGTCCGTCATGGGGAGGTGATCCTGGCAAGCAAGCCCGGGTCAGTGGGCCACGCCGTCGTTGGTGTAGCGATCGTACCCGTTCCCCGCATACAGCTCCTCCGTGCTGCCCACTCCGTTGCTCAACTCTGTGTGGCGGGGAGTTTCAGGGGATGACGGCATAGCATGAGACACGCAAGCATAATTTACAATAATAATTAATGCAAAAAACCGTGCATTTTGCATGTTGCAATCCGATAACAGCTAATTATTTACGATTTATTCTAATTATTAGTTACATTTTCCTCATTGTCATCTATGCATTAAACACATACGGTTTTAGCATGTTAAATTTGGACAGTCTTCCCATTAAACCCGTTCTATTTTTAAATTTTGCTAGCCACCATGTTATTGCTAACAGTAGACAAATGCATTAAGGATATGGAACACATAAGAATGGGACACTGACAGGGAAACCTCAGCACTCTGAACTCACCTCTTATTGGCTGCCATTAGTGGTGGGCAAACCACAAGTGTGAGCTCTATGAATGGCCATGCAAGTCTCCAGCGGGCAGAAGGGTGCGGGGAGGGGGTGGGGAGGTGCATAGGAATGGTAGCAACGGGTAGTTAAACAGTTGGATGGGACGGGGTTGATGGAATGGGATGGGGGGACTTCAAGCACTGGAATGTGGCAAGGGCTTCTGGCGGCGAAGTCTGGGAACCTTTGGGAGATGTACAAACACTCAGAACGCATGCGGGGCTTACACTCACACACACACACACACGCAGACGCGCACACAGGCGACAGGCAGCGGGCTCAACCCCCGCCGGTTCCGGGGTCCGCAGTGCCCCCTAATCTCGTCACCTGAGAAGATGAGCTTCTCCTTCATGATGTTGACGTCCCGGCTGCTCCGCCGGACAGCCGCGCTCAGCATGATCTGCTCCGGGTTGTAGCTGCGGATCCCGCTCATGCGCCATCTGGAAAGCCACAAGGGGGCGCTTTAGCAAACCTTATATTAATATAACATCTTCTAATAATGTATATATAGTGAATTACAACCCATGAAACGCTTTATAAATTTTATATTATCCTTCACTGAATGGTTTAACAGCATTCATTCTGCTGTATTATACCAACATAACGGAAATACATTTTTCATTTATCCCATGTGAGACTTTTGTAAAGCATGCTCAGACCAGTATTCCCACCTATTTCTCTTGCTACAATATAACAAACATGATGTAAATGGTTTATACATATAGATGTGTGTGTATACATATAGATTATGTAACAAAGAAGCAGAGAAATGTTCAGGGAATCCGGGGACTGTCTGACCCAGCGATCACAGATATTATATATAGACTGTTTTGTAAAAAGCCTCTGCTAAGTAGGTCAAATGTAATATAAATGAACTATAAAAGCCTTAATTTTACCCACAACACAGTGAATAGGGTTGCAAAATTATTGGAGTTTTCAAAGTTGGAAACTTTCCATGGGAATTAATGGGAAAATATGGGACTAAATTGTAGGTTAAGCCTGTAACAGGGAATTTAAATGTAGTTGGTAGGGGGGGGGGCATCTTGACAGCGCTAATAGTGATATCACTGTGTGACCAAGTGCTTGGTAGGAAGGGTGTGTATGTGTGGAAAAACACCGCAAAACAAGCATCTGCATGAAAACGACCTGCGCATAAGTCGCATTCTATGTTGCATTATTCATGGCTTGCTTTCATAGCTGCATCTGACAGCTTGAGTTCAAGATTCCCAAACCTCCCCAGCTTAACTTCCCATGGAAAGTTTCTGAACATTTTCCATCCCTTTGCAACCCTAACAGTGAACGAGGACTCGAATTACCATGACAGGAAGTCAGCTCTAACCTGGGATGATTCTAAGATGCTTTTACAGTGGGGCGCTTAAGTGGGGCCAACCGAATCATTAGTCATATTTTTCGAGGGCCTATCAGCTTTCAGCTGGGGCTTGTGGCCCCACCCCTTAAGCCCCAGACTCCAGCTCGTCTTGGTTGCCACGTTGCAAAGACCTTTCGCTTGTCTGAGTCACTTTCTTATCAGCCCCAGAACGTGGGGCAGAATTCCCCCTATCTGGGTTCCCTTGATCCTCCTCGCAGGTGGGGTCCGGGGCGGGGGCCTAGGTGAGCGTCAGCCCACAGACCCAGCACCGCGAGCAAGGATGACATTCCGGGTCCTGCCCGCTCGGCATGGCGCCTCAGACATAAGACCCACAATGACTCCATTCACAAGTGCGACTGACATCCAGCTTTACTTTACAGAGCGAGCTGTGGTGAGATACCAAAGTGGTGCTTCTAAGACGTTCGACTTCTGATTGCTGTACAGAGAGAAGCATTTGTTTTGTTGTTTTTTTTGCAAGCAGGACAACAGACAGGAAGCTGCGGGGCTGGAGGTAAGAGGCATAAAAATAGAACAAAACAGCAAAGAGGTGATTAGTATGGGGGGGGGGGGCGGGAGGGCACTGATAGATCAAACTGACAGCTAGAATGATCAGATATTAATAGATGGACAGACTGAGCTGATGCTAAAGACATGTACGAAGAGTGGGACGAGTGGGTAAAGGTATTTATGGATTGACAAAGAAGAGCAGATGCGTAGAAAAGATGCAAATATGACAGTAAGTATTAGTGAGGAGTAAGAGCCAATCGGAGGATGGGGGGGGGGGGGGGACCATGTGTCTGGAGGGTCGTCCCAGTTACCTGATCATGTGATAGCTGAGAGATGCCAGAATGCAGCAGAGAGGAAGGGTTTACGCGTCAGGCAGAGTGGAGAGGGAAAGGAAGGGGAGAAACAGCAAGAGGAAAGAGAATCAAGAGGTCAGTTTGGGAGTGAGGAGTCCCACATCGCCCCCCCCACCCCCACCCCGCACCTCATTGGGGGATGGGGGGTGTGGGGTGCCAGTGGAAGGCGTTCCCTTCAATAACACATTAAATAGGGACAAGTGAGCTTCAAATGCAGCACCTCAAGAGCAGGGGGTACACCTAGTGCCAGATATCAGGTTCTTACTGCCGTAAGGGGGCGGTAGGACATGACATTTGTGAGCCAAGCATACATAGGGAGGGGGAGCCCATTAGCGGCACAGTTCCCACACAAAGCAAAGAGTGGCCCCAACCTCTATCTGCCGATAAATGATAAGCCCTACTTATCGGTGTCAAGACCTCACAAGTTCCCGGTCTTTCTGCTGACAATGGAGTGAGGCGGGAGATGCGAGATCGGTTTATGGGCCACTGCACCGGCCTCGCGTCTGAATACAGGACGACACCCATTCATCCATTCGCAGGGTCGGGGGATATTTGATGTCATGTCAGCGTGAATAATAAGCATTATTGACCACAGGCCCATCATTCACGTTGCTGAGGACTCAAAAGGGGGCAGCAGGGAGTGATCGCACCGGAATCACATAGAACCACGCTCAGAAAAGGTTGACGCCAAAGGTCAACCGCAAAGGTCAAGGAACGTTTCACTCTTGAATCGCTCCAGTAAACAGAATCATATTGAGGGATTTCTTTTTAATATTCATGCCTATTTATTGATGAGGAGGGTGACATTTCTGAGAGTCACACGGGAAGGTCTGTGGGAGAGGTAGACAGCGTGATGGCAATGGCTGTAATTAAGGATTAGCGAGATGCTAATGTAGGCTATTGGCAATAAGAGCGACTGGCATGGCTGCTGCTGTGGGTGGGGCTTGGGGGTGGAGTTTGGGAGTGGGATTTGGGGGCGGGGCTTGTTGGTGAGGCTTGGGGGCGGGGCTTGGGGAGCAGTACTGGTACTGGATGATTTGGGCAGCGGCCGCCGGTCCTTCAAAAAACAAATGCACAGCCAAAAGCTCAAGCGCTGGGGGGAGGTTGGCGGGGGGAGGTTGGCGGGGGGGCACAGCTGGGAAAGCAGGGGGAGCTCAGTATCATTTGAGGTAACCCCGACACCGATGCGATTCCGGGTGTGAAACATGAGATTTATAATGTGCTGGTTCAGCCACTGTAACTGTGGTCAGAACCCTTGCATCATATTTTACAGAACCATTTACAGCAGAGCTTGGTCCAATTACCCATATTTTCAAATTATGTGTCATAAAAAATAGATTTATGAGAGTACAGTAGAGTAAGACAGTAATGTAGCATGTGCTCCACACAAGACTGAACATTTCATCTTTAATGAATCTTGACATCAGTGTTTTTAGAAACACACGGTAGCTAATGAGATGGAGCAAAACACGAAATATAAAACCCCGGAGACACTGATAGAATGGGTGACCGATCACTGAAGGACTTCACTGCGTAACCACTTCCTGTGGAGTGACGTGAGCTGATGAACGCGGCAAGGTTCGAGGGCAGTACTTACTTCTGGAATACAAAAATTCCTACTACTGTTATGATGGAGACGAGATCCGTTATGACCCAGCTTATGCAGTATTCATCTGGAGTCTGAAAAGAAACACAAACTGCTGATGCAAGATGAACCTCTAGAGGGCACTAAACAACAGCTAATTTAGTTCCGCTCCCAGCCACAATTTCCAGCAATCATTCATGAGATTTTCTTTCAATAGTTTAATAGCATAAACAATCCCCCAAAATTAGAGGGAATGGGAACGACGACTCAGATCTTTAGGCATCTAAAACAATCACGAATCTCATCAGTAATTCTGAAGCAATTTTTATTGCGTACAAGAACTTCCTGTTTCACACATGAACAAAAACTGACTCAAGGGCAGTTATATAAACTGTAAACAAAAACAAAGGAAGGGGCGATTTTCCTGCTTCCTGTTAGGCCCCTGCTGGGGGGGGGGGGGGTGGGGGGGGTAAGTGAAGGTCAAAATAGAAGGACAGATGGGCGGTGCCAGGTGAAGGCTAAGCTCTCTTCCCAGTACATATGGTTTCGCAGCTGGAAACAGGGTGTTGGGGGGTGGGTGGGTTTACTGGGAAGGCTTACCATGAGCCAGATGGGGTAAGGCACCTTATTCAGGATATGGGGGGCATCAGAGGACACTGAAGGCACCCCACTGCACCAGAGTACGGAGTACAGCCATGGCTTATTCACAGTGTAGAGGGTGAGGCTCACGTTGTGCGCGAAGAGCACCCTGTAGGCCATGCAGACACACGCATCACTCACCCACACCAAACAATACTATATGCAGCAGCTGAATACAATACTGCAAAAAAAGTATTCTTCCTTCCAACAAGAAAAACTGCTCCGTTTCATTTTCTGCATGCTCGCCCTCGACGCCGAGTTCCCCCGCTACAAGGCGTAAACAGAGTCACGAGTGAGAAATTTTGCTTCTGCGCAGCCCGGCGGAACTTGCCGGACACGTACCGGACGTCCCGAGCGCTTGCCCAGTTGTAGCGCAAGAGGAGCCTGGAGATGCCCCCCTGGTTCGCAGCGGCCGGGGACTGTTTTTGCGTGGAGGTCTGCTGGAATCCCGGGGCCACCTTCCGCACCAACTTCCTGTCCTTGTCTGGGGTCCACATCACCTGGAGGGGGCACCCAGCGTAGCGGCCACTGAGGTGGGCAGAACTCCAGCATCCAAGTGTCACGTTATTTCTTACTTATTGCTCTGATATTTATTGACTCACTCATGCTATTTACATGCAACCCTACTGCTTCCAACATTCTAAACATCGTAACGTTATATTTACATTGTACGTCAATGTCATGACTTTTTTTGCATAAAGGTGAAGCAGTTAGCAGTTAGCATTTAGCACAGGTGCAGCATGGCAGAACGCCATTCTGTGTCACTGTATACTGTGTGACTATACATGGCTGGTGCCACAATGAAGCCCCACTTGATTTGATATTCTATACATACTCAAGCTAGCTTAGAAAGACAGACATCTGCTAGTAGCCTGTACATGCATAAGCACATAAACCTGTGAATATATCTACTTTACGCACAGAATTGATTAGCTTCCCCTAATATCAGATATATTTTAAGGTGCCTCCAGCGTAAAACTGGTCTTTGTGATTCCAGTCTATATTTCGTTCTACTGCAGACTCGATTTCTCCTGGCAACGGCTCCTGTCTTTATCAGTACGACAGGATCTGGTTATATAAGATGCATCATCCTCTTGCTTTAACGTCGCTGGAGGGAACTCCTCACCAGCTCCTGCTGGATCCCCGAACTCAGCACTGTCTCCAGGGTGTCGTTTATCCAGCTCATGTGGTGGGGGTGGCCGGGTGGGGGCCGCTGCAGTCGGAAGACCACCGAGCAGTTGAAGCCAGCTGCCAGCTCCAGGAAGTCCTCCAGGCTGCACAGGGACTGGTTCTCAGCCTGCACCAAGTCTGTTTTGGACAGGGACCCCACTGTCCAGAAGGGGTTATCCTGTAGGCCGGGATTGAGGGCGGGTGGGACAAGAGGCCAGCAGAATGACAGATCACAACTTGCCAAAGTAAGGTGGCCAATCAGCAGCCTCATACAGGAAGTCAATGACCAATGATATCCCAGCAGCTATACTTGTATGCATCTCATTGGATCTATGGATGCACTCCTCTTGGGATGTGTCCAAATTCAGGCGATTCATCCTTCAAAGGCTGCATTCAAAGACCGAGTGCAACACAGCCACCCGACAAGCCCGTCCCATTTCAAAATCTCAGATGTGGTCTAGGAATGCGTCCTGTTGCCAAGTCGTGAAGGATCCACCTGATAGCAGCCCAACATTTCCCAAGATTCATCACGTGGACTTTTGAAGGACGCAGCCTATAAAGGCTACGTAGACAACGTCCTTCAAAGGATGCAGCCCCTCAATTTGGACACAGCCTTCATCTCTGTGCGTTGCACTTGGTTGTGGCAGACCTTAATCCATTCAAGTTGAATAATCAAATCATCAATTTGACTCAACTTAATGAAGTGCCTGTTATGCCATTAAAAAAACACACAAAAAAAATTGTCTCTGCTTGAGGAACCAAGTGATGAAAAAGACAACTAGATTAGGATAATCAAGAACAAAAAACAGGAATGATGATTGTTGGATGGGGGGATACCTTGATAAACCACTGTCCTGCATTGAGAGCCTGCAGGTCGGTCCAGTTGAACATAGAAGCAGCATCAAACTGCCTGTCGGGGAAGACCTGCTTCACGTCGGTTGTCCTTCTCAAGGTGCGATCACGCAAAAGGAAGGGGACCCCATCCACGCTGTGTAGTGAAACATTATTTCTGGTTTTTACACAGTGTGACGCTTAATATAACCCCTAGGGAGGGGGGCCGTTAGCCCCCCCAACTGTTCTGATTTCTGATTCCAGACATGCCTGCCCATTCTGGCTCACTGCAGGGGGGGGCAGCAGGTAGCATAGTGATTAAGAACACAGACTTGTCAACTAAAGGTTACAGGCCCAAGTTCAAGGAGATGCCCTCGTGTATTATATTTAAGAACAGTAGCTAAATTGACCTGCTCCATATAAGCATCCAAAGGTACAAAAAAGATTGCAGAAAATGTTTGGATGAGAGCATTAGGGATGAGAAATAGCCAAGTAACCCTATGAAGCTCTACAAAAGCAAAAGAATGTCATTCGCGGCTCAGTATTTTAAAGTCATAGTGCTGGAAAGTATGTTAAGAAATTTCTAGAATGTGCAGGTCATGTGACTATTAAAAAAGTAGCCTAAATAGCCCAGTGTGCAGGTGCCCCGCGTGCCCGGACCTCGGCCAGGCCGCGTCTGTCGTCTTGTTTAATTATTCAGCGTAGCCTCTGGGATGGCTCCGTCAGACCTGCCTGTCGTCAGGGGTCATTAATGCTGCTCGGGGCGGGGGGCAAATCCCTCTAGCAGGTTCCAGTCTGACGGCTCGTCCCCAAGACCCCCGGGAGCCAGGGTGTCATTTCGGAAGCCAGCAGCACCCCAGATTTTAACAAAGACTGAATTCAACCAAACCGGGAAGAATGTGCATTTGCCCGTAACACAGAACCTGCTTAGATTCATACTGTTGTTCCTCACTGCTTCAGCTACATATCTGTTGTCTTGAGGGATTTAAGTAACATTGGTTTATTATTATTATTATTATTATTCCAAGTATATATATATATATATATATATATATATATATATATACACACACACACACACACACACACACACACATCACTGAAAAAAAATGCCCTTTGGTCAATGCACAGCTCTGCATTAATATTGCACATCGCATCAAAACTAAGTGTGGTCTGCTTACAAACTAAAGAATTGTGATTGGAGGCCTAAGAGTGCTTAATCTCTCATGACTGAATGTTCAGTTTACTTTCCTGCCCAAGAGGCCCAGTGGGAGCAAGCAGGGGCCTCAGGTTTCTACTGGACTGACTGGTTTATACTGGTTGGGCTACCTGATAGTCACGTCGGTCTCCAGGCCGCTGACCTTCAGCTGAATAGCTTTCTGGAAGGCCATCATTGTGTTCTCCGGAGCCAGCTGACAGGGAAAATGGAGAGAGCTTTCATTAGTATATTAGCACAGATAGCTTTATATCATCTTGTGGCATAAAAATGTCAATATATACACTGTAGCCAAGACGGCACTAAAATGAAAACTGTCGTGGACTGTCTTGGACTTCCAGAATGTTTAGTCTAGGTGTCCTTCAGGTGCTGATCAGCCATGAGATGCCCGCAGCCCAGTGACTGGCCCCGATTAACCATATGGGCATTTTGGCATGTGGGGCACTGCGTCTGGGGGGGGGGGGGGCGGCGGGGCACCAAGCAGGACAATCCTCCATAAGGCCCCCCCCCCCATCCCACTCACGAATAAAATGACTGCGATTGTATATCCTTCTTTTCTCTGCGTTTCATCCATTTTTTAATTTTGTGAGCCACCAATCAGCTTCTCTTCTTTCTGATGTGACATCACGCAAGCCGTGTTCCAGCACTTAACACTCTTAATCCGGCCCTGGGTAGCGGGCATCTCTGGGTGGGAAGCTGAGAAGTCTCGCAAAAGGGTAGCATCGCGCGACACTGTTTAGAACACGTCCTGAGAGCGGTGGCGAAGACGCCACAGAGGGCGGGCAGCGTAACGCGCTTTCCTGCGCGTAGCAGGGTCCCGCCAGGCCAACTCACCATTGGCGCCCCCTGGTGTCCAATGATGGCGGGCCTTGTCTTGAGATCGCCTCGGTTCATGATGCACGGCGACTTGATGCCAAGTGGCACCAGGTAGAGCGTCAGCAGGGTGCCTGCATAGAACAGCAGGAGGGCCGCTTGGAACCCTGGGGGGGGGGGGGGGGGAGGGGGGACACCTTACAGCAGTGCCAGATGTCTGCAAAGGCATCAACTGGACAGTGGACAGAGCAAGGATATTAAAAAGCACTCTGCATGTTTTTGGGTCAGTCATACCTGTAAGCAAGGTACGTAACGCAATATATCAGCATATAAACAGTGCAGAGATAAATGACAAAAAAATTTACGCTCTGATAAATAGGCAAGACAAAACAAAAACCGTAGCAGCGTCCAGCGTCTCTCTCAACTTCAGAGGGGAAAAAAAACGAAGAAAAAAAAGGCAACATATTTGCCGCAGATTCTTTTCCCATCACCAAGGTTACGCAACGTCAACGCCAATCGCTAAGCGGGGTCCTAAGGATTCTCCTGGCTTATCCATTTCGCCGCACAGGAGGTGGTCACATGAGCAAAGGGGACATATCGGGTCAAGACTGGGGGTCAATGCAAGACTGGAATGTTCCAGAAGGGCTCTAGTTACAGGTGTAAGAGGTGGGAAAATTCACCACTGGTGTTTCATTGGCGTTCTTACGAAATGTCACTGTTTAACAAACCCCTGCATTTCAGCTCGGATCACGTTAGCCCTCTGGACAAGGGAAGTGGATTTCTGGTGGGGAACAGCCTCCGATGGTGGGCATGAGAGACACAGACAATGATGAAACATTTTGTCATGTGGGGTAGAAGTTGCATGCGCATGACGCCAACCTGGAGGCGTCAGACTGGGGGAGAGCATTGAATCATCTGGCGTCGCTTGGCTGGGCTCGCTGACAGCCGGGCCGAGCGGTGACGCACAAATCTAACCCACCGTACCGGCACGTGAGCGTGCGAGAGAGCGCACAGCGGCAGCATCTCTCGTGACAGGCCGCGGCCGCCATCGCCACCCCGGTGCGACTAGGGCTGGAGTCCACAAAATGAATCATAGCCGGAACCCCGCTAGGTAGCGTGTAGTCTGCCGCCGGTGTGCGGAAAGGGAGGGGCTTACACATTCTCTCGGCGCGGGCCACCTGGCCTGCAATCAGCCACGCCAGAGCCGTGACGGCGATCACGGCTCCGATGTGAAGAAAGGGACCTGTGGCCTGGAAAAAGACACAAACACCTGGATTCCTCTCCTTCTTACAGCCTCGAAGTGACGATACAATTTCCCTAACAGTCATGGATCAGAGCAGCTCATAAAACAGTTCATGGGATGCAGAATGTAATCAACCATTATACTGCCCTACAAAAACAACACAATAATTATGCGGACACTGAAACGTAAAAGTGATGTTTTGCCTTGCTTTTAGAGTGGATTTAGTGGTTTCTGTAAATTTTACACTGGTTTCTTCAAAACCGAGCATAAGCTGAAACAAGATATTTTGTTACAAGATAAGAGAGATTCCATTTTAATAATATATTCAGTTATTGTGTTTGCCCTTGTTGGGCAGTATATTTGACTACAATAACTAATAGAAAATAACTGTGTTGATATCTTATTAAGGCTTTAAGTGGTAGGGTTCAATAATGTTTCATGTCAATACTGGTCCGTTCGAGCTTTCAGGTGACTAAATCTCATATCTCTGGCCATACTTTACCAAATCCAGGAACACAATCCTCATTTATAACACTGTCTCTATAGGAAACGATGCCATGATTCACTATGCAATGGTCTGAGTTATGACTTGACTTCCATGCGATGGAAACAGGCTGTATTTTTAGCAAGCACTGATATAAAATGCCTTTAAAATGCAGGCTTCCTATGGACTCCCAGCTAGCTCTCGGTTCCTTTAAAAGCAGTCAGTAGTCGAGGTCACCGCTTCAGCCACTCGGCAGTATGAACCAGCCTTGAATAATTGATGGATGCTGGCAGATCTGCATTCATGATTTTGGGCGGGGCCTGTACCTGGAGAGAGATGGCAATGATATCCCATTCCTCTCCCCACGTCTGGCCGACTGAGATCATCCCAACGACGGTGGTGAGCAGAGCTGCGGTGACGCCGATCTGTGGGGGGGGAGGGGGTGATGCATTGTGAATAACTACACCCCCTCAAAAACAACCCATCAGAAGCCAGACACACCCACACACACGCGAATGCCTAAGAGCTAATTAGGCTGGTAACCATCCAGAGCTTCCCACGTCCAGGCCCATGAAGGCCCGAGAGCCAGCAGAACATCATGTGGACACCTTGTGCATCCAGTGAAGGTTCAGCTGCTGTCCCAGAGCTATGTGACCGAGGGCGAGAACCTAAGAGAGAGAAGACAATGATAATCCTCAGTAGTGAAATAGACCCCACCCCCATATCTACCAGTACAAATCATTTGTATAAAATGAACACTCAGGGCCACCTGTAAGGGGGGAGAAAGGGGACCCAGACACTAGGGGGCGCCCATGAGTATGTGATCATGGATAACAGTAGCTTGGGTTGAAAAAGGCAGGCCATTTGGTAGCATTTTTCAGGGGCACAGTCTTTGTGCAGCTCAGAGTCCCCCCCCCCCCCCTTTAGTTCGGCGAGGTTGTCTGTGATAAGTCACTCCGCCATTTTGGTAGTGGACCAGATTTCTGTCAGGAGCGGCTGGCTTTGTGCGCCTGATTGGGTGACGACTCACCATTAAAAACGCAGTGTAGGTAAAGCCCGCCGCCGTCATCGTCAGGACGGTGATGGTGCCGTCGTTCCACTCCCCCGATTTGTTGTATAGAGACCTTAACAAGCAGGGAAGACATCAGCACCTCCACATCCACCGCCTGTACCACGCCGCTGCTAATAATACCACACTGATCCGATATTCATACCCTCGGGAGACATTAATTTCGGTTAAGTCATTATACTTGAGTTATAAATGTGCGAAGCAGTGGCTTAGACCAGTGGATGGAGGGGGGCAGGAGGGTTTATTAGTACTGTCAGTTTACATCCCCAGGATTGAAGAAGTCACTGCCCCCTGGAGACCTGCGTGACCCGAATGGTCCACAATTGGCACTAGGTGACAAGATCCATAGAGGCAGAGACAATGTATGACAAGGAACCACATGCCGTCACAGATGTTCTGCTAGGTTCAGAAAGTCCATAGGCCACAAGGAGAGGAAATGGCTGCTTCAATATTAGTTTAAATATTAGAACTCGTGGCCATAGGTGGGAATTAGCGGGAGAACATTTTAAAGTGAATTTGAGAAAGCACTTCTTTACACAGCGTGTAGTTAGAGTATGGAATAGTCTTCCTGTTAGTGTATTGCAAGCTAAAACCCTGGCTTCCTTTAAATCAGAGCTAGATAAAATTAACAACTCTGAGCTATTAAGTTCTTCCCAAAGGAGCTTGATGGGCCAAATTTAGCTCATTTGTAAATTTCTTGTTCTTCTTATGCTCTTTTGAAAGTACACAGAGATACAAAGAGTTTCAAATAACCTAGTCAGCCCAGGATCCTTTCGCTACCATCACGACCAGAGCTGTAGATGAATGAGGGAGAGTTTCGGAAACGTCTGCGAGCACCACCTTGCTGGGGAGGCCGATGCAGGTGAGACAGACACATGCATTGTTGCACACGCGTCTAGGTGACACCTGAGTAATTGGCATGATCTAATGAAGGGCGATTAAAGGAACAGGTCAAGAGATTTTAATGAAAGGAGAGACCAGGACGGGAGCAAGGACCACGAAATGTCTTCTAACTGGGTTAGTGTGTCTTTTACAGATGCTGGTCCAAAGGGGACCTTCCCAAATTCTGCTCGTGTTTCGGTTATAGCAGCAATAGGCCACTGGCTGGGATATTAAAATCGGACGTGGGCGGGACAGGGAGCATTAGGCTGCATGCTGTCAGGTTTCAAAAGCTTAATAAATAACTAACAAGGAAGCTCACACTGACGTTTTCAGGAGACATTCTGATAAATCTATATAAAGAGCAGGAAGACTGGAGCGAATGGAAAATCCATAAACAGCAGAACCACAAAAAAAATCTTAAAAAATAAAAGTAAATGTGTCAGAACTTTGGCAGGCGAAGACATTTTAATTATTATTACTGCTACATTATTTCTGAGACAACCTACACAGCACATGTCAAAATATACAAAAAAAAAAACATTTGAGTCTGATCTTTCCATTCCTGAAGAGAGCTGCTTTGATGGTCCCATGACTAAGGATCAAATATGAGAAAACTAGTTACAAGACAACTTGGTAAGGAAAACTATTCAGCACTGATTAAGAATCTTACACCAGGTGTACTACTGCACAGCAAAAACATGGCCGCATAAATCTGAGGGAATATGGTAGCCAGTGACAGCAGAGAACCGAAAGCTCTAATGAAAATGGAGAGGGAGCCCTTGTGAATCTTGCTAAACTCAATTAAACGGTGCAGTAAATGTGAAAGAAAGATGCCTGAGAGTGTTTCCTCTAGCCAGCATTTTTCAGATGCTGGTGAGCAGAAATGACTCTGCTCTTCCCCGTTCTGCGTCGGTTTGTGCTGGCAGCTGGGTCTATCCAAAGCGTATACAGCCAAGAACACTGGCAGCAACACTGAAGGCATCAGAGGAGAAGCAGATTTAAAACCTAACAAGCAGGTTCCACGTAACAAGCTTGTATCCGGCCGGATGAGCCACTCGTGGGAATCTCTGCCACAGAAAGAAAAAGCAGGATGCAAAAGGGAAGTAAACTGTGTTGTAGAAGTGTCAGGTAAGCGGATGGATAACTAACAGAAAATTGGTAGCCTTTGTTATCCATGCCAATATCAAACATGATTTCCCATTTCGACATACAGTGTGTGCTGTGTACATGTATGCACTGAGTGCATGTCTATGGAGTTATTCCTGTTTAACAAGCCCCTCCCCCAGGATGTCACCTACCTTGTGTGACAGGTTTCAGGCTGTTCATTATTGTTCTCATTGCTCTATATACAATATATAGGCACTATAGTCTGAATCAAGCGAGAATTTCATTGCATGTACACGTGCGAAAACCTCTAAACTAGAAAATGAACATGATCAATGACTAATGATGGCATAGGAACTGATATTTGATTTTTGTTTAGCTATACAACTTGTAAAAACACAGGGGCAAGTCTAGGATTTTTTTATGGCTTAAGACCATAGTTCACAAATGGTGGGCAACCTTATCATTAGCCAATGATACGTTTAAAATTGGAGAGTAATGGAGGGGATGAGGCACTCCCAGGACCAATCAGCTTTCAGCTGGGGTCAGTGTCCCTGTGGCCCCGCCCCTGTATACACCCCTGCAAAAATGACATCAGGCGATCTTATTGGTGTGCGGCACCCCAATGACCTTGGTCTTCCAGGCCCCGCCCCATTTTACCCTCCACCCAATCGACCCCACGGACAGGTCCACACTCACCAGTTGAACTCGTTGTAGTCATTGCGTGCCTCCACCCAGAAGTAGAGCCAGACAAGAAGCAGGGAGAAGGTGCCAATAAGGATGAGGAACCACACGCACTCCCACTGAGAAACGGAAAGGCACACAGGTCACCCCATGGACCGACACAATGGGTATAACATTATTAACTCGCATTATTAAGAAAGGCCTGCAAACGCAGCTCTCCGAGACCCACTGCCTTCCACATGTTAATGAAGGACAGACGCACTGGGTTAACCACTGCAAACATCAGCATCTGATTAAATTTATTGATTAAGTTCATCAGGGTCTGACACTGGGACCAATATTATTCTGAAATATTAGCACTGGAAAAGATCACGCAAAAGCAGAACAAGCCTTCATTCTTAAGGGAAACAGTTTACAAATAAGAAAAAATGACGACCTATCCTGACCCCAAGAAACTGCTTCAACTAAGTTTGCAAACCTTTTTTAATAATGAGAATTAAAAACGTGAATGAGATTATAGCATTATCAACCCTTAATATTGGCATCACATTTCACACAAGTTTTTCCTTTCGTTCTTTTCCAAACTAGTTATTGAAGCTCAAAGATATTACATATTTATTTACTACCACAAAAGCAATGCTATCTATAAGCGACTATACGACTCATGAAATTCAAAAACACTACAAACAAATATCACAGTAAGAACTAAATTATAGGCTACATTAAATATTTGTCATTTTTTTTACCCAATGTCTCTCCTTGAGTTGCAATTAAATTCAGCACAGTCCTTCTTGCACATAAGGCTCTAAGATATCTGGGACCTCACTAATTTTACTCGAGCTCATTAACATGTACAAGCTGCTTCACACCTTATAGTCAGAACGTGCAGGTTTTCTGGAGATTCTTATACTAAAAAAAATCCGTAGGCAATAAAGCCTTCAGCTACGGAGGAATCTGCTAGCGGCTGTCAGGAATAGCCCCTCGTTCTCGCTATGCGAATCCAGTCTAGCTTAGGGCTATTTCAGACTTATTGGCTGACACTGGGGGTGACACAGTGGCTCAGTGAGTAGCACTATTGCTTCACACCCCCAAGGTTGGCAGCTCAAATTCTGCCCCCGCATTGTCTGCATGGAATTTTCATGGGTTACCTCTGGGTTTCTCCCACAATCCAAGGACCAGCATTAGTGCTGTGTCCCACTTGAACCAGTAAGTCGGAACCGTCAAGGTCCCAGTCGGAAATTTCAATGGAAATGCCCACCAAAGTCGTGGAAACCTTTACGATGCCGGCCTCAAAATTCAAGATGGCTGCACCCTTCGTCAACAGAACGCTGTAGTTGTTCGTATCGTTTGCACTTGCGTCTTTTTTGTGACTCGTTAAAATTGGTCATAGACTCAGTACTGTCCAACCGCTACCTGTGGAAATTATGCTATGCTGTTTGTATGTGCAAAACACCGTGCAATGTGTTGTTCTCAAGTGGTATTGCTAACAATGGCTAACAAACCTGGCTAGAATTACTACTGTGAAATGGCTTTCCAACTTGTTGTACTGCAACGTGGTTAACTCAGGCGTAATGTCATTTCTAGCTCCAATTTCCGAACCCCGAGGTAAATGGAATGTACCATTATGCTAGTTGGTGTAGCTAAATTTCCCATTGAGTATGACTGTGTGTATATGTGCATAGTGATGGACGAGCCCCCCATCCAGGATAAGTGATCAGAAGATCGATTGATAGCCGACACCGTCTCTGCTGCTATATTTGTTTGTAAGTATCTGTCATATTTCCCTCTTGGAATCATTCATATGGCTTCTGTACTCCATATAGGACTCCGTATTGAGTGATGCTTACGGAAGAAACAATCAGCCCCTTCCTCCAACACCGCTCTATGGTCCATTGTCCACTTCCGATACCGCTGATGAAAACGAGTGCCATGGGAAGGTAGCTGCACATATGTCAAAAGATTAACTTCTGTTAAAAAAAGGTATCCGTGCAAGCGCGCACACACACACACACAATATTTTTATTTTATATACATATATCCATCCATCTTCTGTAACCGCTTGTCCTATTAAGGGTCGCAGGGGGTCCAGAGCCCATGGGCACAAGGCAGGGAACAATCCAGGACGGGGTACCAGCCCATCACAGGGCACGTTCACACACACCACTCACTCGCATAGAGCCCTCCACCAACACTCGGTGCGTTAAATAGCCTCGCAATTTTTTTTTAACAGTAGTATAAATGAATGCTAATACAATAATACTGTTAGGAAAACGAATGTAACTCACAATTACAGGATAAGATAATATATGAATATTATTCATATAAAATATGAAGGTTCATTCTGTACAGACACTTGCTGCAGTTCATTGCTAAGATACAAGCATCCCTCCCCTATCAAAATGGAAGAAAAAATAAATAAAAATCACAGCATGAATGAAGTCCTCAAAAGTGACCTTTCTTCATGCTTTCAATCTTTAAAAGGAAACTTCCTCAGACATTCAGCTTCCTCACCCACATTAAGACACCACTTGCTTAGAGGAAATTAATTTGATTGTTCATATTAACAGAACAGAACCGACACTGTTGAATAAACTATCCTCTCTTATAAAGAGTGCAGATACAGCAACAGCGGAATATATCTGACACCCCCTCATGGTTTTTTTTCCCCCATGGAAGCTGGCTTAAGAACAGCCATCAAAATTAAACCTATTTTGGCAACACAACAATACACTGTTTTTTTATAAGCACTGTGTTAGTAAGATGACAACATACTTAAGTTTAATTAGCTTTCACTGTGGCAACAACCCGACTTTATATGAAGACGTAATGTGCATTCTAAATTTACTTTGCATTCCAGAGTCTTAGGCCTGTGATAGACGTGGAAGTGGATCCAGTGTCTCTGCACCATTTAGGTGAGATGGGAACGATCTTTGGCTATACTGAAGGTGTGTGTGTGTTGGGGGGGGGGGGGGGGGGGGGGTGACACATTAATGGCTATGAATCCACATGTCAGTGGGCGGAGCTTGACTGACATCAGCAAGGAAGCCATGTCAAATGGCAGGCGGCGTTTGTCACGCCCCAGAATATGGGCGGGGTTTCAACCTGTCAGTCACAGGAGGAGCGCTTCTGATGAATCCGCAAGGCCGCACGCTTAAAATTATCCACCTGCAGAAGGAAGCAAAATCGTGCCGTTTCCTTAAATAAAAGCACCGGCTAGAAGCCAGGAAATAAAAATAAAAAATAAAATCAGGCCCCAAAGGGATTAAAGGCATCTTCTCAAAAAGAGGTTGCTAAATTTGTTGCACTCGTTGCTGAAATTAATCACATTTGAAAGAACAAGGAACATCTGAACCAATACATCGTTCCTTTGGTTTTTGCTGACGCTGCATGGCTGCCTGCAGAACTAAGGCAGTGCAGCCTTTGCAGAGACGCTCCCCCGAGGTTAATCCTAAATTAACTTTATTAATAACCGTCCTGCATAACGTTTCACAGCACTGGAGGCCACCAGACAGACTCAACCGACGCCAAACAGCGTCAAGCCTCACAGGACACAGCCCTTGGCTGAAGAGGGACACTGCTTGGGTGATATTTGATTACATCAAAAATTATAATTAGCTATTTACCCTTACAGGATTTATGGAGTATTATTAAGGTATGAGATTTCAATAACTCCTGTAAATTTCATGTACAAGGATTCAGTTTCTGTAAATAATAAAAAAAAGCCAACAGGCTGAACACCCTGCAAGAGTTTTTCCCTGCAATTAAAAAACAAACTTTATAAAGCCTTAACATATCTCTTTTTTTTATGCGAAATCATGAGGATGAAGAGCACACAGTTCCCTCAACAGTAAAGATAGCAACATTAAAAATAAAAACAGCACACTGAGAGCATGAAGACCCATCAACTAGAAAGAGGTTAGCTTGAATGTCATAAAAATCGAACCGCTGAACAAGGATGAGCGAAACGGAAGCAGAAATAAGCAACCCCCCCGACCCCTGCACACGCCACATGAACTGCGCTCAGTGACAGGAAGACAGCGAGCACAGGAGTAGTACATTACACGCTGTGTTTCACTGACCGTCGCAAGACTATAAATGGAAACAGAAAGGCATTGTGGGAAAAGCCCACATCACTGCACATTCTCTGCTAAATCTGACGTGAACAAACAATCATTTCCACGCAGTGCTGTTTTTTTTTTGCACCCTTTTATCCACGTTCCATAGCTGCTTATCTAATATAAAGTCATGTGGAGAATGCTGCCTATCCCAGTAATCGCAGGGCATGAGACACAGGACGCCCAGGACTGGATTCCAGTCCACTGCGGGGCACACAATCACACTAAGGGGTGCCGTAATGGGAAGCAAAATAATTGTATTGGTCTGGGTTTGGGGCTCTGATACGTTTTCATGGGGCCCTGATCCCACTGTGGGCAATTCACCTAAATCTCACCTGAGCTTTGGAACAGCTGGGGGGAAAACCAGTGCAGGACTGGAGAATGAAAGCCCTCAATCCTGGAACTCTGAGGTCACGAAGGTACCTTTTCTTAAAGGGTCACAGGGCATAGCAGCTCTAGTCATTTATGTATGTGTAACACAGAGCCTGTACATCTATGCTACTCCTAGATTGAGGCTCCTCCAGTTATCCAAAAATGGCAGTTCCCATGGTGCGGGGGGCCACTGTGGGAGTTTCCCTGGTGACGGTCAGCCACACCACTCTCAGGCCACTGGGTGCCACAAAAA
Source organism: Brienomyrus brachyistius (assembly GCF_023856365.1). Taxonomy (NCBI): domain Eukaryota; kingdom Metazoa; phylum Chordata; class Actinopteri; order Osteoglossiformes; family Mormyridae; genus Brienomyrus; species Brienomyrus brachyistius. The sequence continues at coordinate 11,334,273 of NC_064549.1, read as the reverse complement.
TCTGTTCATTTCCCTGAGCAGCTTACTGCTAATCCACCTGCCCCGATCCGCTCGGGCGCTACTCGGCCTGGATGCGGCCGACAGTCAGTCAGGCACACCAGAGTGACCGTAGGACAGTGGCAGTGGTCCCGGGCATCGCAGGAGTGGGATGGGATAAAGGGATAGAGACTTAATTTGGGCACAATGGAGCGGAGAGAGTATCAACCAAAGCAACTAGGAGGAAACGAAAGCATCAGCGTAAGCGGTACAGAAAGCAAATGGATTCAGCCCAGGTGTGTTGCTGCGTATCAGGGTCTAGGTTTACACCAGAGCAGTGTTTCCCAGCCCAGTACTTAGGGACCCCCAGACCTCCCAGTTTTTGAGGGAGCAAAAAAATGACAGAAAGCTGGGAGGGAGCAAAAACATGGACTGTTTGGGGGGCCCCCAAGGACCGAGAATCACCGTTCCAAAAGAGCTTTATTTTAATTCACTTAAAGATTTCACATATGTGGGCTTGTTTAATTATGGGCAATTATAATCAGTCACAGAAGTGTGTTGCTCTAACTAAATGCAGCGTAGGTTTAATGTGATCAGTGCTGAATGAGGTGGAACATGCGCCGGATTCATTGCCATTTTCAAGCTACCAGCCGCGTTTGCTGGAAAGTAGACAAACGAGGGAACCACCTTCACAGATACGAGCACCTCATAGTCATATCCACAAAACACCCCCCCCCCCCCCCACACACACACACACACACACACACACAAGCGTGCTTTATATTCACAATTCCCTCTAGCATCAGGTGGCGAAACACAAACATTCCTGCCTCTACTTGTTAGCATTTGCAAACTCAAAATGCAGTTGCTGTTGCTCATTCGGAAAGTTTACGGTTAAACATTTGACCAGCACTGGGTCTGAGTTTCAACATCGTACTGCAACCTGGGTCACAAGGCCGTACTGCTGAACAGTGATGGACAGACCTGATTTACCCACCTACTGCTACAGGGGGCTGAACTGCAGACAAAACAAAGTCGATGACAGATTGCAGGATCAAAGCCCCAGGCAGTGCATTTCCAGCCACTCCTGTCCAAAATATCCTCCAACTGCTCTTCTCCCCTTTCCTCATCCAGGTCAGAACTTTCTCCTCTTTCCTCACATGATACAGATGCAACCACCATATGACACTGACCTGTACGTGAACCTAAGAATGTGTGAAGGAACACTTTACATCAGCAGTGAGCAACAACTAATAATATTGTATACATTTATACTATATAAATGAAATACATCGGGTTTGGCTTAAAACAGGCGCAACAGTCTTTTGCACTCATATTAGCTTGTATAAACATTTGGTTTTACTCCTGATGAGGTTGCTGATTAGGGCCATCTTGCCTAGCTCTGCAGTTGTGTTACGCATTAAGTCCCCTTGAATAAATCTGAGAAATCATGGAAGATCAATAGCGCATGAAAGTACAGCTCGGGGATTGCCGCAAGTCGTTTCGCTTGTACACAGCCCTTGGTGTCCTGGTCTAGGTTCAAGTCAGCGATGATAATAACAGCCAGGCCAACAGCAGTCAACCCAACCGTAACTGGCACCCGCCATAAATCAGAGCTGAACTTTCATGGACCTGCGGGAGTTGGCTGCTTTGTTTCATGGGCAGAGATGACAGCAGATATTCCTCTGTATGTAGCTCATCGGGGGGTCGTCCGATGTGGGGATCAGAGAGGATGCTGCGATGTTGTGTTGTCAGCTTCCTCAGTTCTGCTCCCCAAGCTTCTGGTCTTGCCGTCATCGCATTATAGTTACTGCGCTCCAACCACATCACGTCGGACTGAGTGGCCCTTCTGGACAGCTTGGACAAGTCTATGAACCGCACCCCTCTGCAGTAACCGTTTGACTGATGGCCTTGGCGTGAAACAAAAGTCACATGACCTGAAGACAAAACAAACCTCTCGAAAATGACGTGAAGGCTACGCAGAACAGAGCAGGGCAGGCTGGCACCTGAAGACCACAGCAACACAAACCCTCATTTACAAAACCTCACATTCATTACAGACGCCCAACAGGTAAAGCAGCACTCTACTTCTTGGCATGTTTATTTCTGTAAACATCATATTATGTGAACTCAGATGCTTTCATTTAAAATTGAAAGGAAATAAAAAATTAATTTTTCCCCGTATAATCAAAGTGGGCTTTCGCAGCTTTTTGTTGACAGCCAAGACTTCAGCCTTGTAATGCCAAGCTAGTCTCTTGCCATTCGCTTCTAGAAAATTCAAACATGAAACCAGAAGTGTATGTTGTCCTTTCCGTTTGTCTATCAGGTCGTATTTCCTTCCTTGTCCAGCACTTCGGTCAGCTGTTATTGTTGTTTTTAAAGTGCTTTATAAATAAACGTGACGACTTTAGTGATTTTTGAATGCATAAAGACAACTTTAATAACAGGCCTTGACAGGATAACTATTTGGACAGTAGGGAATTACCGCCTGTAAACAGCACTACAGTACAGTATCTCTTTTTTGGAACAGCCTGAGTGGAGCAGATATATGCCAGGAAGATCAGAAACCAGCAGGAGGCGTGATCGTTAATAGACTGAATTTAAGGCCACAGATTTAAATTGTAGGAATACAAATAGTTCAACCACCCTAAAGACAATACTTCAGGTAAAGTACCTCAGTAAATACACGGTTCCATAAATGAGTAAAAACACAGTTTGTTGCCTTTAGACAGAGGGTCTTGATTAGAATTAAAAACGTAATCTGTATGTGTCCAGGAAATGTTAACAAGCCTCTGTTACTAAAACAAAAAAGTCCATTTTATACACATACCTTTGTGATACCAAAAGTGCCCTTGTGAAATATTATATTATGCATGCGGCCACTTAAATGTTAAAGGAGGTTAATCATTAAATCGAAGGGAGTGACCACAAGCTTGCAAACTATGGAGTCCAAATACGAGTTCAATGCAGAGAGGGTGGCTGTATAACAAACCCCAACAATAAAGCAGAAATTTCAGTAATACAGTGAGACACTTAGAGCCATATTATTCTAGCCATCTCGGGCCTTTGGTTCCCCTTAAGAAAAGCCAACGGGGAAGGTGTCACAGGTGACAAATGTAACATGGGGCTGCTACGTAGCTAGCAGGAGAGCGGCTCCTAGATGCTGGAGAGCGGCTAGCGGCCGGCCGCTAGCTGGAGAGCGGCTAGCACTGATCTGGGTAGCTAAAAGGGTGCTGCCACCGAAAGTTATTACTAGGGGGATGCTTTCTAAATCTGGAAGCTGCTATTGGAAAAGACTCTTGCATAATAAATAAGACACCTCAATATACTAATTACTAAAATGGGTTTTTGATTTAGCTCATGCCTTTAAAGCTAATTAAATAGACAAAGAGGAGGGGCATGAAGTAAAGCTGTCATTGGGCCGCCTTTTATCGGTGTTCCCTGGCCCATAAAAGGCCGTCTGGGCCCGCTTTTGTGCTGTCATGCGTCAGGGGATAGCACAGCACGTGGAGCAGAGAAAACTTCAATTATTAGTGAGGTGGGATCCGCTTTCGGAGCAAATACCCCCCGCCCAAGCTGCTCGCCAGAGCACGCAACAGTTATTTTGGTACAATGGGAGAAGAGCGGTCCATTCATTTCGGCTCCGCATAGGCGGGAAACAATCCATTTACTGCCAGACGGACGTCACGAAAAGCAAGGGAGCTAAATTTTAAGAAGACCAGAAGCAGAGATCTCAGGTATCTGAATGGTCAAACCACAGAGAACAGACCACTTAGCACTAATTATTTGGCCAATTTAAGCCCAAACTTGCCATCCAAAAAACCCTCAGGTTTTAGCTGTGGTTCAGCTTCTCGAAAAACAAAACCTGCTGCTCAATATTTTCAGGACCTCTTGCTGACAGCAGCAGGAGAGGATGTAGATAAGGACTTTTGACCACCATGCAGTTTTACCCTAGAAGGCCATCTGGAAATCTTCCTGCAAAAATCACACTCTGATGTAGAGATGAACACATTTCGGAGTTGGCAGATGCGAGCCGATAGGTCTGGGTGAACAAGGACCTCACCTTATGTCAGCTACCAGCTACGCTGGTGGCGGTCTGTGTCGCGTAATCTTTTTTTTTTTCGCATAAGCCAGCTACCTCCAGCACTGGCATTCTTCTGACACTAAGCTAAGCATAATGAACGTAGGCGTGAAGTTACTAAGTTATATCGGTTATCCGCAAACTGGTTTCCAAAGGTGTTATATATAAATAAAATATATAAAATTTGCATGAAGAAAACACAAAAAAAAACATTAAACAAAAACACTTCATTTTTAACCAGCAAGACAGGAAACGCTCAGTACTTCTTGCTTTCTGGGAATCACTTGATGAATTATCTAACAGGCCAATCGGTGGATGGGGTTCAGCGGTATTGTGGAACTGTACTGATCCATTGAGTAGTTTAAAAGGTGACCCTATGGACACAAGGGTTTCACACCAGCTACTGTAAAACTGAGCCTAATCTGAAAGAGTGACTAATATATATACACAAACAGAATGGATTAATACGATGAAGTCATAGTTCAGATATTTGATACATCTACTGGGCTCCATTGGCGTAAACAACTGCAGCTACATTTGCTGGGGTTTCTGAGCTGCTGATAGCAAAACAAAAAGACAAAACATGTAAACTAAAAAATAAATAAAGACTAAATAATTCACTTGAAGCGGGCTCCTTTTGTAAGCGGCTAGGGGGTGTCACTTTTCTGCAGACGTCTCTCGTTACATTCGGTTCAGGTCTGGTTGGTGCACCCCCCCCCCCCCCCCCCTGCAAGTTCACCGACTTCATTTCGTTAAACCCGAGACACGCGTGGGGAAGCTAGAAGCGGCCGGTTCCGATGAGGTCCGGCGCTCGACGCAGTCAGGAAGATCCGACTGCAAATCTTCACAACTGGGTCAACGAGACGGAAAATCACAGGCCGCAGCCATACAGAAATACACACTGACGTCAAGAAATCCCCAGGTAAACAGCTCCAGCAACAGGATCTAACCCTCTCCATGCAATTTCCCTTTTTATTTTTTAAAAATTTATATGATGATATATTTTTACATCCACTATCCCATAATTCATCAAAACCAAATTCTCTGTATTGACTTTTTCAGGTTGCTGCCTCGCGTCTGAAACAGGAAATATTATGTAGGTAAAAGTACTTGAATCCCAATGCTGCATAAACAAAAACACTTATAAAACCACATATTCAGCACTTGATTTCCTTTTTTTTTCCTTACAAAAACATGACAAATATTCAAGACTTAAAAAAAAAAACTCAGAGCCTCAGCAGGGAACTACAGCTATGCAGGTCTCTGCATCCCCAAGATTAAGGCCCCCCCAACTTAAAAAAAGGGGGTTTCTTTTAAAATCCAGAGTCAGCCGTTTCTGCAGAGTTTCCGCGCCCGACCCAAAGAGGTTTGCCAGATGATCATATAATCCAGGCCATCACTCAAACGGCCAGGTGACAGCAGAGACGGACATTTCCAGAACCGGATACCACCTAGCCAGGCACCCAAATAACAGCTAGCCCAAATTTACATTGGTGTAAATTTAAATTGAGAACATTTGAAGAACATGCGCCCCCGCCTCCAAAAGGTCCAGAATAAGACTAACCTTGGTCACGATGCAGAGGGAAGCATAATTAGCTCCCCTTTAATTACCCCCCCGTATAAGTGGTTGTAGTGATGTGTAATCCTACACCCAGCCAACTAGCCAGCCCACGGTAACACGGGTCAGTCTGCGTTTCTCACGGCAGAAACCTGCTCCTGTCCGCCATCTTTCATTACATTTAGCCTTTACCATAACATGGATTTAACCCGTGGGGCTCCTAGTCTTTGCCTGCCGTCCCCAGCGTCATTGGGAGGTACTTATTACCGTTGCAAAATACAAATACCTCATCTAGCAGGTTAAGAAAGGTCACAGTACATTTTTGTTGTATCTGCAATCAAAATTTCAGAGGCTATAAATATTTATGCATGCTAATTCTACGTGCAGTTGATTACGAGTACCATTAAACCTAAAGAAGAGTTCCAAATTTTTATTGGACAAACCTCAACAAAAGCTTAATTAGCCAAATTACTAAAATCAACTCCCACTAAGAAGTTTCCGGATTAAAATAAAAAGGCATGTATTCAATTTGCAATACTGCCCAGCATACGTACGTCGACTGCCGACGTGACCCACAACTGGTAACTCTCTGAATTTCACATGGATTATGCATACATACGTCGTATAACCGTGCCAAATCACAAACTATATCTGATATCCAATGAACATCAAACGAGAACATGAATATGAACAGCCCCCTCAATATCCATCTGTTCGCAAAAAAAAAAAAAACAACATGTAAATACTCACGGTTAATTAAACGTTAATGTAGGTTGAGTACGACTTATATCCTGGGCTACATACTGCCATGATGTATAGCCATCGCAATACAAGCAGACTCACCTTGGTCGTGTCATCATGTGACCGCTGGTACCGCTTCCAGCGGCACCCATAAATCCCAGTCAGGCACGACAAACACAGCTGCCTCTCGTAGACCTGCAAGGGTTGGTGTTTCACCATACTCCAATAGTCTCAGCACCACGCCAGTCCACTAGCATCCCAGTGAGAACACGGGACCCTAGAGAAGAGAAGGGGGAAAAAAATAGGTTAAATGCAATTAAAATTAAAACGGAACTGGTACATTACAGGGTTAAAACTGAACTGAATCACCCTCCCCAAATTCTAAGTGATATAAAACACTATTTTAAAACGTCATATGCAGAATCACTTCAGAATGATATTTGAATGTGTCTATAGTACAGAATGCAGCAGTGTACCTCTGCAAAAGCTATTCTAAAACGTCATAATAGTAAAATGGAAAATACAATGTCAATATTAGCATTTGTAGTCAAATATGACACCAGCTTCCTCAGTAGTAACCCTTACAGCTCAGTTTACAGTAACATTTTTTGCTAACTTAATTCCCAAGCCAGATTTGCAGAATTTTGATCTGATTTTAACTATTCAATTCTCAAAAGATATTTGTTTTTAGATGTGTGCAATAAAATCAGCCTTTTCCCCATTAAGTGACTTGCTACCTGTCTGCATACAGAAATATCACCTTTATTCATAGTATTCCTACAAGTGGCGCGGAATTAGTAATAATTCATGTGCATACATCATTTGACTACCGGTAGTTAGTTAACATACGCCCTTAATTGCAGCTCCAACTTCAAATCCAGCGTAAGGCTCCACAACAAAGCCAGGAACAGAAAGTTGTTTGGGGTCAGACACAAAGAAGCGTAAAGGACCGTTTGGATTCAAGCTGGGCCACTGGTGTTAGCCACCGCTAAACGCTAAGCTGCAGCAATGCCATCGCTCCTTCCCGTTTCTCACGGGTCCCTTTGGGAAGGGCGTGGATTTGGCAGGGGCTGTGCAAAACTCGGGCTAAATTAAAACGTGCGGCAGAAAGAACAGAACCGAGATACTTCCCGCCACTAATGGGCCATAATGTCTGAGAGCTTATTTCGTATGAGAGCAACATGTAAGAAAAACTGGCAAGTTTTTAATAAACATTCATTCACATTGTTTATGGATTTAGTGAATCGCGATTTTGTTAGATTAAATTGGGTTTTGAGGAAACCACACACAGCTGGATGTGAAACGCCGTTTCAAGGTGGCATCGACTATGAAGACTGGCGCTGCGTTCGGGGCTGGGGGGGGGGGGTGTAGCAGTGCGAGAGAGTGCACTCCTGGCTGAGAAAGGCTGCACGTCACTGCGACCAGGCATCCAGCGTTAATTACCACCATCAGCCGGCTGCCAGCGGGCTGTCATTGGCCCACTGCAAGCACTAATTTGCATCTTTAAGGGGGCTGCACTTCCTGCAATTAGTGCGAGGAACGGAAAGGGAGTCACACCCTGCTCTGCTCGGAGCACGCTGGCACTGAGATACCAGCCTGCAGCGAGCTGGAGTCAGGCAGGGAGGGAGTCTGCGGGACCCGGGGCGCAAATACGGCCTAGTTTGGGGAAAAAGCAGGAAACCGGCTTTACTTTATCACCACAACGCTGCAAAATCACCACCAATTTAGGCAAAAATAGCAACGACTACAAAGGACCGTTTTATACATCTGATAAATCTTAAATGGGAATTCTGTTTAGAACAATGTTTTTCTAAGCGGTTCTTAGGGACCCCTAGGATGCTTCACTTTGTTTGACCCCCCAACTCTCCGGGAACTGGGAGAGCGCAAACACACGTCTTGGTGCCGCCGAGGACCGGTTTCGGAAACACTGGCTTAGGGCACCGCTATGGATGCTGAGCAAAGAGGAGACCACTAGCATTAAATCACCGCCATTTAAGGCACAAGCACAGCGTTGATATCAAAGGGGAAGACCGACTTCAGAAAAACCACGTGTGATTTCCGAATTCCACAAGGGTGCTTCTTCCTTTCTGCAAATGTATAAATGTGAGGCTGTGCCAGACGGACTGGGCCAAGTGGGAAATGTGTCATGGCATGTTGGCGTTTGAAGCTTAAAGGTGCATGATTTCCTTCTAATAGAGTCAGAAATTGTATGAGAAACCCACATTAAAAATTGATGATAATGGGTCTCTGTGCAGAACAGGCTTTACAATACAAATTATACACTTTTAAAACTCTTTCAAAAACATATTGGCCTAACACCTGACACCACAGTTGTTAAAAGCTGTATTAAATTTTCTAAATTACACCCAAAAGGGAATTTGGCTTGTGTTTATAGTAAAATGATGCATTTACTTAATGATTCAGTAGAAAAAGGTAAAGTGCACTAAAACAAGCCCTGATTTTTAAAGAAAATCAATCAATTTTTTGGTATTGTAGCATATTTTGTAGTGTTGATGAATGCAGCATCAGGAATGCCTAATGTAACTTAATGAGTAAGTTTTACGAAAATAACAGACATAGCTAATCTGAAGTCATGCAACTGAACACTGGCCTGCGCTTGACAACCGGCAGAACGCAAAGTCGTCATTCATACCCCCCAACAAAGGGCACAATGTCAAACCAAGTGTATCACCACAGCAACGGGACAGCCTGGTGCCTATCTGCAGAGCAGAATCAGCAGAGCAGGGGCGCGAAACGGCATTCAGAATAACGACAAAGTGGGGACGTTCGCCCATTACTCGGCCAAGCTTTCATACGGGGACAAGAATTTCATAAAGGCAAAATAAAGTTCTTCTTCGTAATCTAAGAAGGCAAGGACAGATTTCATAATTCATTGCAGCCTAACATCTCCTGGAGGTACAGTACAGTATTAATGGGATTATCGATTAACCGGCGCCGTCTTTAAATCAGCTTTAAGCAGCTGCAGATAAAAACATATGTAATGAGACGAGGCTGCTTCTCCACTTACTCAGTTTATGAGCAGAAGGTCGAGCTTTAGTCGCATAGAGCAGCCCATTACAGGTAGGACCTGAGGGCATTAGGACATGCGAGAGGAACAGCCAGAACACTCTGCTGCTGCCAATGATGCCTCAGCACGTCAAAACGCTTCTCCCATCAAGGATCCGCTCGTCCTGATCGCCAGAAGAAACGTTTTCCTAGCTAACAATCGAGATGACCTAAGGGTTTCTCCACCCCTATCAGGATGCCTTGAAGAACTACTGATCAGTGAAGAGCAGCTGTATCCTGCCCATTATCTGATGAATAGTATATTGCGCAGGGCAGCACATCACGGTGGACGAGAATTACACAACGGCTTTACAAAGTCGAGTATGCGTGACCTCCTTGTGTTACACGGGTTTCCTACAGGCACCCTTGTCACCCATTGTACTTGGACTGCAGGAGGAAACCAATGGATTAATTAGGTGAGCTGGCATCAGAGTTGCCTGTATTGTGAAAGTGTGCCCATGTAATGGGCTGGAATACCATACCATTCAGGATGCCTCTAAACCTCACGACCAGCCCAATCCAAGCCCTCTGCTGACCATGCTTAGGGAAAGTATGTGCAAGATGGATAAACAGATGCTTCCGAATGTCAGCTGCTTCCAGTGAACCTTGACACTATGCTGGCTAGTGCTGTAATGTCCCCCATCTTGACCTTTGGCAGCAGCAGAATTGGGGCTGGTAAACAAAGCCCAATATCGATGGAACAAAACCATCTGCCTCAAACCTGCTGGAATACCGGGAGCCCTGGGGGAAATGCTTCGGTTCATACAGGTTCCTCATGGCTTCCCATTAACAAATCTCTCAGCTCCTGATGGACAGTGCCCCAATTCCGCAGCCTCATTTCCTTCTGTCAAAGAGGCAGTGAGAGGCCATGGGTTAAGGGAGGAAATAGTTCAGCAATTTCTCTCCACAAACCTCCGCTTTGTACTGCAAGCCTGATTCCAAGTCCTTGCATAAGTCCCGGGACTGGCCAAACAAAAATCGGTGCGCCACCACTGGTACGTCTCCAGGTAGGCGCATAGCCTGTATGCCAGTCCCCCCCCCTGCCCACCCCCTGGACACTGAACTCCTGCTTTTCTGGCAAGCTCCCGAGTATCTCTCTCTGGATTTTTGTCAGGTGAAGTCAGGCATGCTAACACAAACAGAATATTCTAGAAGAGCTTCTCCAAGTTTTATGATTAAGCTCTGCAAAAAAAAAAGATTTTTTTGTGATGGTAAACAATGAAAATATAAATCTAAAAGAAAAAAATATATAAGCAAAAATTGAACCGGGAAAAATAATTACCATGTGCAGAGTTTTATTTGAATGACTGACCTCTGTCAGAGTTATTCCACTCACTGTGGCTCACGTTTGATTAAAAACAGAACATCTACCTGTGCACAGTTCAAATAGCATACAGCATTTTAAATAGCTAAGCAGCGACTCTTTGCTCGACTGCCTTTCGACTGACTCAGAGGTGACACCTTGAACTGGACTTCAGAGATGGAGGCACGTCAAAACCGTAAATATATACACACATTCATGGACCGTTTTCATTTTATCACCCTGTGTGGGAGGAAAAGTTCCATTTCCTTTTAAATGAGTGTCAGGACTGAGAAATGCATCAGCTTTTATCATCAAATGCAATCAAGGTAATGGTCCAATAAGAAGGAAAAAAAAAACTCATCCAGGATGCAAAGTAAAATGAAAAAGCAACATTATTTCTGTTACTCCAGGAGAACTTGCAAAGGCTATGAAAAATAGCAAAATTGACTCGCAACATTAAAAATGCAAATCTCATGTTAAGTACTGTCTTTATGAACTGGGATTTACCCGTCGGTTCTGAAATGCTGGTCATGGAATAAAATGGTCTCAGCAGTCATTTTTAATGCTAATTCTCCTTTTGTTGCATAAATTCTGTGCACAGGTACAGAATGCGTCGTTTTGGACAGACTCGGTACGTCAGCAGAGAATGAAATTAATTCATTCGAAGTTAGGCAAGAACATCAGATAAAAAGACATGCAAAAGGTATTATGTTGCTAATTTCTGGCACAGTTAAGCCTCACTGAGTATAAAGATAAGGATCAGAAATCACTCAGGACAATCTGTTAATGAACAAAACAGACTTATTTCCTACTCCGCTTAGTAGATGGCACCAAACGAAAAATCTCAGGTCATGTTAGCGGTACACAACAGTAGTTCAACTGTAATAGATAAAACTAAGATAATTTGTTACTGAACTTCAGCAAGATATTCTGGTAGGTGACCAGTTAAATAATTTGAGAAGATACAAATATTGACTTCAAACATGTATGGCTTTTCAAATACCTTTGTTTAGTTTATTTGGAACTAACAAAATGCTTGGCTCACAAAATGCTAGTGCAGTATAGTTTTTCACTAAACAAGGCAATAGATATACATAAATCTTATGGGTAGCAATGTGACAAAATACCTAAAAACAGGACTAGTACATGCGTCTGGGAGAACAATTAGCCTATGGAAACCACACCTTAAACTTGTTCTGCTATAGCTGAACTCATAAATTAACAGGAACAGAAAAGTCAGAGGGGCATGCCTGCAGATAACCCCCCCTCGTAGTTTTCAGTGTATACGCCTGCAAGCACGAAGGGGCCCGAATTCACTGGCAGATTGTCAGTTTTTTTCCCCATGCATCCGCCGGGTTTAGGTTGGGTTTGTTGTAGCATCAGAACCGTGTTTTGTAGGCAGACAACCTAACAGATAAATACAGGTAAGAATGGAATGCATTTCATACAAGTGTCAGCGTATGGTAATAGCAGGCTAAAAGTTAGCCCATCTATCGGAATGCCTGTATGTGGGTTTGCGTGGTTGAACCTTACACACCATCGTGTCGTAAAAGTTGGTGCCTGGTTCAAGTCAAGCTCAGGTTTAGAAAATCCATTAACATTCGGGATACGAGTCAAGCCTGAATGCCATGGACCAGGGGCCTGTACTACGAAGCGGGGTTACTGGCTTAATCGGGGAAACTTGTCGTATTTAAGGTATTCTGGGCAAAATGTAAGTGAACGAATATGAAGTCCATTTAAACTGACTTTAAATCCGACAAGTTACCCCGATAAGCCAGTCGCCCTGCTTTGTAGTACAGGCCACTAGGCTGGGCTCAGGTTTGCGTTTCAGGCCTGTACTGGGCTCCAGTGCTGGGTCTTGTCACAAAACCCTACCATAAGTAATCAACACCGACGTGATGTGAAAAGACACTGCCCAATAGGCTAGGAGTGTATAAGGCCCACAAAGAGAGATGTCTCAGCATTATGGTTCACGCATCCACGCGGAGAGGTCCTCACCTCGCCAGCCTGATAGGCGGCCAACACACACACCATTAGTCACGCGGGTCAGACTGCTGACCGCCATCTCATCCATCTTCTGGCTACATTTGGAGACCGATCTGCTACAGAGTGCTTTCTAATTCCAGGCGTGAGTGGTCTAGATGAGGGGAAAGGCAGCCATTATCCGATGAGGCGGTTCAGAGGAAGAGGCAAGATGGGCCTGGGGGGGGGGACTGGATCGCCCACCTCAACCACCTATCGCTCCAGAAGGTATTGCTGAGAAAATGTCATTAAATGCCGGCTGCTGCATATCTCCGAGCCGTCAGTCCAAGTGGAAGCAAAGCTAAGCAGCACCAACCTTGCAAGTTTGGAGACGCATGACAGGGTCAGCCGTGTTTTCGTTGGCTGCCTGCTCTCCGGTTTCCATGGCAAATTCGGGCTTTCATTCTCGGCATCTCCAGCCTCATAAACCTAAGATGAGTCCGAATCGCTTTCCTCCCTAAACTTTCAAACTCGAAGCTACTACTTTAAGGTCACATTCACGACAGGTTTGACAGCCACCATTTACAGCTAGCCTAGTCCATGGTAGACACCACGGAGACTCCTGCCCCTCTCAATGACAGAAAACGCCAGAATCACGTAAAACTATCACAGCAATCATCTCGTTTTGATTCCGCATAATGAGGTTCAGGGACTGACAGTGCACCGGTTCCCAAGCACAGGCGTTCTGTAGAGGAAGGACAAAGTTGCAAAAAAGTCACAGTGACCTGCAAGCATATTCCTCAGGCCCTTGCTGCAAAGAGGTCACACTCCTAAGATTACATGGTGAATTACAAAGCAGTCACGGGGGAGGGGGGGGGGGGGGGGCTTAACAGGGCCAGACATTGTTAACATTCTACAGCCGTTTAAGTCCTCAACCACAAATTTATCCCTCACGAGGGTCTTCTGGAGAAACTCAAAGAATCTGAGGATGTTCATTGGGACTGGACATTTAGTTAGCAGAGGATAAGAGATGGCTAAAATTTGCCATTTGCATTGCTCCAGCACTGAGAGAAGATGAACTGACTACATCTTCACACACTGGCCTTCAGCATTCCGAGGCACTGAGATTGAGGTTATTTCATAACATCGAATAGACACTCAAAAGCATGAAAATCGAACAAAGCAGTCGAGATCTCAGCACTGCCTTTATATTTCCATTGATTCAAATGTGCAGCGAAGGGTCTGAAAAAAATGTTTTTGCCGGCCCCGAGGCCAAGAGGACTGTGAAAAGATTACATAATACGCTGGGCAAAGATATTAGCATGCACACGCCGTGCATAGCCACCATCAGGGGGCAAAGTTTGCTGCTTGCTCATCAATACTGTGTGAAAATAATCTTGTTTTAAAAAAAAAAAAAAACACAGGATCGATGACCAGCGGGCGAGATATTCCTCAGGGAGGCAATGTGTAAAAATACCCAATCACATATAAAACGCACATCTGAAGAGGGACCATCTCAATCACAAGATGGTGACATTCTGCTGGCACGTCGTCTTGGTACCTGCTGCTTGGAAGGACGACACCAGAGAAAGCCAAGAAGCTGGGCCTATGTTACCATCTCTTTGGGGTTAGCGGGAGATGAAGCGGATCCAGCCCAGGTCCTGGGAAAAGAGGCCTGCTGGGCTAAGAACAAGCAAGACGAGTCGAGATAGCAAGGCCACAGCATGGGCTGAGTTTACCAGCCAATCAGCTTGCTCGCTCCCCAAGGCACATGCAGACATGTACACACAGGCTATCAGTGCATGTTCTTCTGATCTCGACGGCGAGAACGACGAAGAAACTAGTAAACACTGATACTCGTGGGAGAGAAAAAAAAAAAACACAGACGTGTAGGAAAGAATTAAATGAATTACCAGCCGGGGGCAAAGGAACCAGGGATGTGCACCTCCCAATATTTAATTTGGCTTCATTTGCCCCCCCCATAAACATTTGTAATTAAACTATTTAGCTGTATCAAACTCTGCCAAATGAGAAATTTAAATGCCACAGAAAAATTAGTTATCACACACACATAGTGTATATACATACAGTATATTGAAAGCTATACATTCTGAATATAGTATTTTGCAGCAGTCATCTGGTTTACTCAAAATGAGGGGGTTCCCTGAAAAAGAGAGAAAAAAAATCCATTTATTTATATTAAATAAGCCCGGGATATTGCACAATTACGTATAATAGAAATTATCCTTCATTTCTCATAGCGTTTATGAAAATTATCTTCTTTGATGTTGTGTAGCTTAGGATTAAATTGCAATTTAGTTTCTGAGTGCGATGCAAAGAAAAGTCATCATCTCAAATAACATGCTATTTAAAAACGGTTAATATGTAAAGCTCTTCCACTCCCAGCTGAGATTAAACTCAAAACTGAAAATATTTGCAGCATTACCTAGAATTGCTGACAAACAGGAAGCTGCCTCCAGAAATTTAAAAGGCACTATTTGCTTTCGACCACAGGGTGCGGTCACTCCGAGACGAGGGCTGCCAACTTGCTTTAAAGAACATTTTTCCTTAGGGACCTGCATGAATCGTTCTCTGGGCTCAAACTGGAGCCAGAGCTTTGCAAAATGTGACACAATACTCAAAAGGACGAGCGATATGGTCGTCGCCTTTGGATGCATGGAAATATAATAATGTGACTGACACTTTTGCGCAGGCCGCGCGCAGTCAGTAAACACGCATGCACCACATGCACCACAGCGTACGCGCTGCACCGTACTGAAGGCGTAAGTCCTAATTATAAATCCATCGTAAATCCAGGTGCAGCCCAAGAAGCCGGAACACTGATGAGTGCTTATGAAACAACTGGATCCATTGGATATTTTACCTTTTCTCTGCATTTATCCCACAAAAGCGGTTTTGAAGACAGAATACAAGTATCAAACGATGGTGGTCTCTCACGTTTGGGAGACTGCGAATTCTTAGATGAGGAGAATCGTTTTCATGGAATTATTATTATTTTTTTTTTAACCAGTTATAAGTCTCTGACTCGGCGGCCTGCTAGGATGGGTGTGAGCGATGCACCTGGTGTGCCTCTGCCCAAACGATAGTGCTCCGGCGTTGGGGAGAGAGATGCGAATTATTCTGCTGGGTACTGCCGGGGCTGCGATTCGCAATTAGAGAATGCTGCAGAGTCATCGTAAAAGGGATTGAGCCCGTACCTCGGTCTCTAAAAAGAAAATGAATAAAAAAATAATAAAAATCGGGCCATCTCATCGAATCCTGTGGTGACAGACCGAGCTGAGACGACGCAGAAGGGTTTCGCAGAATCGCGCGTCTCAAAAAAAAAGCAGAACAGGAGGCCATGAGATAGAGAGAGAGAGAGAGATAGATAGAGAGAGAGAGAGAGAGAGAGGGCCAGGCAAACGTGTGGGATGAAGGATGACACGCCGGCAGTCAGGATGGAGGGTATAAGTGGGTCAGGAGGCTGAAAGGATTGAGCTTCATTCTCAGCGGAGGAACACCTGAGTCAGCCGGTCGCTGCAGAGACACTCGCATATCCGTTTGGAGGCTGACCCCAGGATGACTGACGGAAAGACAATAGATAAATATAGATGTAGCCATACAGAGGTCGTTTAGTCTGTCCAGCATCCCACACTTCTTAGGCCAAAGATTACAACAATCATAACATTTAAGTTAGCAGATTTATTTAAGTCACAACTGAAAAAGCAGGGATCAGACGATCCTTTAAGCAGCTGGGTGTTAAGGGTCTTGATTGAGGGTCTGCTGACCTGGGGATTGGAGCTGGTGACCTTCTGTTGATGGTCATAGCACCCTAACCCACTGAGTCGCACACTGCCCCCCCAACACTTCCATTAACCTCAATGCTGAATCTTTCCAGCCAAACCACTGTCCACCCCCCCCCCCCCCATCAGAAATATTTCTTGAAAATGAAAAATTCAACACATATCTTATTCATGACATGATAAATTAACTAGGTTGTTAATGAGTAATGTCTAGGGTCTACAAATGTGCAAATACGTATGATCTATGGAAGAGGCAATGGAAATAGAAGTGTTGGATTATTTTAGGATTACTTTCTGATGAATCAGCACAGTGATGACTGAAGGTTAAAAAAAATGAAAAATAAAAACTTGTTAGTGATGGTATCACCTGATACCCGAGTCATGAAGACATCTCTCACACTGAGAGTTTGGTTATTCTGCAAGTCCTTCTCAAGGGTAAAGATCTCGCAGCTTTGGTGGAGAAAGCGTCTTGTCCTACCCATCAGACGATGCTTCACAACTGTCTCAGTCATGAGTGACCAGGGAACTGGAGACAGCTTCCTTTGGTTGACCTTTCTGTACGCTTCCTGAAGACATGTCAGTCAAGCCAGTGCCTTCCACGGTACCAAGCACATTAGAAGGTAAAGCACCAGGAAGTGGCTCCATTTTCGGCACAACACGTACAAACTTAAGTATGTATGGTTCATATAAACATGACGATTAAGGACGTGTTGGGGCACGCAGGTAAAGACAGGAAGACAACAGGCCGGCAAAAGAAAATTTACACAAAGTCTGGAAACGCAGAAGTAGGGAATGTTGTTGTATACAGACACACACACAGCTCATGGGGACCGTCCACTCATTTCTGTGAGCAAAACCCTAATCCCAACCAATATTTATAAAACTGAGTTTTCCCTTATGCAGACTGAAAAATTGGTCTCCACAACTTTCACATTGTGGGGACATTTGGTCCCAACAATGTGACATATATATACACACACACACACACACACACACACACACACACACACACACACACACAGACGGTGGTACAAGAGACACATTTTGCTAGAACATTTGTCATGAATATTGTGAAATGAGTAACTGTATTTTCACAAAATATGCTATAGTATCTGGTAATATTTACCTATTGACTGAGTGGGAGGTTTTCCAGATGTTAAGTACACTTCTGAATGGTACTACAAAACAGCGTGTCGGGGGGAGACGCACACATTTATGGTCTATGTTAACATGCAATGCGGGCCATCGAAAGCTCACATTTATGAACATTCATTTTTGAACATGCACTGGTTTACTGGGTGTTACACAGCTATCATGAGTTGTAATTTCAATGTTTCTCTTAAGCAGTTCATCAGAGGATGATGGAGGCGACTGTGGTGCTGCCCGTCCACAATCTGTTCCGTTTCTCATCTCCAGTGCAAAAAAAGAATAAATTTACATTTTTAATATTACATAAATGTCAATCCTGCACCAAAGACCATGGCAAACACTCCACGCAGTGTCATGTACTTAGGAATGTGTGTATATGTATGTGTGTGTACACACACACACACACACACACACACACACACACACAGGGTATACCTATCCTTATGGGGCCCGCTCATTCACTTCTATGGGAAAAATGCTAACGCTAACTATGACAACCTTAACCCCCACCCTGCCCTAACCATAACCATAAGTAAGAGTTTTTGCATTTTTAGTTTTTTTATAGCAGTCACTGATTTTTATAAAATAGAGTTTTCCCTTATGGGGAGCAGGAAACCGGTCCCCATAAAGGGAAAAAAAATATATTAAAAAATCGGATATTTATCACGTTTTGGGGACATTGTGTCCCCATAAGGATAGCTATACCCACACACACACACACACACACACACACACACACACACACACACACACACACACACACACACACACACACACACACACACACTTGCATGTACTCAACCAGATGACGGATTCATGCAGATTAACACACACAAAGTATTGTTTTCCCAAGCAGAACAATGGCTCTTTGAATCCCGGCCTCATAACTCATCAGTCCCCGGACACAATCACTTCTACTCCATGCCCATTAGATCCGCTATTAAACTGTCAACAAACAGTCATAAAACATGCAAGAAATCAGGGGCTGCCTTTCACGCGAGGCTGAAACAGAGACTGCCCCCAGCTTGGCCTAATAATCCCGCACTGGGCATCGCCCTGCTGGTAGGCTGGAAATCATGTGACACGTTTGTTTCACTGGCAGCCAATCTAGCGCCAGACGTACAAGGTTTGTAATTTAAAAGGGCTGAGACAACAGGGATGGTAACGTAAACAAGATGATGACAGACGGCTTTGGGCAACGCGTAGCTGGTGGAACAGTGATAATTAAAAGCAGAGGGGTGCGTCGTTACCAATACAGGCTACGGGAGACATCAGTTTTCCACCCACATACTCTCCACACAAGTGCATAGCACAGTAAGTCAAGCTCCTCTCTCTCCACACTTTCAAGGAACCACTGCAGGAACCTAGAAAACCGAAGTAGTAAGAGATAATTTGTAGAAAGTTAAGTCACTGAGCATAAAGCTACTGTAAAAATATACCATTTAAAACTGAGAGAAAAAAAACACACAGAGGTACATTGAAACAATGTTTTTCAGTGTGACTACATGTCATGTGAACTGTCACGTGCAACATTCCGCATGAAAAATCCCAGAAACTGTTTCTCCCAATTCGTCACACCTGTGCAGTGGTTTTGTCAGTTGTGAGCGTAAGTCAGCAGGTATGCAGCTGTTCGTCAAAGCCTCAGGACAGTCTTTATTCCTTCAGGAAGCCCTGATTCATCATTTCTTTGCTGCTCACCTGCTTCCGGCATGCAGATTTTTACAAACACGGTCACAGAAATAGCAGAAATCCAAACCTTCGTCTGAAGCCTGACATCTTAAGGAGTCTGTCCTCCTTCGTGAATCTGCCCAAAGCTACTGTGACTAGCAGCTTTGATCGTCCAAATCCCCGCCTGGCTCTCAGTGCTGCTGATCAGGTAGGATATGGCACAACCTGCCAACTTTGCTCCCAGTTTGCGGCAAAACAAAGTCCGGCTGTCAGCCTGGGTCCTTCGTACTTCGCTTGGCCTGCCACTCCTCTAGGATCCGGACCTGGCCATCTGGAGTGCCACAAGCTTCTGTTTCATCCCTCAAATCTGCCCTTGGGCCGCCTCCACATCCAACAGCCATGCCGTCAGTGTCTCACACTGGGTCCGGACACTTCTGCTATCCGAGTCCGGCTTGACACTGCCAAACCCGCAGGCCTGAGGAATCTCTGCAGGGGGATGTGTGACTAAGCTTTACTCTGGTCAACCAAAAAACATAAATAAACAAACCTCTAAATATTTTGAGGCACTAAGTAAAAATAAAGACTCATAAGATTCTGCGCCAGCTGTGAGAAAAACTATTTCACTACTGAAATTGCACATCAAGATAGACATCCTGCACCGATCTCAGGCTGCTTTTTTTCCAGGTAAGGTTCAGCCAGTCAGTTTCAGGGTTTCACGATTTCTCTCAATTACCTACGTCCTTCTCCCTAGAAAACATTTCTGCATCACACCTTTCGGCTGGCTAACTTTTCCTGTCGACAAAGGGGCTCCATCCCGGTGGGTGTGTTGGAGGGATTCCCATCATCTCCTCACAAGCTGGCAGCTCGACACTCCCCTTTCTTTGAATCTTTTAAGAGTACAAGCGGTAACAGTTTTCCCTTGTTTCATCAAAAATAAAGGAGCAGAATTCTTAACACGCAACTGTCATCTGGGGGGGGGGGGGGGGGGGACTTTTCCCCCCCAGACAAAAGCAGTTTCGTTCGGGCGGACTTGTCTGACGCAACACCGAAACACTCCTACCAGGAGCCCAGAATGTGAGAGACTTCTCAAGTAAAAAAATATATTTTTAAAGAAACTTGAAAGGAAATCATGCTCTTTTCTTCTGAGAGTCCAGTCCCCTAAACACCACTGCCCGCTTTAATCTGACATTGTGCTTTTCTTCTCCATCGGAGAAGGATCCTACAGCAACCTGCAGTTCGTCTGGACAGTGACACCCCCCACCCACATGTTTCTGAGCACTCTATCCGGTAATAACTCGGTGCACCATCTCCTTTAACATCTAGCTGCCCGACAGCCCAAAGGCAAACAGTCCGAGGTTCAGGCCCATTAAAGGACGGCTACAGCCTGGACAGGAAACAGCTGAATCTAAGGAATGCAGCACTGGGAGGAACTCGTCCATACTGCAGATTCCTCAGGCTCCAAGCACAGCAGTAGCCAGGTGCGACCTGAACATTGGACCGCGGCCCGTCTCCCCGTGGTGGCAGGCCCAACTTCTGCTGACCGTGCCCAGCCCCTCCCCTCTCTCCAGGTCTTCCGCAAACAGATTTGGGACCCCGTGGCTTTTCTAATTATATCATTTTATTCACTCATCAGGAGATCCAAAAAAATAGAAAAAAAATTCCACAGAGCAAACACTGGACACCGGATGTGGGAGGGGGCCCAGACTCGCCATGGGCGGACGCATACTGACGACTCAGCAATGTCCCGCACCTGTAGCTAGCCTTAAAAAGAACAGTCTGGAACGACACCCTTTACCTTGTTTTGTAACACACTACTACAGATACCTGTAGATGTGCATAACAGATGAGCATCAGCTCAGTTTTCGTGGATATCCAATAATAAAAGTGTAATCCAGTAGCAAGTCGGGCTGTTCCAAGAACGTCTTAGCCGTTAAGTCTTTGAGAGAGGAACTTAAATAGCATTGGTAATATATCTAACTGTATGTGTTTATGGGGGGGGCAACTTCTTGCTATAAAAAATGCTGGGGGAAATTGCACTGGCTACCTAGTTGAGTGAGGCAATAATGCACAATGCAGGTCACAACATGGGCCACCATATAACCTGCATTGCTATTGGGTTTCATGCAGCAATGGGCTGTGTCTGCCCAGGGCTCCGGCCACCCACCGAGGTCTTTGTTGGTCAGAAATAAATACGGGGGGTGGGGCTTGGCCACTTGAACTTCCTCATAATTCTTCAAGGGGGAGGAATGCCTTGTCTTCCTTGAAGACCGCGATAGAGGGGGCGTGTTTGACTCCCCTTGGGATACGGTAAAGTAATAACAGAGTCGTTCCTCACAAATCAGCTTGTCGCACATGCTAATTAGAAGATCAAGCTACGATATTTACGCTTTAAGGGAGCTACATGGTTGCCGTAGCCATAGTTCTTACTGAAAACATTTCACTGGAAGGTCGTCTGCTGGTCAGAGCAAAAAGACACAAAGGCGGACGTGGATGGGTTCTGCGGGATTGTAGATAAGGGGCATACGTCTTATGAGTATGGCATTTCAGCGGCGCCCTTCAGCACGGTACTAAAAACAGATCCTAGCGTTGGTGACTTGCTGCTTACCTCTTTGGGAGTGATGTTGACAAGATCAGGTATCGCGCCCTAGAGCATCTCCAAAGGCCCCACGGCTGGACGGCCAAATCGACACCGGGACAAGGACGCAACACACAGAATCTTTCATCAAAGCACTGACGGTACCTCCAAAGCCCACCCAGGAACCCCAACAAGAGCCCCAAGCTCTGACCCACTCCCTATGAAGAACATTCTAGTTTTCATGGGTTTTTGCATGGAAGTCAGAGTCCAATTAGGAGGATCAGAAGGTTCCAGGTGCTCTATTAATATGCATCACCACAACACTCTTCAGGGGTCTTCAGGGGTCATGCTTTCTCCTCACGTTGCTTCCACCCTGTTTTCTTCTGAACTGTGTGATTCTGCTCGGAGTCAGCAATGTGAACATCCATTCCACTAGTGTGACCTTTCTGACAGACTTCATGCCATGCTTTGGGCTAACGGTGTTCAAAAGAGGGATAAATATTTTAGATCTGCGAACAGACAATCCACACTGGAGGTGCACTCCGTCTAGCAGTAACGCACACGCACAGTCTCCAATATGACCTATATCAAAACATATAAAGCTCTAATAATCAGCTCTTACATAATTTGACTAGCTTGTTTACATCCTGTGACTAATCAAACACTGCGAAAGACGAGAAAAAAAAGTATTAAATATAATGTCAATTAATTCAGTAAAAGTGACGAAATTCACAGACTCATAGGGAAACAGGACCTACATTTGAAAAGAAGTAAATCTCTTTGCACACAGAACTCTCAGTATATTGTTCCATCTTTTCTGTGAGATGCGAGGAACATATTCATCTGAAGAAACATCATTTCTAAATCGTTTCTCCAACCTTTTTTTGGAATTATCCAGTTATACCTTCATATAATCTAAGAAATTCCTTGAGTATAAGCAATTGGTATAGGGAAATGGTATAGGAAATTGACCAAATCTTCATCAATCAAGTCAAAACTGAAGAATTCTATTACACTATACCACCACTGCCCTGAATCACAGAAATGAATCATGACTTAAAATCTCCTTTGGAATCATGTTGATTTCTGACAGGTTAATTTAAAATCATATCAACTAGTAAAAAAACACACACACACACACACACACACACACACACACACACACACACGATACCACATGAAATGTATAAGGTAGCTTGACATTTGTTCTGAATGTGAAAATAAGTATGTTAGTATCCAAATTCTATTAAAACCATCAATGACTTGCCAGCACAACATGAAAAACAGTTACTTTATAATACATTATTAGATTAAATTTATTATAGTAGCCTAACTTTGAAGTAAAAAAAAAAAAAAAGTGTTACAGTTTCTGCATCATCACTTTCACAGCAGTATGAGTGATAACTGTCGAGTTTAGCCAAAAATCTGTGAACACGATTTCTTGTTCATGGTATTAAGCAAAGTGCTCATTCGTACAGCATTTGACTACTACGAGGTTTTTATCCGAGCGAACTGCACACGGAGCATTCCAGCTTCGCTCACGCCTGTACTTAGCTTCCCGAAGCTGCCCTGGAGACTTGTGGCTTCACTGCACGCTCACACTCTGAAATCCACAAAAGTTGTCAACAAGATGAAAAATCTGGGTAACAGTAAAGACAAGGTCAGCCAACCCATATCCAGAGAATTTCACCACCCAAAACGATCAGGTAAATACCCATGCAAAGCTAGATACGGGACAAACACCAGGATTAAAATAACCTGTGGGTTGTGGAGACGACCCTTTAGAGCAGCGATTCCCAACCCAGTCCTCTGGGAATCCCAGACAGTCCACGTTCCAGGAACACCGAGTACCTGGTACAGGTGCGCTGGGAGCTGAGAGGAAGCAAAAACGTAGACTGTCCAGGGTTCCCCGAGGACTGGGTTGGGAAATGCTGCTTTAGAGGATGACAGCCCAAGTTAAGTAATTTAGATTGCAATGAAGGCAGCAGTTCGTAACTTTTACAAAGGTCAGCAAACTCACAGATTTCAGTTTTTCTAAAACCGAACTGCAATTTCCATAGTAAGGATGTCCAATCTTGGGAAATTTACATAATAGGAGTTTGCCATCACCACAAAGTCCATCAACAATATTATTTTGATGACTCTGTAGTGAGACTTCCCAAGGCAATCAAGCTTACAATCTAATGTCATCATACAAAATCCATAGTCACTCCAATGAAGGAGAAGACAAGCAAGTGGCTGTAGATCTGTATACTTCTGCCAGATGGTTATCCTATAAACACTACTCAGTTTGGAGCCTGTTCTCATGAAGCAGGTCCCACTCCTTATAGTTAATCTTTAGAGAAATTAAGGAGGACAACCAGCTCAACCAAGATTTGCAGTGCATTCACAGCATGCTTTCTGCCCAAAACCCTAGAATGGTTCCCCTCATGCCACAAGACGAATTCCAAGAAGACAAGTTAGAGGGTGATGATAGAGCTCCCTTCGCGGTTGTGCTGATCCTAAACCTTCCTTCCTGCCACAACAGTCTCCTGGTCAGACTTCCATATGTGCAGAGAATTAACTAATACAACATTATAGGCAACTTCACAAACCGGCCCAGCCACACACCACTGTCTCAGCCTGCTTTTAAGACCAATGTCAGAGGATTCTGTTTGTTCACTATGAAGGTCAGATCATTAGTTGGTGTCCTCAACCATCTTTGAAGACAAGGCTGTACAGACCTTGAATGCAGATCACATTTCCTGGTTGCTGTCAAAACAAGGAACCCAAAAACCATGAGACAGTCTAAAATAAAGGTATTCTGTCCAGTAAAAGACATCCACTTGAGCGTCTGTCCTTTAGGTGTGATCCACCTTTTAAGAAAGATGAACCCACTTACGCTAAAGTCAAAAGCCGAAGGCAGGTACTGTACTTTCTGTTGCAGCGTTCAACATTATTTCAATACATGTGCCAATTTCAAATTCTAAAGATCAGAAAGATAACTGGATCAGATCAGGTAAGAGGTGCTGGAGATGTGACCGAGATCAACAAGAGGCACAGCGCTACCCGAAAATCAAACGTCAGAGGTGTAGGACACACATGGAAGTATCACGATTGCAATGAAAGCGTACCATCAACAGTCAAAAAAAAAAAGTCAGCTAAAAAAGACAGTCAACCAGTGACATCACTTGACCATGCATGTACATTATTGAAAATTGTGAAAGTTCTACATCATAGTAGTGAAAGAGAATTAGAGATGCATGCGGTTTTAGTTGGTGTGTTCTGACCCATAATGCTTCTCCGTATTGCTGCAAGGGAATTCGACCTTCTGGGGCCGGCATGGTCAATCATCATGCTAATAATCAAATTGCCTTCAACTGCTCCTTTGTATATCAATAGCAAAAACTGAATGATCTCCATCCAGGCCCCATATTAGCAGCCACTTCATCAGTGGTGCTACTCTGCTTTCAGGAATATCTGAATTTATTCCATAAATTCTGCCTATTCTTGAGGACGAACCTGTCCCTCCAAGCAGCAGAATACAAACCGCAGCAACTGAGCTCAAACTAATGTGACGAATCTGTCGGAGGAGGGAGGCTGCGCAAGTGCAACCATCTCAGATCAGGAAGCCCCACACTCACTGGTACTTGATTCCCATCACCCCGTCATGGAATTATTCATCCAAGACTGACAGTTGACTGTGCCACCCCAAGCTTGAAAGAGTCTTCTCAGAATTGCGCGGAAGATTCTGGAACCTCCAGGAAAGAGAAGCTGCCCGTAAATAGCATGGTTGTACTCAATGATGCAGGTGGTGAGGAAATCCAGTCAACCCTACGATAACTGAATTACCACTGTCCAGTTTACATCATCCAACATCTATTCACCCAGGATGAATTGCTTTGCACTAATTATCATTAATCTAAGGCAACAGACTTTTGCTGTAGTACATCAGGATGGACGCAGATGGTGCTTCACTTCCCAAAAGGGCCAACCCTTCGACCTGCGATCAGATCAAGGCATGAACTCAAGGCATGAACTTATTATGGCAGTTCTTGGGAGAGATGCTTCATCAAGTCTGCTACTTACATCATCTTAGGAGCTCAGACTGTCATTGAGGTGCTTCCGAGAACCACTTAAGGCAGAATCAATTCAACCCCCCTTGGATGAGTGTCATATGATGTGGCAGATGCAGACCTACTCACCTGTAATACACGACTGATGGGGCGGCTTGACCCCTACCTACCATTCCATCCCATTCCAAGTGTTGAAAAATTAAAATTAATTCCTGATACCATCTTTATAACAACAAATTTCTATGGGCCCTTCAGCCCACTGGCAAAGGCACAGCACTCATCTTTGGGGCTGATGGGGAAGGGCAGATCAAGGACAGGAAATGCACGAGACCAGTTTCCTGGCTTATCAGACTTCCAGCACTACCACAGAACGCCACAAGCTCTACAAAGTTGAGGGCAGCTGTTAGAAAGGTCAGCAACTTATATACTCTACAATTTCTGTATTTTTGGGAGCCCCGAAGGGTTGCAAAGGAGCTGAAAATTTATGGTAAATTTCCCAGAAACTTTCCATGGGAAGTGGGGGAATTTTGGAAATATTGAACTCCGTGGAACGCCACACGAGCTGTTAGACATGGCAAAGAAAGCAAACTGCATGAATAATACAGTATAGAAGATGACTTAAAAGCAGAGCTTTTTGATGCAGATGCTTATTTTGGAGTGTTTTCACGCACACAATTACTCACGAGCACTTGGTCACACAATGATATCACTATTATTGTTGTCAAGATGTTTCCCCCCCCATACTACATTTAAGTTCCCTGATACAGGCTTACCCACAATTTTGCAAAATTTCCAGTTTGCTCCCATTAATTCCCATATTTTCCCATTAATTCCCATGGAAAGTTTCCAATTTTGAAAACTCCTAGAATTTTGCAGCCCTACAGCCCCTATACACTGAACCCCCTGGACTAATTCCAAGTTTTAATCAATATTATCATTACTTAACATCCATTGGCCATTCCCATTCATCTGTCAACCAACCATATTATCCTACAGGAAGTCGGCCAATCCAATTAACAGCCCCTACAATCAATTGGTGTTCAGTCAGTAGTATCAAAAAAATCAAACTGTTATTTGTCACATGCAGCATCATGCACAGTACAATAGAATTCTCTCTCATTCCTGTCAACTGTGTTTCAACGTTCTGTTAACACGCAAATTAGTGTCATATTTCACGGTCAGTAGTTAAGTACTATATCGTTAGTTATTGTGCGTATTCTATTTCGTATGTCAGTGTTATTTTGCGTTTTGTTCTCCATTTCTACAGAAACCACAAACTACTGTAAATAAACTGAACTTAGACATTCGTATATTTGTCGGCGAGGGGCGGTGGAGATGCATGTGTAAATAAACTTTGCATTGGATTGTCACATGTTATCGGACAACCTGTGGAGATTGTAAACAGAGCGCGACGCTGCCTTTAAAGTTTCATTAGTGACGTCACAAGATAGGACTTTGACACCAGTTCCTCCACAACGGTAATAATACATATCCGTTTATTTAGAGGTAATCATTCAAATTCTATCCAGACAGATTGTAAGAACCTAGCTCGCTCAAATTAATCAATATTCCTTAGTCACTTATATGCCAGGACCCTTGTGAGAACACAAGAAAAAAAGAGTATTAAAACAAATGGACACTATATGCTTGTCACTGTTGAAGACAGACAGTCAGACACACACACTTCAATATCTTTAATCTCGTGGCAAATACTATATTACCATCCTGAGTAGTGCCATGCATGGTTTTATATTAATATTAATTATTCCAATAATACTGAAATGTTTTCTATTATACTCATATTTTAAATATGAGAAGCTACTTGAACGAGGTTATGAAAACTGTTACTCCCCCTGCTTTAAAGAAATAAAATGAAATCAGCACTGCTTTGGGAGGAGGAGGAGGCGGAAGGGAGAGGGGGGGGGTATTTTTCACATTTGGCGACGCTTGGGGACACGGCTGGGAAAGACGGAGAAGTTAATGCTACTATAGAAAAACAGAAGGCTCCATAGAGAGCTGTAATTCCCCGCTTTGTGATCACTACCGTCGCCATAAATAGCCTCCGAGACATCGTCGTTTCTGTGGAAGAGCGATTAATGATTTATTTACGAGACGTCAAGCAAGAGTCTGAACTGGAACAGCAAAAAGGCGGAATACTTACCTGTGAATTTTAGGTACACTGATCCATTTCACAGCGGTCAGAAGGAAATACAGTCTAGTTCATTCCCCACTGACACCCAGTTCCCGCACAATCCCATTTTTCTAAACAATGTAAATTGCAACGAAAGAACCACGTGTAATGAGGTGTTAGTTCAGTACGTTCCCTCGCCATCAGCAGAACTGTTAAAGCTTTAAGTGGAGTCTTTCAGAGCAAGCGGAACTATCTGATGTCCTGTGAATTGCGATACACTCACCCTCTGTTAACTATGTTACCAAACAATAAAAGGCAGAAAACACTTACCTTTGGCAGACGGTTCTTTTTCCCCCCCCCCGTTACTCAAATCTTTCGTCTGTCTGTTTCTTCCAGGGGAGATACTAGGCTCGCAGGCGTCAGTAATGTACGGCTTTCTCTCTCTTATAAATGTATTACAGCGAGGATGGTGGATACGATACGGTAAGCTAAGCAGGCGAACACTGTACAGAGGACATACAGAGGCAAAGGCACCGGCGGGTCACTCAAGTCGCGCCCCTCGCATTATCCTCTTTGAATGTCTAAAGGGGGGGAAATCGGCGTGTCCCGGCACAAGGTTTCACCTTTCTGTGTGATTAGAGTCAATGATCTAGCAGCCTTGCCTCCGCAGAGGTTAAAGTAAGAAGTGTAACAGCATGGGGGAGCTCAGCAGAATGGATAAAGGCGGAGCTGTCAGCCCCCCCTATTGTACCAGGCATTTAAAGCGAAAGAGACACCGTTTACCTACTGGAAATGTATTATTATTATTGTTATTATTATTATTATTATTATTAATAATATTGTTATTATTATTATTGTTGTTGTTGATAAAGTGTTGTTTGTTGCAATAATAATTTTCTTGCAATAAGTATAACTTATGGTCATTTATAGTCTGTGTGAAAGTTCACATATTTTAAGATACACGTCAGACTACAGTACAACAACTTTTATTATTTCAGCCACTTAAATCAGATAAATCAGCACAATTCAATTGCTGCAGATTACAGGTTCCTGGGGGGAAAAACGGTATATCGCAAAGAGGCATGTCATGCCTGCACGGCAGCAGCGGATACTGTAAACAGCAGTTGTGTTCATTTAATCTGATTGCGTAAGAAAAACCGAGAAGAGCGTGTGACATGAGCTGTTGCCGTTACTTGGTCGCCCCGTCGCGTTTCGCTTCTTTCCTCCTCCGCTGCGGTTGCGTCGCTTTTATTTTCCTGAATTGAGGCGTTGTTGGGTGCTCGGATTTGTTTTGACAACAATGTACAATACAGTCACAAGACTCACATTTGAATAAGAGATGCCAATCATTTGAAATGACTAGACACTGAACCACTGTTTTGATTATATTTCTTTATGCATGCTTCCAACACGATATATGACGGCCACATAAGGAATTTGTATGGAAGGAAACACTCCCCAGTCGGCCATTAACTTGCATTACTAGTTTTAATTTTGCTTAAACAACAGATTATATAGTTTATATAGGCTTAGCCGATGCAACAACATTTAAGTCCAAACAACAAAGTATATAGCTTTTAGAAGGAACCACTTTTTGTTATGCAAATTAAACATTTAGATTTACCTCAAAAATGAATAAAGATAATAGCCTAAAAGAAAACTCAGAAAAAAACTTTTCGGATTGTAAGTAGGACTGCGAATGTGGTTCTAAGTAATACAGTATCTGCACTCACACTGAAATGCAGTTATTCCTGTCATGAAATTAATGTAGACCTACATGTAACAGCTGCTGGACTCGTCACTTCCGGTAACGCATTCATTCGTTAGGGATTAAACGGTGAGGTGATTCTAGGGACTGTGGGGGCCTTAGGCAACAAAACTCCATGGGGCCCTTCAATACGCCCCCCCCCCCCCCCCACCACCATCCAGCGTGGTAAAATTTATTACTTCTGTTTTATTGCGAAGTGTATATTTATAACATCAACAAAGAGAATGTAATAAACACAAGACCTTTATTTTCACTTTTGTGAAAAACAGAGTGCACAAAAAAAAGCAGATTTGTCGTGTAATCAGCCGCCCTCTGGGGCCCCCCTTCCAGCTCGGGGGCCCCAGGCCATTGCCTGCCCTGCCTGTCCTGTCCCTGCACCTCTGATTAAATGGTTGTAATGCATATTTATTGCCTAAATTGTTAGAAAAAAAGGTCCGAAACTTAATACGCCCTGCCATTCCGTATGAACCACATGAACCACACTGTTGCTTATGTGTTTCACGTAGTCGTCAATAAAGACGTATTTCCCTTTGCTCAAAATGCCTCCCACACTGTGCTGTAACGCCACACCGTGAAAATCGCTTGATGTTTTGGTATGATTACGCCAAGGCAATTGATTTCAGGCTTCCTACATTTAAAAGTTGTACCAGTAGCCAAAATTGTGGAAACACTTCCAATTATTCGAGATCGCAGAACATCATTCCAGTTACTCCAGTTACTTATTTAATTGTATTATGTATATTTGTAAGCTTTATTTGATTGCTTATAAACATTATATAACATTACATATATGCAGTATCTAATGTAATGCCACAAATGGTACATATTTACACAATTTTGGCCACTAGTTTAAAAACAATGCTTGTGCTTCTTCAAAGGCTTCCCTGAAAGCATTATATTAAGTAACTATATCATGTTGTCAATGCATCTAGATAGGTGGCCTTTGTAACTTTGGGTCTCATTGACTGTTTAGGGTTATTGTTGCAGATTAGTCTCTTTAGGTCCCTTTAGAGTAGAGCAGTAAATGTTAAATATTAAATGTGATTAATGCTGTAAGCACTTCACAGTTCTCATTTTGGGAAAATAAAGGGGTTCCGAGGTTGAAATCTGCTAATGAAGAAGTTAATTAAATTCAGTCTTTCTGCTCTTCTCCCAGCTGACATCACATGGAAAATCATTTCAAATTGATCTCATTCACTGGCAATAATCTGATATTTCTATCTTTGCATACAGTGTAGAATAATATCCTGAACACGACAGTCATTGCAGTGCTTGTCCTGATGTACTTGACCTGCTCCTTCTGTTGCAGCCTTAAGGTTCCGCCTTAACATGTCAGCAATTAGCTTTGTTGTGTGGATTTGGCAAATCTCAGAAACGATGAAAGATGTCGGTTCAAACCGTACATTAATGGCCATAACCTAGTAACAGTCAAAACTAAATAAAGAGGCAATTACTTATTTTTTACGAACAGGTTTTATTAACAAGCAATAATAATTTAAATCAATATTTTGTTTCAATAATTGTGTCCTGGTTAATAGGCCGTTAATGTTATTGAGATTTTCATAGTTTATGCCTATTTTGTCATCCACAACCGAACCCTCATGCAAGCTGGTATAGAAAATGGATGGATGGGTGGATGGATGGATGGATGGACGGGTGGATGGATGGATCTTTTTTTCTTAAAAGTTAAAAGGGGTATTTTAGAGATGTCAGGCAGTCCTTTATTGCTAATGTTAAAACACTTTCTGCTTAATGAAGTATATTTTTGGAGAGCGTAAGCTGGTTTTCATTATCATAAATATTAAATGATTGCACCATGACCCTACATTACAGTAGATATCAGCCAAAACTTTTAATCACGTTGTTATTTAATTTTAAACCCACTCAAGCTGTTGGTCGGCCTATCTAATGAACAGTTGCTCTCCAGGTCATAGACTTGTCTCAACTTGGATGCGATACAATCCAGAGGTTGCAAAAAAGGATGTCTGGACATAATCCAGACAGATGCCTATTTTAAAGCAATGTGCAATTAAGCAGTAGTAGTGCTTTGGTGCCCATGAAATTAGTCTCATATTTAACCTGGATTTGTGTGCTCCAATTCTGGATGAAATGAGAAGGGAAAATAAACGAGGAAGCGTGACGTCAGTCTGTAAGGTCCTGTAAGCTTTACGTCAGTTCGGGGGCGGGCAAAAGAGAGGAGACATGACGTCTTATTTTAGTGTGGAAGCTCTTCTTGATACATATCATTCTTTTGCATATCTATCAGTCATGTCAGCTCTTTTATATTGCCATCATTAATAAAAAAAATGCACGATTTAATTGTAAGTTTAATACTTTTTTAAAGTATATAACACCGTGTACAAATCTGTATATTTTCATAAGAAAGTTTTGGACATCAGTTTCATTCACTAAGCTTTTTAAATCAAAACATTGGTTCTGTTTTGGTTTCCTGACTTAAATCGGATTAAAATAATCAAATATGTCACCCAGTGCCTCTGTTGGCATCGATATCGGTGTTATAATAAGGCACAGGTGGGAGCTCGTAAACAGACAAATCTGCCACTTCTCTGCTTATGAAAAGAAGAATAATCGCGATTAATAATGCAGTTGCTTGGAGGTTATCTGCATTTCAAACAGCATCAAATAATTGAGTAGGGAGGGGAAAACAAAAACATCCCGCCCAGATAACTTCCCCTGACATTTAGGCTTGGAGTGGGATTAAGCCGGGACCCCCCTCCCCGTTCAAAGGAGGCTCCAGCTGGCCTGTTAATTCCCAGCCTTCAAAAATGTCAAGCAGCGCGTTCGGGACGGGAAACGCCGGTGGGACCGGCGCACTCTCGAGGTGGGGAGGCTTTGCCGGAGGAAGCGCTGATGATAAGGATTCTCGCCCTGCAGTTTTCACAAGATGAATGAATTTTCATTTCTGAATGAAAGCGTGCC
Source organism: Brienomyrus brachyistius (assembly GCF_023856365.1). Lineage (NCBI taxonomy): Eukaryota > Metazoa > Chordata > Actinopteri > Osteoglossiformes > Mormyridae > Brienomyrus > Brienomyrus brachyistius. Next base: position 11,301,497 of record NC_064549.1, on the reverse strand, counting down.
CAAGTAATATATTCGAAGAACACCTCAGTTTAGAAAATCGAGTTATGCGCAGTTAAAGTGAGTTGACAGCATGTCTTGACGCAAGATTTCCCCATGATTTTTCCGAGGCATTTACCCTTGTGTTTGGCTCCATCTAGTGGTTATATGTTGCATATGCATAACTGATAAAATATGCCTTCATATTTTTCGGTTTCTACTGTCGCGCAGTAGAAAAAAAAATAATGTATATGTTATGTATATGAGGGGCAGTGCGTGGCTCAGTGGGCTAAACCTGTGTACCTGCAATCACAAGGTTGTCAGTTCAAACCCAGCCTCAGCACATCTGCGGATCCTTAAGCAAGGCCATTAACCCCCAGCTCCCTGGGTGCCCCAACAGGTGGCTGCCCTTCACAGACAGCTTGCTCTACAAGGACCAAGTTGAGGGGGGACAATAAAGGATCAATTATTAATTTATTAGATCTGCACACAAAGACATCCTTTTTTTATGATAACAAATGTGATCTCTTGTAAGTGGTAGGTTTTTAAAATATCACAGTTGACCTTGTCCTGAGCATCGCTCAGCAGTGATGTCATCCCACTCACTTTCAGTCCGACTGCTGTTTGCAGCAACCTCTACATGTGATGGAAAAACATACTTCGAACCTGTCATACATCTACCGTGTCAATCATGTTTACAGAAGGACATCTAGAAAATGTAGACAAAAACCATAATTACTGGAATCTTGCCACACATAAGATCTCTGAAACTGAAACCTACCACTGTAATAGTTCTACTGTGGCAGCATGGTTATTCCACATCTTTCTTAGTTATATAGTTATACACATCTATCTTAGTTATATGGTTATACACATCTCTTTTAGTTATATAGTCATACACATCTCATAGTTATATGGTTATACACATCTCTCTTAGTTATATGGTTATACACATCTCTCTTAGTTATATGGTTATACACATCTCTCTTAGTTATATGGTTATACACATCTCTCTTAGTTATATAGTCATACACATCTCTCTTAGTTATATAGTCATACACATCTCTCTTAGTTATATGGTTATACAAATCTCTCTTAGTTATATGGTTATACACATCTCTCTTAGTTATATAGTCATACACATGTCTTAGTTATATGGTTATACACATCTCTCTTAGCTATATAGCCATACACATCTTTCTTAGTTATATAGCCATAAGGGCCCTGCTCGTGGATCCAAGACCACATGGATATTCTACCAAGACCAGGTTTAAACTGGCAACCTTCCAGTCACAGATACGGCGCATTAGCATGCTGAGCATGCTGCCATGCTCATATTGTGTCACTTTGGCAATAGATGACTTTTCAGAAAATATTTCATTTTGACAGCTTGGTGACGTGGAACTCACTACCATAAATATCACCCTCCTTTCACCACAGAATGTTGAATAACAGACCTGCTGAGTATCTCCTGCTCAGCGCTGAGGAAGCAGACTGTCCATGATCCTCCTTTAAACCCTGAACATACGGCACAGAAATTCACACCAAAAAATGGTACTAAAGCGCTCCCTTCAGACCATAAACATCACCTAGGAGGTAACATTTACATTCGTAAGTGTTAATGCCAAGATCTCACCAAATGATCCAAAATATCAGATTTCTTATGGGCTATTTCTAAGCTGACACTCTTCCCTTTAATCCTATGTTATTTTATTATTAGTAATCAGTTTTAATGAGCACTATTCACCAGTGAATAATATGGGTTCCTTGTCCCAACAGAAGGCACTGGGATTTGCAGATAGCATTGTAGTGTGCTGAAAGGATTTAAATAATGGAATCTGTTTGCCGACCATCCATCCATCCATCCGTCCATCTATCTCTCTCTCTATCTATCTATCTATCTATCTATCTATCTATCTATCTATCTATCTATCTATCTATCTATCTATCTATCTCTCTCTCTATCTATCTATCTATCTATCTATCTATCTATCTATCTATCTATCTACCTACCTACCTACCTACCTACCTACCTACCTGCCTGCCTGCCTGCCTGCCTGCCTGCCTGACTGACTGCCTGTCTGTCAAAAATGTCACATTCCTGCTATGCTAATCAGCAAGGCCGTTAACAAACGGCAAAAAACTCGTGTCATTTTCAATTCAATTACAGCAGAAGAATTTTGACGTTTTAGTAAAGCGTTAAAGAAAATGTCCACCAGGGTGTGCTGTGGGACATTTCCCCGTAAATTCACCTTACCTTAGGACAACATCCGTAGTAAATGCGGTCGCAGAGGTAGGTGGGTTATCTTACAGCACCATATTTTAAATTAAGTGCATTTTTAAACGGTCTAGGTGACTAAACTCGGGAAAATAATTCGAAAAGTCCACTGACAGTTTTTTCCCCCGTGATCCTGCAAGGACAACCCTACATGGAAAACGGAAGGAGCATTGTGTAAAATTGCAGTAGGCTACTTTTAATGGAAACGTATTTTACTAAAATTGTCGTAGAGTAACATGGTATCATAAGTAGACTGATATGAAAAGCTACCAAAACTAACTAGTGAATTGTATGCATGCTTGCTGTTAAAAAGTAATAGGCCTACTTCTTTAACACATATTTCAATTTTACCGTCAAGTAATAACTGGTATATAAACCGCACATTTATTTTAAGTTGGACAATCCTAGAAACTTCCGCTATAATTGAAATGAAACCGATAAACACCTACTTACATTACTGAAAAAATCTGATGATCTGATGGACTTTATTATAATATCAAAAATACTATTATACTTATTTGTAAAATAAAAAAAAAAAACAGCTTTCAATAATACAGCATGATGAAGACATTTTTATAGTTTTCTTTTTTCTTTCAATCCTTAGATTTTCAAAGGACGCTACATTTGCTGGAACATTCTAATGCTTGCAAGAGCCCCGGAAGGTTACATCAGTGCTGGTAACTTCGGTAGAGTCTTACATCATAAAAAAGTGCAGGCCACATTCCACTGCCCTCTCTTTATAACACCCCTCCCCACCACCCCGCGAAAAAAAAAATAAAGTGAGAACGAAAAACATCAATACGCAGTATAGTCACGAATTTACAGAGTGAATTTAAACACACCAAGCATTCACCAATCATTATTCATAGTCTATTAAACATATAATTACGGTTAAATATCTTTTGCAGAATGATTCTGCCAAAAATAAAATTTGAATAGTTACCAATGGCAGCTAAGAGTACAGAAAAGAGGTTTCCCCAATGGCGATGTGACAATGATGATAGAGAAGACTGAGCAAAGTGCCTGCATACACTCCCAGCAGTGTCGCTCCGCTAGTTCACTGCATCAAACACTTGTTGGGTTTGAGCCCACAGCTACCACCTCTATTACTGAAGGCTCTTGTCTTCACCAGGTTCCTAGGAGTAGATAAATTCCAACATAAATTCTATTGGAGAATCTGTCTGGAGTGACTGGGTGCACTGAAAGTAAGCACCAGTTTGACCAGTGTGCACATTGCTCTTTGTGTGTTTTACAGTTACACTGGGATAAAACAAAATAAATGATATTATTTTGTTTTATCCTTTTTTATATACACCACCTCACTTCATAATACTATTTGGTTGCCCATTTGTCTGTTGATGTGTCCCCCCCCCTTTTTTTTTCCTCATTGTTTACTAAGTGGCCATATCTTGGGAGGGGGGAGGGTTTCTGTGTGGGTTAATTTGAATACAGCAGTTGAAGTATGACTGAATCTGTTCTATATATTTTTGTCGATACCATGTTGCTGGTTGTAAAGCTCAATAAAAAAATAATTGAAATAAAAAAATCAACGAGCTACAGACAATCAGACAAAATCAGACGGATTTAACTGCTAGTGGGAGGCTAGAAGTTTGTAGATTTACCTAAGACCTAAATCGCCTTGATTTTTATCATACTATGAAAAAAGCTTTGACTTACCAGAAACCCCCTTTTCAAAAGAACGCCACATACACTGCTAAGTTATTCTGAGAGCGAGTAATTGAAAGCAGATGGTTAGAATGGACAGTTACTATTAACTTTGTTTTTAGCAAGTCTCCACCCTGCTATGCTGAATGCTTTTGACTTCTTACAGAACAAGTGCTTGTCGTAAACCTTTCTTGCTAATGTAACGCATGAGTGGAATACATCATTGTCGAAATACCACGCAGACACTCGGTATATGTCTTCATGTCAGACGTATTAAGGCCTAACACGGTTTTTAAAGATTGATATTCCAATAACAGAGGATCTCTTCTGCCACGTGGGCCTGTTTGCAAAAGCTATGTAGCACGTACACGGAATCTAACGTAGGCTTTTTGGGGGACTTGTGTTGGATGACGAGGTCACCAAATGTTGCCCAAAGAAAACAGCTTCACTGGAGGTGGGGGTTGGGGGGATGAATCCACGTCACAAAGGGTGCATTTAGGTAGAAGCACTAAGAATGCGTAGCTACACTGCTCCTAGTTGCAAAGCGCCATTTCCGGGTTCCTCTGATTACTCACAGCGTGGAATGTTGCTGTGACTCTGGTTATCAAAGGAGCCAAATCAGCTCAGAGCTCAGCTGCAAGAATCTCAGAGTTTCATTTAACTCAGATTTAAGGCTGCATGTCAGGGGATACTACAGCAGAAATTAACTGACGGAAAACCAAACTAAAATATAAAACTAAAACGTTAAGACAATCTACATCCAACTTTTATTGATATATGTAAATAAAATACATTTCATTAAATCCTGCTCATACAACACTCTTCCTGAAACAATGGTATAGGTGCTAGTTTACTTTCTGCGGTAGTGGATGAGGAATGTCAGCGTCTGTACAATGAGTCTGCTTTGATGTTGACCAGGCCTGGCCTGAAGGTGTGAGTGTGGGGGATGGATGGAATAGTGGGGGGCTGGAGGTAGGGGGTGGCAGCATGTGTTCTGTAAAGGATCTTCTCAAACACCCATGTTTGTCTCAGGGGACACGGATCCACAATGACAAAAAGGTTCACATTCCTCAACTGCCGTACAAAGCCGGGCGACAAATCTTCCCAAACAAGCAACAAAGCAGCTGCTTGCACATTTAAACGCTTCTATAACACTTCTGTCTTCTTTATTTTTGCATTAACAGAAATCTTTCTGGCGGCATATGTTGACCATGACTCGTGATTATCTTACAGTACTTTTTTTTTTTACTATAAAAGAACGTAATATTTCCATGAAGTGTATGGCTAATGAATCTACGAAAGATTCCTAACGGAACAGAAAGTTTATCCTTGGATTCATTGTTTGAAGGTAAAAATGTAATGCAGACAATGATTTATACCACCGATTAGGAAGGAAAAATCAGGCAATAATTCTGGGCTGCGTTAGTCTCCATTAGCTGAATATCAGCTAATATGAAATTAAAATGATGAAGATTAGTGTCATGCTGTGTGGATTTTTCATTGGGGGGCTCCAATAGCTAAGCACATGTTCACATTTTAAAATAATTGTAGATTATGTTACTTGTAATGTACATTATAGAAAACATTACATACATAAATAAAGAGCTGTAATACCCAAAATGGACCAAATGTAACAAAAAGCTCTGATATGAATATAAAAATGTAGAGTTCTGGAGTTTTAGATGTCAAACACCCAGGGAGAACATTAACTGGCCACAGGATTTGCACTGATGGCTTTCATTTTGACACCCCCATTCTGGGTCTAGCATCGACGTGCTGGGATCTGCTCGGATTGCGGACGTGGCACTGGGTTGGGAAGGGGGGTGGGTGTGGGGGATGGGGGATCTGTGGAATAAGGGAATTGTTGAAAGAAAACTTCATACATTTAAAACCAGTGCAATATATACATTTTTCCTTTATGACATTGTGATGGAGCCTGTCTATATTGCAGAAGTGCAATGGTCAACGAAAAACACGTAAGATATCGTAAGATGACACTGCTGGTGTCTGCAGGATTCCCGAAATGATCTCATCAGAAAAAAACAATCCATCTGTCACCACTGCACACAAAACAAGCCCTTGACATCCTAACATCTCTGCACACCAAAACTAATTAAAAATAAACATGATTTCCAAGACAAGTATAATGAGCAGATGTATGAGTACAGGGATAGAGGGAATAGGCTTTAGGACCTTGAAGCCCACTTAGAGGAGCCCGAATTTCTGGGTGGGGTGTGGGGGGGGGGGGGGGGAGGTCTCAAACTAAGTTTGGTGGAGAGTTTCTCATTTGAATATTCCTTTCCCAGCTTCCAGAATCTTCCTTCCCGCGGTATATAGGCCTGCAGAAGGACTGGTTTCTCCTACAAGATTCCAGCAGGCAGGGACAGAAGACGACAGGAGTGCTTATCAAGGTAAGAAATTGCCTTAGTTTTTTCAATAGATTAGTAACAGGATGTCATGCATTATGTACTTTCGTTCAGTAAGATCTACATAGACATTCCATGATGTCACGGATGAGTATCCTTCTAATATGGGAATTTTGTCAAGTTGCAAGCAAATATTGCAAGTAGGTCTATGTGTTCTATCTGACTGATGCATTTCAACTTTTTGTTCCTTTGTTATGTGGGGGTGAAAGGCGTGACTTAGAAAATACTGTCATCCTGTCTATTTTTGCCTAGTAATATAATTAGATCTGGCAAGCAAGCGAAAGCATGTCGAAGTTATCAAGTTCTGCGGGAAGCAGGGAAGGGATCTTGCTCTTCGGATTCAACACTTTAAAGGAACAAATGACTTTTTTCTGTAGAATTTTCAATGAACTGTATCGTTGCATTTTAGTGCAGGGAGTGGTCAGAAAGATGCCCCTGAAACATGACTCTTCTCACAGGAAATATGACTCGCCACTGTGGAAGTTCTGATTGGACAGAAAGTCACATTAGATTTCTTCTAGCCAATGAGAGTCTTTTCTGTGTCTGACTGTATAACGCTACATGTATACTGCATTGATGTGGCATTCTCAGGGACTGTAAATGATTTAAAAAAAAAATAACTAGGGACGATACAGAAAGAGAATGAAAGAGGAAAGGTTATCATCCTTTTCTCCATCTGAAGTACTTCTACTTGCCCTGTGGCCATTATTCTATGCACCTCTTGTCTTTCAGAATGAAAATCGCAAAAGTTGACATCAGTATGAAAACCTTTGAAGGTATCCAATGTTGCTGAAATAAAATCTGAAACAAACCACACAAAAAACAGACAATTGTAACTATTTCATGTGCCCACTCTGTTCGTAATGCTGGCGTTAAAAGGAATCAAGGAGTCGTCAAGACAAATGGTAGCACGACGGGGGGGGGGGGGGAATAAGACTTTCTGAGAGCCTCGGGCTGCACGATTTGCGCTTCTGTTTGGTCGCCGGAGATTTCAGCAGATACGCATGTCTCCAGTGGCAGAGACACTCCCTCACATAGCATAAGAACATACTGATTTTCATGAATGTGTCAACTGGAATCCAGCTGGAAATCATGAATGAATGCAGTGCGTGGAGAGAGGGTATAAAAGTGACTGCAATGTAGGCAGCAAAAGGAATCAGATAACATGGGATGTACACTAATTCAACACCAGCACCAGCGGTTAGAATTAAAAATCCTTTTAGATTAAATTATTGTTATTATATTATATATAATATTTTATTATATCAAGGCTTGCCTAAATTATAAGGTTTAGGTAGCAGGTAAGTGTGAATCATAGTTCCGGTTTGCAGTGCTCCACAGCTGCTGACGTGGCTGTTATGCAAAACGTCTGATTGGAATCTGCCAGACCAACGGTGGCCGTGCAGTGCATGGTTTGCAGAATAATTACATGTTATTCCCTAAGCTGGACGGCTAAACGTTGGCAAAGGTCTTTCACAGCTCAAAGCTATCCAAAAAAAAACCATTTTTTGCAGAGTAAATTCTAAAATGGAGCCCTCGTGAGGGCAGGGGAACACTGTGTTAAGTTTTTATCACCCCCCCCCCCCCCTATTTTCAGGTCTTCATTGCTGCTCTCAATCACTGAAGATTCTGATTCCGAAAGAATGTGGGTGATCAAGGTGGTAGCTCTGTGCCTGCTGGCTGCGTCAGCCACTGCCGAGAAGAAGCTTAGCAACCATGCTGCCACCTTAGCAGACAACAGCGCTAACCTGGCCTTCAACCTATACCAAAACCTGGCCAAGGAGAAGACCCTCGAGAACATCCTCATCTCCCCGGTGGTCGTCGCCTCCTCTCTGGGCCTGGTAGCTCTCGGGGGCAAGTCTTCCACGGCTTCCCAAGTCAAGGAAGTGCTCAGTGCCAGCAAGGTGCAAGATGAACATCTCCATGCCGGCCTGGCCGAGCTGCTGACTGAAGTCAGCAATTCTACAGCCCGCAATGTCACCTGGAAGATCAGCAACAGGCTGTACGGCCCCAGCTCCGTCAACTTCGCCGACGACTTTGTCAAGAACAGCAAAAAGCATTACAACATCGAGCACTCCAAGATCAACTTCAGGGATAAGCGAAGCGCCATAAACTCAATCAACGAGTGGGCATCCAAATCCACTGATGGAAAACTGCCGGAGATCACCAAGGACATGGAGAAGACAGACGGAGCTATGATTGTCAACGCTATGTTCTTTAAAAGTAAGTAGCCCTTTGAAAGGCTGATTGAGCATTCAAATAATTGAGGGCTTAAGATGTCATTTCGTCTGCTTACCTTTGTAATTTTAACATTAATCTACAGCTCATTGGGATGAGAAGTTCCACCACAAAATGGTTGACAACCGTGGTTTTATGGTATCTCGCTCGTTTACGATCTCTGTTCCAATGATGCATCGCACAGGTAAGTACCTTAATTATGTCACTAGCTGACCTTTAGAATTAAAAAATATATAATTCTGCAATGGCAGCATTCTAGAATGGACTAAGTCATGTTAGAAAGAACTTGGAAGGGTATGAAGTGATGGGTGGCTTTGGTCTCATTTTTGCTCACCTATTCCTTAGGGTTGTACAAACTTCATGAAGACACGGAAAACAAGTTGTTTGTACTGGAGATGCCTCTGGCCCACAAGATGTCCAGCATGGTGTTCATTATGCCGTACCACGTGGAGCCCCTAGAGAGGCTGGAGAAGCTGCTGACTCGCAAGCAGGTGGATGCTTGGCTGAGCAAGTTGGAGGAGAAGGCGGTGGCAGTATCTCTGCCAAAAGTGAGCCTGGAAGTCAGTCATAACCTGCAGGTAAGTGATCTGAAGATCTCGCCGCAATAGAAGGCTTCCGATTCAACTCAAATCACTGCACTTTTGTCATGAAGACTTCATTGCGATCCTCATGGATCTCATTAGCTTGCACTTGGACAATGGTCCCAGTTGACGATGGTTCATTTTTACCGTTCTTCGAAATCTCACTTTGAGTTGCGATTTTTATTGTCCATTGATATCGTTAGCTTTATGAATCATAACACAATATGACTGCCTGATAAGCTTAGTTACTACTAATGAAACTAAATAATAGAAATCATAAAAAGAAAGCTTGGTTTTGGATATAGTCAGTGGTTTTTAAAACATTTAATCTCCGCAAGGATTTTAACACAAATTTTCATGTTTTCCCAGAAACACCTTGGTCAGCTTGGCCTTACGGAGGCAGTTGATAAAAACAAGGCCGACCTGTCCAACATCTCTGGAAAGAAAGACCTGTACTTGTCCAACGTCTTTCACGCTTCAGCCCTGGAGTGGGACACGGAGGGGAACCCCTTTGACGCGACCATCTTCAGCACGGAAAAGCTCCGGAACCCTAAGCTCTTCTACGCAGACCATCCATTCATCTTCATGGTGAAGGACAACAAGACCAACTCCATCCTCTTCATTGGCAGGCTGGTTCGACCCAAGGGTGACAAGATGCGAGACGAGTTATAGTCATTTCCCAGGGATGTCAACCTTTACCGTGCATGAATCGAGTATGAAAAAGGCAATAGAAATGTTTTTGGTAGGTCTGTTACCTCATAAGCACATTCCAGTATATTAGGTATGGACCAGTTACCGGGGCTGCCCCCCCCCCCTGAGGCACACGTGAGAAGCACCCTCACTGACAGTCAGCTTAGCTAATATACTTTTACATCTGCTGGGCTCAAAGGTAAACAAAATGTCACATGACTGCACAGTGAATCCCACCGACACGTTAAACCACCTCTAGCTTGATGAGAATTAACAACCACATGCCTTTCTGGCAAGTCATGTGACCGGCATGCTTATATTAAGTATGATCTCTCTGATTTTTGCCATAATCGTCCAATCAATCCAAAAATCCACATCCAAAAGGAGCATGCAGGTTTTGCGAGGATATCTTTAATGTTTAAAGTAAAAAAAAGAAAGTTTTGCATTGACGTCACAAGATTATGTGGTGCTGTTGTTTAGTTCTCACCATGCCATAGAGACCCTTTCATTTGTTTTTAACCATCATCAGTGTGCACTGAAACTGTTCTGTAAAATGCAAATCCAGTACACCACGGGCTCTATACTCTTTTTCAGGTTGTTACCCAGGGTTCTTGCCACGTGACTTATGTTGGAATGATGCAACAGTGTAAAACTGTCATCTTTGTTTTTTGAATAAAACTCATAAAAACAAAAACTCGTACTGTATTAGTTCATTCAAGCGTCTTTTGCAGTTGTGCAAGTTTTTAATATACGGTTTAATTTACGACAATTAAGTGCTCATCTAAAGCGTATGAAACAGCAATTCCATTCTTCTCCGGATGCATTTTAACGTACATAACGTAATATTTACTAAATTAAGTCAACTTTGTCACGTCAATCGAGGCTTGTAGAGCACAAGTGAATTTTGAGAGAAATCCCACAGTAGTAGTGATACTACTAAGAACTAAGTAAGAAAAAAAAAATATAGCGAAACAGGACGAGACACTAATGCGATATAATACAATGTATAATACAATAGCAATATTGTGTAATTGAAACACAGAAGCAGCCTACTTCTATAGAATTGAACAAATACACAAGATCACGGGCAGGGTGACAATGCCAGATAGTGATCTAACTTATTATAAAATTATACTATATATTATGGGTCAGTATTGGACTGGGATTAAAAATCGGCCTTGGTTTTTTACCCAGACCAGCCCACCGCACATCCATACCCACGGTAATTCCCGCCGATTGGCGTTGAGGGTCCCCACGATGATTTTCTCCGACCCAATAACTCATCGGTTCACCGGGAAAATGCCACGTATGCCAAATGGTCACTCCAGTCCTGTTGTCAGTGTTTGCAAAGTTTTTAAACCTGCCTGAGTTACATGGGATCTCCTTGGATGAGCATGCGCCATGTGACGTGGAGGTGCAGGAGGGCAGGGTTAACTCGGAGAGAAACAGTAAATATAGTAACTCTGCCATTTTTGTGCCGTCGTTTTCTTTCTTCCTTTTTTCAACATTTTGAAAAGAAGACCAATGCACTACAATGACACGTGTGGCCTTTAGTTCGTTTCCAGTTGCTTTCGCTTCTTTTAGAGCATGACATGCAGAGATGCTTCTTATTTCCCATTTCAGAAATTGAATCTACTGGATCTGAAGTATGGGAAATCGCTATCCCAGTTTCGCCAATACATTAATATCTTGACACTGATATTCCGAACCACAAAATTACGTCGGATTTTACACTATTTCCATCTTTAATAGATATTTTAACAACCAATGACTTAGACATATGTAATTTAGAAATAAATGTATAGAACGCAACATAGTTTTAAAATAAATATCAACCATAAATGAAGGAAATCAATGTTTTGTACATGCAAATCCTCTTTCTCATCTTCTCTAGCACATGATATCGGGGAAATATGAAAATGTGTCTAAAACTGATATGTGAGTTATGCGTGTCCTTCAAGCGCCACCTGCTGGAGAGAAAGTTACAGCAAAATATTTATTTATTGATTCAATCTTGCTTTCAGCGAAAACAAAGTGACAAGCAATTTGTTCTCTACACCCCAGTTCATTTTATTAAATTTGAAACACGAGTTACAGCGTATTCCACAGCATTTATCAGTTTAGGAAATTAAACTGCAAAGTAATTGTGATCTCGTGTGAATTTTTCGTATTATTGAAATAACAGGGAGTATTGTATTAAAAATAGAAGATTTTATTTGGTCTTAATTTAACTTTATGCAATGAATCCTGGTTTTATGGAAAGGTACTGGTGTTTATAAAATGTTATAGGAAAAATGTATTGTTCAAAAACAGGCAACAAGCTGGAAAAATGTTTCACAGAATTGTCTTGCACTTCCTGAGAAACTCTATTCCATCCTTGATGGGCTGGTCGATATTTCACAAATGCACTGAGATTGACATTAACGCTGTAACATGTTACACGCTAGAGTATCACACTAAGACACCGAATTTTATGTCCTTTACGGAGAGATTTGCCAATGACACAGTGATTCTGTGGCAAAATTTATGCCTCATTTAACATCATACAATTTGAGTTTGGTGACCTGTTTTATTAGCTTATTTTTTGTATTATCATTAAGTTAATAAGAGGTAGCTCAAAATTCCACTTCCCATTCCTTCAGTACTCGACAGGAAGGGACAATTCAGCATCTGTGCTTTAGCATTTACATTTGAAGCTGCACAGTACTCCAAATGGGAACGAAGGCGTTTTAAAGCAGGGTTCCCTAAATTCCGGTCCTGGAGGGTGAGTCTGTAACACAGTTTGCAGATTCCCCTGCTTAGACACGCCCACTACGCCTGCCGATTGGCTGGTGAGATGAATGAGGTGTGTCTGAGCAGGGAATTCTGCAAACTGTGCTGTAGACTCGGCCTGAAGGACCGGAATTGGGGAATCCTGCTTTAAATAGTTTCCAGCCTCACTATCCAGAAATTTGGTAAAATAAACAATTGAACAAAACAATAATAAGCAGTCAGAAAAGAATAATAATGACACACACATATATACCAGCATATATGCATCATTACTTTTCAATATCATTTAGACAATGTTTTTCATTCAATTAAATAACCAGGTTTATTTGGTCTTTACTTGGATTAGTGACATCTACATTTTTTTAAGCATTACCTTTCCTGTCAGGAACTAATTTTAAAAACATTATCCACCAGAGCAAATTCATTATGCTATTTTTTTGTGCTAAAATTCTTGATAAGGCACTCATTTGCTCAGTATCTGTACAAGCTTACTATATCCATTCATGTTAAATCCAGCAGACTTTAGTAATGCCACTCTCATCGGCTGTTGTGTTTCCAGTTTACAGCACGATAAGCTGTTTTCAATATTAAACACAAAAAGGTAGTATTAACGTTAATTAATCAATTTTCTCAAAAGTATTTTCAGGAAAGGCTCGTCACAGAGTCTTAGAATTACCTTCATCGAAGCCCAAGCCACTCTAAAGTAAACAGAAAACATTCACCCGCATAAGTATCCGTGAATTAATTAAGAAAAATAAGCTACATGGAAAGTGAGACGGTTTTCTAGGAACCCTGAGTGGTACAGCCAGTGAACAGTGTCTCAGACTGCAGTGCCAGTGGGTCGTGTGACAAACCTAGACTTCTGCTGCCGTTGAAAGGCAGTGCAGCCTCAGTAAGAGACGCATCGCCCTTCCATAATTGGCGCAGGTCTTACTGATTGGCGCCAATTAACCAGTATCCCATATAGACAGAAAGACTGAGTGTGACAAAAATTTAAAAACACCTGAATTCAGGTGAAAATCCAGGAGGGGGGGGGGGGTGTAAAAGTTAATGGAAGTGTAATATGCTTTCAATTCCTCTGTTAATCAGTTCTTTTCATAATTGTAGTATACTGTCTGTTTACATAAACCTAATTAGCTAATGAAATAACCAGCCCCTGCAGCTAATCTCGCATGGTGTCCTCCCCAGGGAGGAACACAATCTCAGGGAGCAGATGGCATTTTTTTTTATCCCTCCCTTGTGCAACCTCTTCCTGCCCCCCTGCCCACTGGTTTAAATGACTTCAAAAAGTTGCTGTTTTTAAAGGAAATTAGCTTTTTAGACTAAACTTTTTTGGGACATACTTATGCCTGTATGTTTAGTTTCTCAAAGTAATAAATAGTTCATTGTGCATTAAACGAAAAAGGTTTCTTTCAGAGACTGGTTTCGTCTGGATGTGAATTTACCACCTGAAAGTAGCATGTAATTCATGAAATGGAACCTAGGATTAAAGGAATCTCACCATAACTTTTAAAAATAAAAATGTACTTTACTACTAAATAGGTATGTTGAGGACTAAGAAACTATACCAGATTTGTTTTTTACTAAAAATATGGGCCACATGGTGGCCGAATGAACCTAATTTTGTACAACATATACAGACTTCTCAAGTTGAACTTAAAAAGGACAAGTGTATGCTTTCTGCCTATATCACATTTAAAACAATCTGGCTGTTTTATTTTAAAAATAATTACCCTGCCGTTTTAGCAGTGCAGGCTATGACATAATTAGAGAGAAGATAGCCAATCCTATTAAAACGCTCAGTTGTAAGCTGTCCTCTTCCCGCATGCCATGGTCACCTGCCCTCCTGCTTTCCACCTTCCCCCTGCTCCTCCTTCTCAAATTTTGGGCTTGTCCACTTGCCGGTTGGCCTTCCGGAACAGGGATTTGATTTCCTCCGTCACCATTTCCTGCCAGTTGTCCCTGCAACGTGCAGCACAAGACACGTGTCATCGGTGAAGATTCTCCCCTCTGCCATTTCCCCTGGGGGGGGGGGGGTGTCTCACACCTAAACAAGCCCCCCCCCCCCCCCCGTCGGTGGAAACGCAGCGCTCAGAGCACCACGAAAGCCAGTCGTGGAACCACCATCTCCACACGTCACGACATCTGTAAGCTACATCCCCACACGACACAACACAGCATGCTAAGGCTAACTCACGGTCTTTGCCCACTCATAGCATCACTGCTTTTGGTCTGCTTTCCTTTCTTTGTACTTAGCTATATCCTCCGGTAGCAGGCCGTGATTGTTTTCCCTGCGGACAGAACGCACAGGCAACATCAAGGTCCCCCCTCCTCAAAGAGGACCACGGTCCCCTCCCTCCTCCAGCAATGTTGGCTAACAATGATTTCGTTAAGCCACTTCGTTGCTGAAATCATTCGTAACATGTGATACCTTACTGTTTAGGGAGATGGAAGAATATTGGCAGTAAAGTTTATAACAATCAAATCAAAGAATGTTGACAAATATACATTGGACGATTAAACAAGCAACTGAAGCGACAATTGAATAAAGTTTCCACAACTTTGGCCACTGGTATACACTGAATTTAAATCAGCAATTCTTGTTTTGAGATATAATCCAGCGGTACAGTAGGAAATTCTTTGTTTAGATGTTTTACTCTTTATTGGCAACAGGAGGTGGATAGTTCAAGTCCAGAAAGTAACAATCCAGACCAAGATTTTGTTTCAACCAACCGGTTGAGTATAAAGAGTCACAGTCACAGCCTACTCACCTGGTCAGATTTCTACTTTCTGGACCTGAATTATCCGCCTCCCATTGGTACTCTCATCGTATTTTATATTTGTATATAAGTGTAAGTCTAGATGCCCTCCACTGCCCACATGATATCTGTAACTCGAGCAGACAGTCATTACTTACGGCACAGTCAGTTCTGTGAGGTCTTACCCTGGTTTTATTTCTGGTGGCTTTGGCAGTGGTTTTGAGAAGCTGGATTTTCCCACAAGCCAGTATGTCTCTTCAATGCCTTTGCCCTGGACAAAAAAAAGACAACATTTCAGTCGGACACAGAACGTTATTTGATTTCATCCAGAAAATTTGAGCATAAGAAAGACATAAATGTGAATGCTTTACCTTCAGCTCTGTTTTCCCCCTGAGCTCTGTCTTGTAGCCCTCGTTCAGAGTCTGCAGAATATTCACTGTGCTTATATTTACGTGGATTCTGTAAGCTAGACCAGGAAATAACACCACACAATCAAATGGTATCATATTACAGTAGTGCATTATTGTAAAACAATAATATAAACAAACTTTGGCGCGGAAAGCATCATGTTTCAACGTGATATTATTTTACAGATTTGTCCAAGGAATTAGGTGAGTTGGTTATTTTCAAAAAATGAATCTGATACACATGTATAGTAAATACAGTATTCTATGCAATATTCTATCCAATGTGGATCAAAAAAAGGTACATTTCAATACTGTAAGCAATAATATAATTATTTATGCGTACGATCGCCTTTGTTCGGATCAACATTCGGGAGGGATCCGATTTCATGAATTTGGTCAAAATGAATGGTAGTGACTCAAGGGAGGCAGGCACTCACGCAAGCTGGTGGATTCCATACGAGAGGCGGTGTTGACGGTGTCCCCAAAGAGGCAGTATCGAGGCATGGTCAAGCCCACCACGCCGGCTACGCAGGGACCTGAGCAACGACAGACACTTGTCTCTTGACACTAATTCGTTTGCCGACCATGTGGGACCTACAGGGCTTCCGGTTAAGGTTTGGGCCCAAGAAGGTCCTGACGACAAGATATCAACAAAGATCTGTGCCACAATTTGCCACAGCGAAAGCTTTCTCTTATAAATCACACAAAAGATGAGTGTGTCCTTGTAAACACTAAGAATCATACTGTGTTCAGAAGGCTAATCAAAAGCAAAAGTTAACAGTTGAGGAAACTGGAGGCGCTGTTGAGCTTGGAGACAAGCCTGGGCTGGTCATGTGGCATATTGGACACCATACATTTTCATGTATTTGTGGTGAGCCTGTCTGGGCAGAGGTCCAGGGCCAATTCTTTATCCAGTCCAGTCCTGCTAAGAGGCAGTAAAATCCTGCCAGGTAGTGATGAGAAAGAGAGGCTTGGAAGTCCAGGGTGATGGAGCTGCCAAGGTCTGCCGTTCTCTGACTCTATTCAAACACGTCTCTTTGATTTTACTCGTCAGTTCTACATCTTCTTTGCCACTGGATTCAACCAAATGCTGCCAGTCTTATGAATCACAACCATGGAGGGTTTTCAAGCCTCTTCGTTCCCAATGCTACTTGTTGGGGGCGCCGATCATCCAGTGCCGTGGAGATGGCTGGCTTGGCCTCACCTGAGTGGATGCCGATGCGTATCCTGACGGGCACCTCGGGCATGTGGCGCATCTTGAAGGAGCCCACAGAGCTCAGGATGTTCAGGGACATGTTAGCGATCTCTGCTGCATGCTTGTTGCCGTTCTTCTTCGGCAGACCTGAGGCCACCATGTAAGCATCGCCGATGGTCTCCACCTGGAAGAAGAGAAGTCTATGTAACCCTTCCTTCTATCACATTACTCCCTGCCCATAACATATGCATCCAGCATTTGTCACTCGTCGCTATGGGACAGCTTGCCTTGTAGACGTCATGGTTGGACAGCACAGCATCAAACAGAGTGTATAAGTCATTGAGGAGGTCAACCACCTCAATTGGGTCGCTGAGGGATGAAATAGTGGTAAAGCCCACAATGTCGCTGAAGTAAATGGTGACCTGGTCAAAGTACTCAGGCTCCACAGTGCCCCCTGTCTTCAAAGCTTCTGCAACAGATCTTCAACAAAAAAATCCAGGCTTTACATGCAATGTATAGCTTCTTTGCACCAAGGTTACACCTTTATCTCCAAGTAAGAAAATGTCTTCTCTTAAAACAGATAATAAAAGTACCTATGAAAGTAAGATATATATCTTTCTGGGTGTTGTGAGACAAACTCACGGTGGTAGCATCTCAGCAAGAAGCTTCTCAGTCCTATGTTTCTCCACCTCCAGTTCCTCAGTCCTCTCCCTGATCAAGTCCTCCAGGTTGCTGGAGTACTGCTCCAGCATACGCAGCATAGAGTCAATGATGTTGGTCTTCTTGCCCTTATTAATTATCTTGAACTGGGACATACAATCAGATGACAATTAACCATTCAGCTGTGAGAACCCACACCCACTAGGGGGCC
Organism: Brienomyrus brachyistius; assembly: GCF_023856365.1. Classification (NCBI taxonomy): domain Eukaryota; kingdom Metazoa; phylum Chordata; class Actinopteri; order Osteoglossiformes; family Mormyridae; genus Brienomyrus; species Brienomyrus brachyistius. The sequence goes on along the minus strand of NC_064549.1, from coordinate 11,283,639 downwards.
TCATATATGGCCCAGGTTGGGGTTAGGGAACGTGGCCCCTCACCTGGTTGAAGATTTCTTCAAATGCTGGCCTCCGGTCAGGCTGCTCACTCCAGCACTGCTTCATTAGCTGGATGCACTCCAGCGGCGCCTGGTCAGGGGACACGGTCGGCCGACACATTGGGGGTGGTTTCTTCACCTTCCTAATGATCTCTGACAGGAGTTGGGACACCAAGAACACTCTGAAGAACACTTTGAAGGACACGCTGAAGGACACTCTGAAGAATACTTTGAAGAACACTCTGAAGAACACTCTGAAGAACACTTTGAAGAACACTCTGAAGAACACTTTGAAGGACATGCTGAAGGACACTCTGAAGAACACTCTGAAAAACACTCTGAAGAACACTTTGAAGAACACTCTGAAGAACACTGTGAAAAATACTCTGAAGAACACCTTGAAGGATACTCTGAAGAACACTCTGAGGGACACTTTGAAGGACACTCTTTAGAACACTCTGAAGAACACTCTGAGGGACACTTTGAAGGACACTCTTTAGAACACTCTGAAGAACACTCTGAAAGACACTCTGAAGGACACTCTGAAGAACACTCTGAAGGACACTCTGAAGGACACTCTGAAGAACACTGTGAAAAACACTCTGAAGGACACTCTGAAGAACACTCTGCCTCAATCCAATCTATAGCATACATTTTTACTGATGAGCCTTTTTACCTTTTATAGGCTTTTAGAAGATGTATCTAAATTATTTGCCATATAATAACACACTAAATAAAACAGAAAAATTATGTTTGGGACAGTGAAATCAATAGCAATTTCCAGTAAATTTAAGTGATGTTAGACAAAAATGAAATGAAGAAGCCCTAAATGAATTAAGAGTTTTTTAACACCATCTTTTGTTAGCTGTACCATTGCATCCATTTAGAGTAATGTATATATTTAAGGATATACAGTATAGTGTCTACCAGTAACCACGCTAATGCAACACAAAAAGTCTGTAGAGAGTAATAAATATATCCTTAGGGTTTACCTTCTGGGCTCAGGCCTAACATGCAGTAAGGACCTCCTCGAACAACAACTTCCTGGAGGATTATGGAAAAGGCATATACATCCCCTTTGTACGTCCCCTTCCGAGACATTTCCAGGTCTCTAAGGAGCTCCGGAGCAGTCCAAAATAGATCTGAAGGACAGATTCCCTCATCATCATTTGACTTGTATTACATTGTTACAAAGGCAGCATTCAAAGCACGAGATCTAGACACTTCGGTATACGCGGTATTTAAAAAGGATCAAGATATTGAATAATGATAGAACTCCTCAGGCTAAGATATTTTTCTTTGCTATTACAGTCCCAGAACATCAGGGAACTATAACAAATCTGTTTTTTTAAATATGAATAAGTCAAATTGAAATGTAATCCCAATGGTACAAATATGGCGCATAATTATTAAGAAACAAAGTCAATGTTTGGTTGGCATGGTGCTTGTGACCTTGTCTGTGATTATTACCTTCAGCTGCAGGCTCCTTCCTTGGGGCCTTTTGGGACTCCAGGAGCTCATTATATCCATAATCTGTAATTTTCAGCACAAAACGTCCGTCCACCACGCAGTTTCGCGATTTCAGCCTCCCATGGACAAACTCTCTATGGTGCAGGTACTTCATGCCCTAATGATCAGAAAACAATATCTATCACTTAGGAGAGTGTTTCCCGATCCAGTCCTCAAGCACCTACAGCCAGTCCACGTTTTTGCTCCCTCCCAGCTCCCTGGCAAACAGTCCACATTTTTGCTCCCTCCCAGCTCCCTGGCAAACAGTCCACATTTTTGCTCCCTCCCAGCCGGCTCCATGAATTGTCTGTGGGCCCAGGACCAGATTGGGAAACACTGACTTAGAATTTCTGTCATTGCTGCACAATATAGGCCGACCATCGGTTTAGAAGTACAGTCCAGAATCTATTTTGAAGAATGGAATGCAGTCGATATCAAACTCTACGGAAAGGGATGAAGCAAACCTTAATGAGATCCAAGAGGAGAGAGGATTTGAACATCCAGTCCAGCTTGACGTCATCATTACGAAGGAGGTCCTGCAGACTCCCTCGGGAACAGTGCTCTGTCACTACGGCAAACATGCTGCAGTCCGCGAAGAAGCCCAGAAATGGGTTAACGTTCTCATTGCGGAGATCCTTCATCTGGAAGAATAAGGTACATTAGGTAGTAACATTAGCTGGCCAACCACCTGAATCGACAATATTTTGTACACATTAGGTATGAATGTGAATAACAGGGGTTGGGCAAAAATATGAAAAACCCTAACAATATAGCATGAGGCTCATGGGAGTTTTACTAATACAAAAATGTTCTGAGGGCAGAAGGAGAAATGATTGATTCAGAGAGATAACCAATCAGATTGTAGAGGAGGTGGATCCAAGCAACTAGATTAGGCAGGACTAAGACATATGATTGGCTGGTCCCGCCTCCTTTGTCTAAATAAAACTCCATTGAGCTAGTAATGTAATAAGACCCCGTGACCCTGTCCTGGACACATGGTTAGAAGATGAATGGATAGATGGATTAAAGTAAAGATACCACATGGGAGAAGGGCAACCTTGCAACATTCTCCTGAACTGTATATAGTGGGATTTAGTCTTCAAAATGAAAAGATCTTTGAAGAATAAATGAGGTGGACATCTATGTCACAGTCTGGTTTTAGCATCTTTCATAAACGTTCTGTGATATTCTTCCTGACATTCATGAAACCATTCCTTAGTGCCTCTAGCAGTGTGTGAGGGGCCAGTATCGTCTCGGCGATATGAGAACATCAAGTGGAAACAATTTGAAGAAACAGGCCTATTTTATAAATGACAGATATGGCTAATGGATGTTCTGTTCAGCCTGGAGCCCATCATTTATTTCATCTTGTCCATCTGTCGGCATCCGGCTATGACCGTACCTTTCTGAAGATCTTTGTTGTGCTGGTCTTGACTTCCTTGAACTGTCCCTCCTCAAACTTTTTCAGCCAGACCCAGTCACCCTGTGGGCATGAAATTACAAAAAGTTAATATCCTGACGTATAGGAGTGACCAAATTATAGGAAGGGTCTACATACCTCGTAGACGGCGACATTGGTTGTTTCGTGAGTTGCTGCTGTCGTGCTCTGTACGGAATGCGACCTGTCTCCCGACTTCATGCTCTCCATCACACTCTTCGAGTCACTGAGATCCTCTAGTGTTACTTTCTATAAAACACAAAGCGCATTTCAAAATGTCGACATGCAGAGTTAACCTTCATTTTACATCTGACATTATCAACATACAGATCTGATAGCAAACTAGTGACTGACAAAGAGCTTTCTTGCTGTTTATAGAGTATAGAAGCACTTGCCTTGCTGCTGAGTTGAGGGTTGATGAAGGTAAGGTCCTCTATTGTCAGGAGAATTCGATTGGGCCCTTTCACCAGCTGAATCTGCTGTATTCGTCTCCTGTCATAATGCAATCCAACAGATGCCAGGATTAAATAATATAACATGACTATAGCCGCAAGCAGACACTTCAGAATGGGGTTGTTGACCTTCTACACAAGGGTGAACAGTGGAAATATCCATCCATCCATCCATTTTCCAAACTGCTTATCCTACTGGGTCACGGGGGTCCGGAGCCTATCCCGGCAGCAATGGGCACGAGACAGGGAACAACCCAGGATGGGGGGCCAGTCCATCGCAGGGCACACTCACGCACCATTCACTCTCACACACACACCTACGGGCAATTTAGCAACTCCAATTAGCCTCAGCATGTCTTTGGACTGTGGGGGGAAACCGGAGTACCTGGAGGAAACCCCACGACGACATGGGGAGAACATGCAAACTCCACACACATATGACCCAGGCGGAGACTCGAACCCGGATCCCAGAGGTATGAGGCAGCAGTGCTAACCACTGCACCACCATGCCGCCCCGCAGTGGAAATATAATTTTTGAAATTCCATTTGAATCCATGCCATATGTGTAGTTTAAATATACGCTTCTCGATTTATTTTTTTTGCCCCAATGCAAGGTTATCGTTCTGAAATCTGCGAAAAAAAAAAACAAATCAGTAACAGTACCTTATAAATAAAGATAAACCCATGCCGCCAATGGCTAGAATGAAGACAACCACAGAGACCACGATGACGTAAGTCAGATCCACACCTTGGTGACAAGAAGGAGAACAGAAAGACATGTATATGAACACAATAGGAGACAATAAAGACAATGGGAATACAATATTTACCATCGGATCCCCTCATGATCATCAATGATTTTTCCCTGAGAAAAAGCATTACTCTATCCATCCATCCATCCATCCTCTATGCCTGCTCGTCTTATGCAGGGTCGCAGGCCCCATGTGATACAACAATCAATAATGATGAGGTTATAATAGTAAATGAATAATGTTTAAATCCTGAACACATATATTTAGAAAGTACAAAGCAGATCTTTTAACTATTGTGGTTGAGTAATGTTCTTCTGTGTGTAAGTAAAGTAGCTTGGGTGGGTTTAGCCATGGCATTCCAGCGGGCACAGAAACTACAATCGCACCATCGTGCTGCTGTTCGGACATTACAGTCAACACCGATGTCGTTCGTCTGACCGCAAGATACCTTTCTGTAAATGCGAATTCAGGTCCTCACCTTCCCTTTCTGTATTCTATTTCTATTTAACGATTAGCACGCAAGAAGCACATGTCCTGCACATAGTGAGTCTAGAAAGGAACTTGAAAATGAGGTGTTATGTGGAATTTGTAAACTAGGTGGGTCCAAGCAATTGGAGGAGGCAGGACTAACCAATCATATGTCTTGGCCCCGCCTCCTCTACTTGCTTGGACCCATCTCCTCTACAGTCCTATTGGTTATCTCTCGGAACCAATCATTTCTCCTTCTGCCCTCAGAACATTTTTGTGTAAGTGAAACTCCCATGAGCTTAGAGTGAGGTGAAAGCTCACACCTGCTGTGCAGATGGCATCTGGGTTAAACCAGCAGCTGGAGTCTTTAGACGGTGGGGAGCCTCCTGGGAAGTTGATGGCTCTGCCAGTAAAGGTCAGCATGTTTCCCCGCAGGTCCACCAGGTAGGTGGAGTAGAGCTCAGTGCTCTGCCCATCCGTATCCAGGACCACGTAGCTGGTGACCCCATCTCCATCGCTGTCTATCTGAATGTACTGGTTGAAGCCCGTGAATGTAATATTCCTAGAGAAGAAGGCCAGGCTGGTTCCGGACAGCCACTCCCCTGCTTTCCGGACATTGTGCATGACTTTGGCAATGTGGTAAATACTGTTGTAGATTGTTCCGAAAAATGGGGAAACCTGGAATGTAAACGCAGGCGATTCAACCAGGCTGGACGGAACCAAAAGAGTGATTTCCTGTATCTTTTGCACTTCACAGCTCCACAGCCAAGAGTATGTTGAAAGTGACAACACTCTTCAAATACTGAACTACTATTTCTTGATCTTATGTTGTACAGAGCCAGTTTAAATTGAATTAGAACCATTGGAAACCATTTCATAGAACCAAACAGAAGAACTATACACACACCCGATATCGACTGATGATATTAAAACTTGCGTTACTGGAAATATCTTTTAGGAAAGTGATTTGATGCTGCTTTATGAATGCAGGGTAAAATATAGGTGGTGATTCATTCAGTTGTTGACTGTGTCTTAAAAATGATTTCTGTAGTAGAGGCTGAGCTGGGAGAGGAGTGGGCAAGATGTCGCAGACGACTCATGGATCGTAAAAGCCAGACATTTGTAAACTGGCTATAATCTGTTAGGATGACGTATGTGTCAGGTTTCTCCTAGTGGGATAGTGTTCAGAGCTTTGTGACATGAGGATGGTAGGAAGAAAGGTGGATTTCTTCTTTGTTGCAACAGAGGAAAAAAACAAGCCACCCTCACCTGCTGAGGCTGCTGTGACAGGGCGATCTGGCCCAGGCGGCTGGCCGCCAGGAGCGCCTCGTTGAAGGACGTTAGCTCGGACGCTACGGTGACCGTTAGCACCGCTCCGTAGGCCTCGCGCAGCTTGGTGCTGTTCTGCAGCGGCGCGTACGAGGTGTTGCCATAGGGGAGGCTGTACAGCAGGGTGTCGTACGGCACAAAGACGTACCTCCCCCTCGTGAGACCCATCTCGTGGGCCTTCAGCAAGAACGAGGCTTGCTGCTCGCCGCCAATCAACACCGAGTGCATGCACATGACAACAACTGCAATGCAGACGCAGATGCACATGACAAAAACTGCAATGCAGACGCAGATGCACATGACAACAACTGCAATGCAGACGCAGGTCGTGACTGTCATTTTTTCAAGCTTTGAGAAGAGAGAAACGCATAGAGTTCAAACTTGACACTGATGCTGAAATAACACTGATATTTCAAAAGTGGCCCCAAATGGCACTGAGGGCTTCATTTATATGGTGATGAGGAATGGAGACTTTCATGCCTAATAATTTATACACATGCTGACATAAACAAGGCTGTCTAAACAATCTTAATTAACTCTTCATCCATCCATCCATCCATTTTCCAAACCGCTTATCCTACTGGGTCGCGGGGGGTCCGGAGCCTATCCCGGAAGCAATGGGCACGAGGCAGGGAACAACCCAGGATGGGGGGCCAGCCCATCGCAGGGCACACTCACACACCCTTCACTCACACATGCATACCTGTGGGCAATTTAGCAACTCCAATTAGCCTCAGCATGTTTTTGGACTGTGGGGGGAAACCAGAGTACGCGGAGGAAACCCCACGACGACATGGGGAGAACATGCAAACTCCACACACATGTGACCCAGGCGAGGAGACTCAAACCCGGGTCCCAGAGGTGTGAGGCAACAGTGCTAACCACTGCACCACCATGCTACCCCCCAATAAAACATTAAAACCTGAATATAAACAAATATCAAATAAATTGACAATAAGCAGAAATACACAGAAAATGTGCTAATTACTTTTAGTCTTTCTCAATATCTACACTGCAGCCAAACTGAATATGAAATAAACTGAATTTCAAATCTGCATTAACATCTGTTATTTAAGAAATGCATTTGCATCGGATCATTGTGGCAGTGAATGAAGAATATGTCCCTGTACTGACACATAGTTAAATAAAGTTAAATAAAATTAATATACCACGTTATATCTGTACTTAATTACTGTTTTAATTAGCTAAAGCATCTTTGAAGTAGGCCTTTCATGTTAGCTTAGCATGTCTCCCTTAAGATACTAAAAAAATCCCCCTCTTGCATTCTTGGCAGTGACTATTATGATCCCTGGAGACAAACCTATATGCAAGAAACCACAAGAGATTTTCTACAAGTGGGATTTTTTAACCACTATATTACAATTGGTCTCAATGACCCTGGACTGGATAAGTGGATGGATGTACTGCAATGGGTAATACTGTCACTTAATCAGAAGCTACTTGACTGTCGTTCCATTATAATAGCATAAAAAAAATCAAAAGCTGTAAAAATGCTGTAAAAATGTGTTGCAAAGCACCAAGAATTTTATCCAATAACAAAGTTATTAGTAATCCTATTTGCAAACAATATTTACATAATATAAATCAAAACTAAGCTATCAAACGTTCTTCTGCAGTTGACCTTAATGCGACCGAAACGCATGCAGTTTACCTTTGATCGCTCCGGCTGCTTGGATTTTTCTCAGGGTCACTTCAGTCTCGGTGGAGTTGTTGCCGACTGCGGAAACTATCCCGACAGGTAGCCCCCGGCTTCTAAAAGAGCTGGCCAGTTTGCTGGCAGTGTCCACCCACATGTCGTCCATGGCTGAGACGATTCCCACGTTGGCCCAACCGAAGTGCTTCAGGACGGCGAAAAGAACCCGGCCGGGTGACGGCAAAGTCCGAGCAAACGTCGGGAAAACCTGGAGCCGGTCCAGCTCGTAATTAAGGCAAGCCCAAGAAAATATGGCCTTGTTCCAGTGTTTTCCCAAAAGTGCGGCTGAATCACAATAGCCAGGGCTGGTGGGCCCTGCAAATGCGTGGACGACGCCGTCGTACTGTACGAACGCCGTCAGCGCTTTCGCGGTCTCACACGGCTCCTGGAGGATCACGGAGTCCAGGTCACACCCTAAATCTAGGCTGAGGTCCTTCTTTATCCTGCTCACTGCAAGCTTAGCTGCTAGGCCCGGTAGGGCTTTTGCATAGATGGGGTCACAGTTCCAGGGCCCGACGATGCCCACTTTAAAGACCTGACACTGCGCACAGCGGGGAAACATCACTACAGTGAACATCAGCCATAGAAAGTTCCAGAATGGAAGTGTTCGTAAACTGTTTCTTCTTCTGATATGGGGACAAAAGGGATGGTTGGAGATATCCCACAGAAAGGCTCCGAAATTGAGGGGGATCCGTTGCATTGTCCTTCTTGAATCCAAGGAAGCCGTAAATTTGAGGTTAGCTACAAAGCCTTGAAATTCCGGACAAGTATAATGAGTTAAAAGACAGACACGACTCTCTCTCCAAAAAAGTACTTTGATTTCGTGAGAGTCTGGGGTATAATATGAAAGTTACTCTCACAAAACTATAGGCTGACAATGTATTAGTTTTAAAAATATTTAAGGAATATGGTACTCACCATCCCTTTGTAGCTCTTATTGGTTAGTGTAATTCATCTTCTCAAAAAGTCGTATCGTTTTTTCCCCTCCTTCCTTACTTTTCCTGCTTTTAAGTTAAACGTTCACCTATCCATTTCCGCAGACACGTACATGTACAGTGCGTTATGTTAAACTGTGCAAAGTGACAGGAAAAATAAAACAAGCAGGATGAAATAAATTTTAACTTCAGTGCTGCATTTCAGGACACTGCGATCCATCTTCTTATCTGTCCTTCCAAAGGGATGCAAATGTGCGTCGCCTCTCTAATGCCGCGACGAGAGACGACTTCAGCACTCTGGAGAGCTGCTTATTTCGGTTCACGATGGGCACGGTCGTGTACCTTCGCCAGGACGACGATGAAGTTATCTTGAAATAGTACATTAGAGAAATATTTTCTTTACATTTTAGTTTTGAAACCTGTACGATACTTAAACGTCAGCTCAGAATTTTAATCAATATTGGCATAAACACATTAGCCTATTATAATAAAGTAAGAACCAAGCCTTTTAAAAAATCATTCAATAAATAGACGGAAATAAATGTCCATTCAAGTAACATTCTTTGTAGCGAAGACTTTACAAACTAACCTGTAGCTACCATGTAATAGTTACTCATAGACATAATCCATTGTCAGTTTGCTGTGCTGTTTGTAAGAGGATTGCAACTCAACATCGGAGTTTGAGAAACACTTTGATGCGTAAAATTAAAACTAGTTGTTTTATTTTAATTGTTCAAGATACATGCGGTTTTGCTGCCACGATTGTATGTTTATGCGCTTGTTCAGGAAGCTGAGTCAAACCTGAATTTAATTAAGATCGTGGAACTAGATCAATTAAAAACATGCAACAATATACTAACCCGGGTTACAATATTAAATTCATATTTAATCTTTCAGGTTTTCAGAGATGCCCTTTATAACAAACTTGTCGGCTGTTACAGTATTAATATCACCAGGATTCTACTATAAGTATTACTAATTATTAAGCTATGTAAGGTACATTTTTATAAGCGGCTTTGGTTTCTGCATGGGATGCAGACACAAGCTACACAAGCTAAGTGTACAGAGTGAGCGCAACTGCACTTTTACCATGGCGACAGCCCTGCACATTAACACATCTAAGGAAGAGGCTGTAATTGGACTAATGTGTTTGTATCATTGTGACGGGCCTCTGAGTTTAATTGAATTGCACGGTAATCGGCGTGGGAATAATTAAACGGCTTTCCCCAGATACGTCCCTGGAGTTCACCTACAATCGCACGCGTCAGCTTTTTTTCCCCTTGTTATGAGAAAACAATTCCAGGCAATTACATAGGGGGGGTTCAAGCAGAGGTCTGTCATTGCCCATTAACAAGGAATATTATGGATAAAGGATAAACAAACGTGTTAAATTTACATGGCCTTAGGTACTGCTGCAGTAACAGGACCACCGTTTGGTCTAATGGGAGGCCTAGTTATGAACCTCAAAAGACACGACTTGGAAATGCACAACTCTCAAATTAAACATATAAAAGTATATATTTCATTTGAGAGTTATCCATTTGGCTATGCATACTTCTAGATAACATTTAATAAGTTAACAGGTAGCACGTTCAAAATATCTGAAGACTACAAAACGGCACACAACTGCACATAATTACAAATGGATAGTTTAATTTCAGTAAGACTACTTTGATTGGTGACAAGAAGTTGGTTTTTACATAGCAAAAGAGAGGCATTAGAACCTGATAAACTTAAGTCATCTTTGCCTATTGCTCCGGATTAATGATCGCCTGAACACTTTAAGGGGCAGGTACCTTTATTGAATCAGTGAGCAAGGAACGTAATACACCAGGTGATTTTTATCTCGCGCCGAGTATTGCTCAGGCGTGGTTCAGCCCTCCTGCTGACCCATATCCTTTAAGCCGTTGAGCTTCTTAAACATTACACCTTGACACCTTTGACCTGGCGCCAGAAATAGGGGACAAAATTGCGGCCTCAGCAAAGACACAAGGCATTAGAAGACAGAGTTAATCCGGCCGATTCGCACTGGACTTTCGGGATGCCGAACCCTCATCGTCCATAGTCAATTTCGGAATCCCAGGGATAGTGAATATCCACACCACATGAATGAATGAATGAATGAATGAATGAATGAATGAATGAATGAATGAATAGATTTAATATCAGTTTACTACGTAAGTGGTTAAAACGTGTAAAATGTCGTGTAATTAACCATATATTATCATGGAAATACAGGCTGTGGCAATACATCAGAAGATATCAATCACTTTGGATCACACTTTTAGTGCTATACAGATTTCATGTACATGAATAGTGTAACGATAATTAAATAAGTAATTATGGATAAGTAATGATCATTTAACATTACTGAGGAATTCAATCATTAGAAACCGAGGTTAGATCGGAGGAAACGTGCTTCTGGGAGGCAAATTGATTTTTCTTTCTTTCTTCATTTTGTCTTAGTAAAGCCACGGGTCATTTAAATATAGATAAAATATATGTAGTTGAGTCTCTAGTGTAATTCTTGTCTCTAAGTTAATTGTTATAGGACTGGCCCGCCTGAGTTTCTGCCGGCTATGATTTTTGGCTCCACTATTGGTATTGGCAGCGTAGGTGGCACGATACGTAGCGTTTACAATGAAACATTATTTAAATCTTCACGTCTCCATCTAGCGGCAAAATGTAAACCTGCATCTTAGAAATAGATAAAAAAAAACGCGTCTAGTTACAAATGTTAAATATTTTAAAGAGAACCATAAGATCCTCACCTAATTTCAGAAAAAAACATAAATATTAAATTTTGTTAATTAAATTCAATATAAATAAGCATAAAGTCAATAAAACAATTAACATTTTTTTTCAGTTAGTCGAATACCGAGGTTGCATGATCTTGTAAAAGACGTAAGAATCATTTTAATTCACTTTGCCTAACAATTCTCCATCATACTCTGTCATTTGTTTCTGCTGTTTTACAGTAAGAAATTACTGTTACCTATATCCATAATACTAGGGAAAAGAACAGGAATACGCCATAACTAACAGTGTAACGTAACACACTCAGCTGCCAAGAAAATGTTGCTCGTTTCTTATTAAAGACTTACTCATCTGAGAAAACATATTTCTCTGGGTCACAGATTAGTGATCTTGTTTGTGAGTTTTAAACCACCGCTGCCTATTTAATGTATATTTTTAATGACCTGACGTCGTAGCTCTTGCTGTTGTGCATAGCCGTTTTTAGTTATTTTCTTTATTGGAATTTTGCAGGAGAGGAAGCATAAGCAATGTTATGGCATTTAGCTTTCTTTGATGATTTAATGGAAGCAGACTCCATTAATCCTGGGCTCTTCTAGAGATATTCCCAGAAGCACTTCTAGGAATGAAGTCTGTGACCTGAGCAGGCCTTATGTTTCCTGAACTGCTCATTGGCAATGACCCTCCTGTGGACCGGAACATTTCTGTCCTAGATAGCACCACCCCTGGCAGGGAGGAGACACTGCATTATGGGATACAAATGGCTGCCTGGACCAACACAGCACCACTGTGCATTCAGCCTGACCTGAAACTGGAACGATTTGACGCAGGCGGTGCCAGGAAAAATATGCACTTCTCACCGCTGCAGAACTCCGACCTGCCAAGTCTAACAATTTTTCCTGCAGGATTCACATTTTCGTAGAGTCCACATGGCCATGAAATAACTTTCTTATGGATTCGCAACTTCAGTGAAAACATTGAAATTTGTACCGCTGTAGTTTCTGTAGGACTTCTGACTCTCCTTTGCTGTTAAATCATTAGCATTGTAGAAGCCCCAGTGCTGACGAACCATGGTGCATCGCATACATATACAATTTTCGTTTTTAGAATGATGAGTATGTAGGCCCACATTCATTCACAATTCCTATCCATACATCCAACTTTTGTAGCCGCTTTTCCCATTCTGGGTAGCGGGGGATCCGGACCCTATCTCAGTGACAATGGGGGCAAGGCAGGGGGCAAACCCAGGATGAGGCACCAGCCTATCCCAGTCATTTACAATGTAACAATAGCTGATAGCAATTACGCTAAAGGACATTCTTTTAATGCTGCAATCAATGAATTAATTGTGATTATATGTATTAATTATTGTGTAATAGTATGTGTGTGTAAGACAGTGGAGGGGATTCTGGGACGTAATGAAGCAATGGAATGAATTTCTGTGGTCCAGCAAGATTCAAGTCTGTAAATTACACCCCCCCCCCCAATCCCCTTTACCCTGAGGGGACACTGGTGCATCTTTACAGCTCCAGCCCTAAGAATAAAGTTTTCCCACTAGAAAGTTGTCTTTCTCTTCTGTGTCGCTCTCTTGCCCCTCCCCCCTCCCGTAACGATAGACTAGAGGTTCCTCCGCGACACAAGTAAAGTTATTTTTCATCCGCCTTCTGTCTGACTTGAGAATATGTTAATCAGCCTACAGTAAGCCAAAAGCTTACTGTGTAAACTGTATGGTGAAATTAATCAAATTATACTCTGTAATCTTAAAATCCATCCATCCACTCATCCAACCATCCTTCCATTTTTTCAGAGCTATTTTTCCAAGGTTTTCTTGGGGTGATCCTTGATCCATGTTGTAGTCCCGTTTTTATATAGACGTCCCTCACTGCAATGCTATCTATTGCGCTTGAAATTAAAATGCTGACTGGTGGTTTTGATAATTCTGACTTAAGTACTTTGTCGGTTGAATACAAAAAAAGCAACAAGTGTTCCACCACCGCAGAACAGAAATGTCATTCGTTATTTACAGACACAAATGTTGTTACTTGTTGCATGCAGTAGGATATACTTTTTTGTCCTCCGCAAAGTGATGAGTTAAGTTATCACCAGTAATAATATACAGGTTAACCAGGGATTACCAAGCATTGCACAATATAAAGTTAGTAACTGGGAACTTCCAGCATAGTTATCTTTACGTCTGACGCCTGCAATAACGGACTCCAAAACTGCAATAGCCATTTGGCAAGAGTATACCTCATCACTTAGAATATGAACAGAGCATTCACACTGAACACCATCTACCAGTCAAGGTCTTCATTCCCAGACAAATGCTTAACAACTTCCATCCATCCATCCATTTTCCAAACCGCTTATCCTACTGGGTCGCGAGAGGTCCGGAGCCTATCCCGGAAGCAATGGGCACGAGGCAGGGAACAACCCATGATGGGGGGGCCAGCCCCATCGCATGCTTAACAACTTAACATGATTTTAAATTCATATGATTCCACTTTAAAAAGAAACAGAAAACACTCACATTTAACATTGTGTGTGTGTGTGTGTGTGTGTGTGTGTGTATATATATATATATATATATATATATATATATATATATATATATATATATATATATATATATAAAGAAAAGAGAAAAAAAAAGAAACGTTTCCTAAGGGGCCACTGAAATCAGGCAGAACATTTCCCCCCGTTAATTCTTCACGTGAGTTAGTTAATAAATCATTATTAATATAAGTGTTTTCTGTCTCTTGAATTTTGATTCGTCCTCCCCCAAAACTTGTTTTTCTATGAGGCAAAAGGGACTTTTCATTATTTAACACATTAATATTATGTATTACTTGGTGTGATAATGAGGATATTAGGCATATAGGTTATTTCTCAAGTGAAGAACATTTATCTGCTGGTATCGTTGCTATAAATATCTAACTGTACTGCACCTTTGTATTCGAAATCTACAATTTAAGCGACTAACGCGAATATTAAATGTTCATACTGGTAATATCTTTGTTATACTAGAGTATATATTTTTTGCTAGTTTAAATAATACACATTTTTGAGTCGTAGGCTTTTTTACAAATAGTTATCCTGCATTACACATTAAAATAACAAACTGTCATATTCTTTCGGTCCGTTTTCGTCACATGACGTTTGTATTTTAATTAGGGGCCTGCAGCATTTTATCGACGAAGATTTTTGTACCTGTTAATCATATTATTGATCTATCAATTGCTGTACGTACGTGACAACAGAAAGAAATATCGCTAATTTACCGCGGTATTTAAAATGTGTGAAGAATTGTATTCTATTTGTTCACATCGCTATAAACTTGTGTTTTTTGTCACTTGAAGCATTTCCTTCAGTTAGTCCACGAAGACGACGTATACAATGAATACAATTTTAAAAGTCGGAATAATCAGTGATATTTTTCTCTAAATCACGTTCACATTTTGTTCGAATGCATATGAACCTATTACTTTAGCAACAAATACTTGTATGTAAGCTACAAACGCGACCGTTCTAAGTACTAAACTGTCTGGGGGATTCGAATTTTATTAATTTTTCATGTTCATTGTGAAGTTTTGCCACAACAAATCGCGGCAGGTAAAAAGCACGCTGGATTTCAAATGGTGGATTTAACGGCGTATCTGTAAGTCCATTTACAGGTACGATGGGAATGCAGTGGCGGCCCTGAAGCGTCCTTTTCAAGGCAGATTTGACAAATGTGTTTTCGTTATTTCCGCGGCCGAGTCATTTCGCGATGGTCCCCCAGAAGCGCCTCGCCGCTAGAGAGCGTGTTGCCAGTCCCCGCGAGCGTCCGGAGAATATCAAGCGAGAAGTGCTGTGGTGAGGAGCGCCGTCGGGGTGCAGGCGGCCAGTCCTCGTGAAATGTGCACCGGAGGTGTGCCCTCTCCTTCTCTGAGATTTTTCCCCCACGCCGTTCCATCCAGGCAGGCGAAGTCGTATTTTTTTGACCATCACGGAAAGCATATGCCGTAAGTGACACTTTACAAATATGAGCAACCGCCCCCCCCCCGAAAAATCGGTCTCTGCTCAGATCCAGGATCATCTTGCTTGATAAAGTAAAAGGAAAACCCAGTACGATCTGGCAACTTTAAGCGCAGAGGAGGTAAATTTAATAAGGAAATGGTTTTTAAAAAAGCCCAGATTCATGTTATGGAACGAGCCAGATTTTAAGATATATATTGGCAAAAAACATTCCGGTTTTATTCCCGAGAACATCGGGCTGCGATCGGAGCTGCGACGGGAACTTTAAAAAGTATCTGTTTGTATCAAAGTTTATACATAACTGATACATATTGGTTGCCTGATTGGTCCATTTGCGCGTGGAATATCATAATAAGCCGTTATACATTTTGAACTAGTTGTTAAAAACTTTTAGAATGCGGATGCGCCGATTCAGAGTCGATCTCCGTGTGTCATGGTTGGCGAGAGAGGAGGTGGGTGGATGTCTGGACTGAAGTTAGATATCCTGCATGCGTGCGTTAGGCACAGCTTTAAGGTAACGATTGCCACGGCTGCAAGTAATATGATCTGCGGCGTACAAGGAGCAGTTCTCCAGCGCCTCCCAATCGCTCTGACTCGGGGTCTGTGTCGACACTCAGCAGAATGCAATACGTTTATTATATTTTGCTTAATTCAAAATATATAGCATCTTTTTTTCTTTCTTATATTTATTTTTGGTTATGGTCACAGCACTATACAGCAATTCGTATCATTCTTAATACTACGTATGAAAAGAAAGGAAATTGCAAAATGTCTACTGATACGTTCAAAAATAATGTTAATGTGTCGCTGCTATTAAACTAGGTGGGAGTTTCTGGTTAATATCGATCTGTTCTCTCCAAACTTGCTGTGTCCTTATGTTTCAGTTACCCGGTTCATTTCGCAATTCAGTCTTATTCCTTAATGTTATTGCAGTGAACACACTGTAACATAAAAGCACGTGTGATGCAGTACGGAATGCTGTATTAGAAATGCCATTGCTATCTGGCTGGCTGTTGATTCCATGGTTTTCATAAATTATTGATTCAGATTCCTCTTGCGAGAATAAGCCAGCGCTTGTTCTGAAAATATCCTGAAAACATTTCTGTTCTGGAATGCGGTTTTGATTTTTGTAATTGACTTATCTACCTTAAGCAGTTAGCGGCATTATATGTTTGCATTCATCCAAATTGAAGTGCCTCCGTATTGCATAAAAGCTGTTTTATGTTGACGGGCAATAATTCCATTGGCACTTTCAATTTCACAGGCGTTAAGGAGACATATTGCATGGGACGTTCATTTTTCATTTCTCTCCTGGAAGTGCCACCTCTGTCCCATTAAGAGAACACAAAGGTAACTAATCATTTGAGTTGGACAAGTCATCATGGTTAGAAATGGTTCTCTGTTACCTATTTGAAATAGTATTATGATGACACACACACACTAGGTTATGCAGAGGTGGAAAGTTCCGGTCCATAAAGTAAAAATCCAGACCAAGATTTTGTTTCAACCAACCATTTCAGTACTCTGCTTGTACTCAACTGGTTGGTTGAAACAAAATCGTGGTCAGGATCTGTACTTTCTGGACTGGAACTTTCCAACTCTGCAGACATATATAAACTACATACTATATTACCTGTGTAATGAAGTCTTTAGTGACTGACATGCTGCTTTAAAATAGTCACAAAATGGAGATTGTTTATTTCGTTTATCCTGTATTAAACCCTTTCATACCAATCTCACGCATTAATTCGGCCTTATAGGATTAACAAGTCGACCGTCTGCTAATTTAATTGTTTTCATGCTGTGACTTTGAGACTTGGTCGCTGCTGTCAGTCTCACTGGGCGAGAAGCGTTTAAGCAGAATTCCTCAAAGAGACGGGAGCCTCATTAAACTTCAGCAGGCCGGCTCTATGTGCTCAGGCTTTGAGGTGATTCTATTTCTTTTCTGTTAGCAGTTCAGGCCTCGTTTTTTAAATTGTATTGCTGTTACTGCAGAAGCACAAGTGATGATCATGATGATGTCAAATACGAAACAAGGCAAAATGTGAGCTTAGATGGTGTTTGACTTCTGACATTAGGGCCAGCTGGTTGAAAGGACGACTAGTTAAGGGTGTAGTGAGTGAAATTAGAAGCTCAACTGTTTTTTTTTGTTTTTTTTTTAGAATAATGGCGATTTGGTTCAATAGGGAACATTATATATATAGAGGTAAGAGATGGTTGGTACAGGCTATCACAGGTAAAGAAGGTGGATTAGAAATTACACAGAAGAATCAGACGCAAAGGAAAATGGTAGCCGTAAAGGGATAATGGTGCCCTTCAGTCAAGTAGGAAGCAAAATCTGTTTGAGTCAGTCGGGGTTTTAAGGACAGGTCTGCCCAAGTAGAGGAAAGATGTTGGCAACAGGCAGCTCTTTCAGAATTGGGTTTCAGGCAGAGGTCTCAAAAAAATCAAGATGAGAGAAGTTAGATAAAGGCATGACCTGGAGTCTGCCTTCATTTCGGAAGACAACATTCTGCAGATTAATCTGTGCCAGCTGAGCAAGTCGCAGCGAGGACGATGTCATCTTTTAAAACAGCCGGCTGAGATCATACACATCGCCAACAAGTAACTTAACTACTGATCAAGTAAAGGAATAAAGAGGACAAGTTAAAAAAGGTCTATCAGACTGAGAACTAGTATATTAATAAAAACAGCTCTGTTGTTGAATTGTGTTAGATAAATACTTTAGAAGCAGCAAGTGATACTCGATTAATGCTGGGATTTTCCCAGATCCAGCCAGTTGCATGCAGAATGGAAAAGTTAGATTTTGGACTGGAACAAGAGAATGTCAGTATAAATGCAGGGCGCACATTCAGGGTTATTTATTAACCTAATATTTCAGTGAGACTGAGACTGGGATGAATTTCTACAGTAGTTAAACAAGTCTAATGTGGTTTTAAACTGCGTGTCAGAGTGTAGTTGTTCTCTATGTTAAAGCTTATATACAAAACCATTTTGTTTCAACTCAGCTGTCGGTCTGTGTTGCGGGAAGGAAAATACCAGGTACTAGATGAGGTTTAACTTCTGCGGCACTTAACGATGGGAATTTGCACGGAGGCTTACCAGCCGCAGGAGTTGATTCGGTAGCTATCAAAAAGGTAATCCATTTCCTTTCAGATTTATTTTTCCGTTTTGCTAACAGTTGTGTTATTGGGTTTTATAAGAGGTTCACCGGTCGTTTGTCCACACACAAAGCTAATAACAGCTATGTATAAAACATAGAATTTCATACGTTTCTATTTAGACTGCGTGCATTTGGGTGTCAGAAGTGACATTTCTTTAAATAGCAGGCTGGCACTTGTCAAAGGTTAAAATGTAGCGGGTCATTAGATGAACAGTGCTGAAAGTTAAGAGTCGTAGGTAGGTAGGCGGACCTTATTTACAGCGTCATTTGTGACATTTCCCATACTAGAAGCAGTAGAAGATATTAGCTTGGCGTGGCCTTGGTGTTTGTTAGATGAAGTGAATCTGAAATGCATGTTTCTCCTCCGGAAGCTTTGAAGTTTTAAAGTCTCTGTATCGGGTTTTATAGTCCAGGCTGGTAAATAAAATGCTTTGCAAGTCAGCAACCGTGATGGTAATGCGTGGAGAACTTTAAGGGAAGAATTGGGATGGAGTGCTTTGATCAACGAAAGTGGGTTAAACCCGGGGAGACGTCAAAAAGGAAGAAAACTGGGGCTTGAGAAGAAGCGGAACACAGGCTGGACATTATAACCGCAGATTTTAAGGTATATGTGTGTATATATTTGTCTGAGTTGTTGTTTTAGCGCTTGGTATTTTGGGAAGCATCTGCCGCATTCACGGCTTTCAGACAGGTATTTGGATGTGTAGAATTCTTCCACACCTGAGATCAAGTGAAGAACACGAAACCAGACCTTCCAGTCACTGAAGTCCCATCAGCGAAAAGGTGTGATTTTTCTTTCTTGGCAGTGAACGTTGTAGCAAAAAAAAAAAGAACGTTAATCCGAAGCCTGTGAACAAAGCACTCAGAACTAGTATGTTAAGCAGTACAGGCAGTCTGGGTAAAAACATCTCACATATGGACAACTCATACTTACGACTGGACTACCTTAAAGTGTATTATTTATAAATTTGAGTACGCTGTTTTGCGACTCTCGTGAATACATTGCGTGGTGTCAGCCATCCGTCTGCTTGAGGTACGGAACAGTACCCTGTGTAGCTACTTTTATTCTTAAAGTATTATTATCGTTGTTATGTACCGTGTTATTGTTTTTCAAACTTAGCTACAAAATCTACTTTTAAGACAGACTAAGTGAATGGATCTTGCCCGTAACCCGGGGACTGTCTGTATATCGTAGTCGTCTTACTTGGTTTATTTGGTTTAAATTGTCTTACCATGCATTGTCAGATTTAAATAGCGTATGATTTACAAATATCGTAGTGGTTCCAAGCAATTATCCATTCATCTCAAGGCAGCTGTTGAAGTTTGAAATGCCTATTAACGATTGAGATTTTTTAAAGAATGTTTTGTTTATCTGGTTTTTGTTTGGGAGAATCGCTGAAATTTGGCTTCGATGTTTGAAAAGGAAATTTAAAATCTGCGAATGTGACGCACTTGTATTCCATTTCGGAGTGTCTCCGTTTGCACTGCTCTTAATTAGGAAACATGAGAGTGCGTAGCTGGACGTTTACATGGGAGCCTAAATATGCAGAATTCCTTATAATGGACCAAGTAGCTCAAAGATTGTTTTTGTTTATGAGTCTGTTGGAATGTAAACAGCGTCTAAAGTTTTCATTTTGAAGTTTTCTCAGGGCATAGTTTAAGATGTGCCTGTTAAGACATACAGGACAGAAAAAACTAAATAAATAATGAAATAAAATCAGGCTCGGAGCTGTCATTCTCAATACCATTTTATAATAAATGTACATAAGTGGATCTGGATGAATAAGTTGGAAATGCGTCAGACAATGACTTTTTCTTTCTAGAAAAAGTTACATCATCTGCTCCGCCGAATTTGAGGGTGGAGATAACCATTTATTGGCCAGGAAGCTTAGAGGTCTGTTGCTATACCCTGTTATAATCAGGGTATATTGTTAGTGTTCTAAAAAGACTTATTTTTTATATTGACGATAACAGAATCTTGTAGGTTCCTGTGCTGTATTCCGTGATCGTCTTGTACGCTGATTATTATTCCAGATGCTCCCTTCCGTCCCTTGAGCAGCACTTGTGGAAGCAGGGAGCGGCTCTTTTCCAGTCTGCTGCCACCGTCTACACAGCACTTTGCCTCTGGCGTACACGTGTGACATTAATGGGGTCATAAACCCTTTTACAGCTGACGAGGTTCCCATACACGGCAACTCCGCTGTGGATTTCCATTTTGTTGGCAGCTCTTCCACCCGCATGGATGACATTAGTAAGAGTGATGCAACGATCTGACGCGGCTGTTGTGTTTTCTTTCAGGGCGCCATGGCGATTCTCCTTTGCGTGAGTCTGTCTCTGATTTTCCTCCCGCACGTGGGATCTGTGAGGAACTGCCACCCTGGGTGTCGCTGTGAAGTGGAGAATTATGGGCTTTTTGACAGTTTCAGTCTCACCAAGGTGTACTGCAGTGGCGTGGGACCCAGCCCGGCCCCCGTTCCCATCCCACTAGACACGTCTTTCCTGGACCTGTCCTCCAACTCCATCTACACCATCACGGACTCCATGCTCACAGGCCCCGGGTACACCACCCTTGTCAGTCTGGATCTTAGCAGAAACTACATTTCTGAAGTTCACCCCAATGCATTTTC
This sequence comes from Brienomyrus brachyistius, assembly GCF_023856365.1. Lineage (NCBI taxonomy): Eukaryota > Metazoa > Chordata > Actinopteri > Osteoglossiformes > Mormyridae > Brienomyrus > Brienomyrus brachyistius. The sequence goes on along the minus strand of NC_064549.1, from coordinate 11,262,442 downwards.
CAAACTACGATATCTGGAAACCTTGGACCTTAGCCAGAATTCTCTTGAGGACTTGACAGATGTGGTCTTCACAGGCCTCCCACTGACAGAGCTAGATCTGAGCAACAACAAGATCCAGGAGTTGAGGCTGGACATCTTCTCAACTAAGGCCCATGGGAAACCCATCAGCGTGGATTTGTCCAACAACTTGCTGGCAGTCGTTTCTCGAAGAGTGCACACAAGCCCTCCCAATATCAAGAGCCTAACCCTGGCAGGGAATTTACTCAGAACTGTGCCTGATCTTCGTGGAATTCCCCTGAGGTATCTGAACTTGGATGGAAATCCGATCTCAAGTATCGAGAAGGATGTATTTGTAGATCTGAAGGATCTGGTCCATTTGTCCCTAAGTGCTCTGCCTAAACTCACTGCAATCCAGCCCCAGAGCTTCAAAGACCTGCAGAACTTACAGGTCCTTGACTTATCAAATAACCCTAAGCTGGATTCGTTGAATCCGGAGATATTCACTGGCCTAATTGCTTTACAGGAGCTCAACTTGTCTGAATCCGGCGTGATGTCATTGCCAGATAACATTCTGAGTTATGTGCCGAGTATCCGAAGTCTTTCTCTAGGGAACAATATTCAGTGCTGGAAGACCCAGAAGCAAGGCCAATACCACAGGCAGGTTGGACAGACTAAGAGTGGGGAGGTACTTACCTGTGATGTCAGTGACATCAGTTTATGAGGTTTTATGAGTATATTTTGCAGTACACTATCTATACAAAAAGAACTTCATTTGTGCCTTTATGTATCTATAATCATAAAATTATATGTATATATATATTCCTGCTAAACTTGATCATTGTCTTTTGAGGTTTTATTTCAGTATAATTGATAGAATAACATACCTTTGCACATATGCATCATTAAATCCAAGCAAACTGGAGCTTTTAAAACAAAAGTTAGAAAATGGAGACACAACATGGACCGAGGTTTGAAACGGAACCGTTTCTCCTGCGCTAAACATGCTAAGAATGCTGACCGTTTCTGTTCGTTCTCTGCGGGAAACTTGACATGGCCGAGTTCATGTCTCACGCCTTCCATACTCTGATGAAAATCTGATTTTACGCAGTGTGAACATTCTGATCCGAAAGGATACTGTCCACCAGGGAATCGGCAGACAGAGCAGAATTAGACGTAAGCTTAATGTAATCTACAGTCCTTCGAAATCACATAGCTGGGTAGCTGAAACGTGACTTATGTTCCTGAGCCTTTTTAGATACGTTTTAAAAAAAGACTTTAGTGCAAAGAATAATGAAATTTGTATAAAAATATGCATTAGCTGAATATATGCAATGGAACACAAGAAGCACCTAAACCCTACTGTCATTAATTTAGTACATTATATTTCTACTATATTTGTTGTAACTTTTAAGACTGGGCTAAATGGTAAGAATGACAGTATTGCTGAAGGTCATTTTGTATTTACACAATATTTGTCCCGTTTATTTGTTACGGAGAAAGAATATTGTTGCCTTAGCACAGCGCATCAAGCAACAAAATGCTAAGGTTGTTTCTGCTGAGCGTTTCATGAACAGCTGGACGTGTGATGCTCTATTCACGAATACATTTGTAGTTCTTGCATAAAAACCCCCTTGGACATTGGACAGAGCTCTGAATTTAAGGCGTGTTTTTGTGAAACAGTATGTACTTTTGTCTTACACGATTAACATGTAGTGGGCGGCATGGTGGTGCAGTGGTTAGCACTGTTGCCTCACACCTCTGGGACCCGGGTTCGAGTCTCCGCCTGGGTCACGTGTGTGGAGTTTGCATGTTCTCCCCATGTCGTCGCGGGGTTTCCTCCGGGTACTCCGGTTTCCCCCCACAGTCCAAAAACATGCTGAGGCTAATTGGACTTGCTAAATTGCCCGTGTGAGTGAATGGTGTGTGAATGTGCCCTGCAATGGGCTGGCCCCCCATCCTGGGTTGTTTCCTGCCTCGTGCCCATTGCTTCCGGGATAGGCTCCGGACCCCCCGCGACCCAGTAGGATAAGCGGTTTGGAAAATGGATGGATGGATGGGTTAACATGTAGCCCAAACATACTTTCCCGCACTAATGTATGGTTTGCTACCCCAAGAACCAGTGTATTTGACCGTAACCTTAGCTGATAACAGACAAAATTAAGGTACTTTCCCAGTTTAGATGGAACATTAAGACAAGCTTTGTGTATGTGTGCCTGAAAGCCGAGATACAGGAAATGTAAAAATGTATTAGGTATATTTTCAGTAAGAAGGGGGCTGGGTACATTTACTGTGTTTTTCCAATGTGAATATAAAATTTATTTAAAATACTCCTGTCTTAATACTTGGGATGTGATTGTTGGTTGCTATAACTAATGAAAATAACCATTTTTTCTCCATTTAAATTAAACAATAAGAGTTCGTAATTCTGAATACTAGAAACACATTTAGTATTTGATTTGGTTAGGAGTCACAAATAGCAAATAGCCAAGTCACAAATAGGTTCACCTCTGTTTTGCATACAGTTAACATGAACAACTTGGTAACTCCACCGGTCATTGAGAACAACCCCAGTTCTCCTCCTCACTAAAGGTACCAGTGCACCATGGCATGTACTTTCATATTACAAAGCTTCAGTGCTTCACCATTTCTTTCACGTTTGTATTGAAAAATAACATCTATGGAGTTATTTCTGCTGGCAGAAAACAAGCGAATGGCTAAAGTAAATCTCTTAATGAAAAATAGAGTAATATCGAACCATTATATTTACTAATGTTGGTCAGTGTTACGACCTTTTTCATCATTGTTTTATCTGATGTGAGAATCAGCATCACGAATGAAAATAAGGTTAAAATAATCTTGAATGAAGCATCATGAATGCTAATGAAAAATGTTTGTATGTGGGTGTCAACACATTGTGTGTATGTATATGTTATATGAGAATTAAAGGATTCTTCACATATGACTTGGTCTGAGTGCACTGCAGAGTCGATACAGGCAATTCCCCTTTTTGTCGCTGCAAGAGGACTCCGATTGCTGGACACGTCTACATTTAATATCGTACGCTGTGTCGCCGTCCAATCACAGCTAGCCGAAAGCGTAGCCTTGTGACATCATTGCCATCGTGGTGATATGTTTATGTGGACAGTCACAGTCTACCACACTAGAGGGTGAAATCATTTTACACAGTATTGCTACTCCCCACCAGCCTTGTTGGGCATGGAAGGTGGTGTCCCAGAGTGCTATTCTCAAGTGCCAACGTCAACAGAATTCCTGCACCCCCCCCTTAGCAGGATCCATTCCACACAAAACAGAGGCATGGTGTGGATTTTGAAGCTAGGGACTCAAAAAGGGGCGAGGTTCATTCGATTCTATTGCCTCAAACTATACTAACATTAAATGTCTAAATCCAATACACCCCCTCCCCCAAAAGAAAAACGATTAATTTTGGGCACGTCTACATCTTGGTCTTTGCAGACTGCTATGTGTGGGTTGCATTTTCGCTAAATTTTTCACTATGAAAAAAAAATCTGCCTTAAACCCAAAACACTAGACGACACCTTGTGACACGTCCTCTAGGAATCATGAGCTGAAGGAGCAGGGGAAGGAGAGTACAGACACTGTCCAGAATCCTCCTTTGCGGAAATCTTTCTGCAGTCTTTTTCACAGCAACTACAGGTCTGTGTTACAGAGACCCACAGCAGACATCCTTTGAATTGTCTGGTGCTCTGCACCTTTCTAACTCTCAAATCACGAACTGTTTCCCAATCCAGTCCTTGGGGACCAGCAGACAGTCTTTTGGCTCAGTTTAGGTTTTGCCTACCGGGAGCTGGGAGGGAGCAAAAATGTGATCAGTCTCGGGGGGGGGGTCGCCAGGGACCAGGTTGGGAAACAATGCTTTAGGGATGAAATAGTGAGACAGAGTAGCTCAATAGGTAGTAAATCTAACACCTCTCAGCTCTGTGTGCAGGATTTACAAGTCCCCTCCATGTTTGCAAGAGCTTCCTGTATGTACGGCTTCCCCCCACAGCCCATAGACGTGGTTTAGGCGAACTTGTGTTTAGGAATTACCATTAGTGTGGAACTGGGAGGAAGCAGAAACATGAACCGTCTGGGGGTCCCCAAGTAGCGGGATGGTTAACACTGATGAAATGTATCTCAACCCCAGGATAATACAATAAGGGTAAATGTGGATGCATATTTTGCTGGAGGATATATACCTCAAACATAATTATACACCCAGGAAAAAATGTTGGATGCTGTCCATCACAGCTGCAGAGAATTGTAATCTAATTAATTTTATTTATCCAGGATAAGTGTACTTTCAATAGTCCTCTTTTAAGTACTTCAGAAGCATGGAAAGAAGAATAAGGCAATGATATTGTGGCTTTCTGGTCTAATAAAATTGGTCAGGCTCTTTGTACGCTTCCATTATGCATGCGAATGTTTGCTGGGGGCCAAGCTTAGAGCTGCCTTCTCTAATTAAGATTCCATTGGTTGAGAGCAGACTTGTATTTGGATAGGGTTGAAGGTGCACCTCCTCTGGCTGGACAGTAGGAGACTTGTTTTATACCTAGAAATGCTAGATGCATCAACTGCCAATGAACACATTCCTCCCTCCTTTTGTCTTTGCCAACAGCAGGTTAGTTAGTGAGGGGGGGGGGGAGGGTGTATCCCCCCTGAATACGTACATAGCTCACCAATCAGAGAGAACATCACAGAGATATTTAGACAGAAGTAGAATCAAGCAAGGTTGGTCATAACAGGAATAACTTTTAAAAAATTATTTTATCTTAAGCGGTTTTACATTACAAATGAGATTTTATTTCACATCCGTTTTAGTGTCCTTGAACTACAAATGAATTGAAAGTCAGGATGGATGGATAGATAGATTCCCACTGAAGAAAAACGACGAATAAAAGCCTTTTCGCATACGCACAATGGATTTATCATGATAAAATGGTTGTGGTAAAAATTATTATGATTAATTGTAACTGAGCAGAAACTGTTATTGACACACTCATCACTGGCGACTTATTCAAGGGCCTAGACTTAGATATGGAAGGGAGGGTCATGTCCCTACCAGTATTGTGGGGGTCAGGTCCGTAGCTTGAAAAGATTTAAGGGGGGTGGTCCGAAAATGTTCGTGTGGGGTCAAAGCTCCTTATTTCACTATCTGGTTACGTTCCTCAGGAAAGTATCGTACACGCAATTTTGAGACACCGCATAACGACACAAAATAAAATTGTCTTGCAGACAGTTCTAGTTCCACTTCTGTAACCAATTTAAGGAGGAGGAAGGGATTTCGATGTCCCGCAAATCAAACCAGACACCATTTCAAAAAATCGCACATTTAGAAGAATTCCTCCGCTTCCAGTGTCTACCCATGGCAGTTAATAATGGACGATAATGTATGGTGCTTATTACTATATTAATCTCCACCCATAGTGGTGCCCATGGCAATCAAGCAAACGGGAAATTCACTATCCTCAAAGGATGCGCTTATGCTTCCAGAAACTGTTCCCTTTATGGAATAGCTGTTGGCAATTTATCTTATAAATTCGTTTCACTAATCTTCAGGCAAGAAACGGCCACGTGTGTGTAAATAAGGTTTACAGTGGCGGTCGGAAAGGGAAGTTTTAAAGTATAAGGCACGATTCACGCGTAAATAACTGCAAACCGTACGGATCCGGGATTCGTTTTTTCTGTTCCTCCTTTTTACCTTTTAGATGGAATATCTACACGGTTTTTGTAACCTAAAAGTATTCAAATAATTGTGGTGTTTCGTGTAATTTTGGACTTTGTATAGGCCCATATCTTTTTTTTTAAAGTTCGTTTACCCTGGGGATATGCACTGTTGAAAAGATACCTATTTATTGTTACACTGTAGCCTCTCTGTAATTATACATTGTCTGTTTGAATGAAAGAAGCAGACACAGGCTACAGGTTGGTTTTCCAGCAGGGGACTCGCGTACAATCAGCAACTCTGTTTGTTTGTCCCAAAGTTTTCCTACCCATAGAGACCAGTGCCGGTGACCTCAGACTTAAAGCTAAAATACCGACCGCAAAGCTACGCGGGGAATTAGCGTCTCCCTTACGCTACATGTAATGGAAATTGTGACACCGCAGATCCATATTTGTCATTACGAGGCATAAAAGCAAAAAACCGGAAACAAAACGAATAGCAAATCAATGATAGAAAAAAACAATAGGCCTAGCAACGACAGCAACAGCAATAACAACATCCTCTGCAGAATCTTTACTATCCGTTGATTCACAGTTTGAGAATGTATTCGTATATTAGGCTTAATGCTAACAACAACACCAATAATAATTATTATTTATTACTACCGCCATCTACTATTATGTTTATTCTTACTAATTTCCAGGTTAATTCGTATTGATGTATGATTCCGTTCCATCAAAGTGAAATCGCACACAAAAAAACGACCTGACTGTACCTGCTTACCTACGGTCATACATCCCGCCTACTTTCAAATCTGAATAATGTACCGTTACTATGGTAATTTACCCCCTCCTCCTCTGAGGAACTACTTCACTTTCTTTTCCATCATGGCTCCTTATGACAGGCTGGGGTACTGGGGCCGTCCGACATCGACCCTGGACTGGTGCGAGGAAAATTATGCCGTATCCTTCTACATCGCGGAGTTCTGTAAGTTAAAGCTGCACATGCCGATCGCGTGAAATAAGCCAACAAAGAAATGTAGGCCTGCCGAAAAGCAGGAAGGTGCTCAGTTCAGGGCCCTTTTCCTTAATGCACTGCAAAGCACATGACTATTCTTTTGCTGGAATACTTATGTGACACTTATGCACACTTTTCATTATAACATTATAGCGATCAGAGTACTTATGAAAGCTGGTTATTTGAACGTTAACACCATAACACCCGTACAGTTCAAGTTACAACGAGCTACTCTCTATACGCGGGCGAGCCGGCAATGTCAGTCATTTTGTCTTTATGTATGGAAGAATATTGTTTTAAATTAACTACATGATATTGCAGCCCTCGGCACTGTGTAGCTGATGTATTGGATATCCCGTTTCACGATGGAGGAATGCGTGGTAATCGCAACTTTTGCAGTTTTATTCTGATCACCTTGTACTAAAAAAATGTTTGCATTGCTTAACATTTGTGGTTCTTGTCTGGAAGTTACTGCCTTACTGTGTTGCAACACCTCGAAAGCGGTCCGCTAATGCTGCCCTGATCCGAACCATCCGCGTCCACTTTCGTTTTCGGGTAGCAGTAAAAAGGTCCATTGAACTCCGTCCGTTAGCTAATGGCCAGACCGCAAATACACGCCTGGCGCCAGCCGAGATTAACCAGTCAGTCTAGGTTTGCGATACAAACCACATGCCATATTATCCTCTGCAGAACCTTTATTGTCCGCTGATTCACAGCTTGACAATGTATTCGTCTATTAGGCCTAATGCTAAATGTTTGCAACCATAAGTTACATTGTTGCGAATCGTGCATGATCGTCTGTTACCAAAAGGGGCACTTTGTAACATTGCTGACCAGAGGGGGTCCCCCTTGGTAAATTTTGCAGTGTCCCCCCCTAACCAGACACCCACCAGCCTCCTAGCTACTGGTTATAGAAATGTGATAGTATAGCCTATATTAGTACTTAAAGTGAAATGAGTACGGACCGGGATTGCAATAAATAGCCCCCATTGACAGAAACAGTTGCACGCACATCTGTCTCATAAGGCTGAATATACCTGGAAGGAAACAGGTGTCAGACTGAGGTATGATCCAGTCTTCATTTTCACGGCTATTTGAAGTTGCCAGCAAAGCTACTTAAGTGGTTTGTGTTGTGGGACACGATGAAGCATATGTAGCGTTCCTAGGTATGGAGCTGGCCGTGTTTATAAAACTTCCGATTCGTGTTTAAAATGTACTTGAGAAGTCTCGTTGGTAGTCAGGTTTCTAGAATTTGAGGTTAGATGATGGATAGTCTGCCGTTGACCTCACGTGAACACCGGTGTACTGGTATTTTAATCGCCGCCACTTTAAATGCTGGTAGAGCTGACAGCTAACCAGATCTGAAACCAACCTGCTCTTTTTCTCTCTACAACTTGCAATCGTGTCAGTCTTTGCTGACGTGAAGCAGTCCAGAGCACAGGAACTACCCTTTGGCGTTTCCTGGTTGGAGTTTCAGCCCCTTTACCCTCCGGCACTAACGAACATCAGCTACTACTGGCAGTGGATCGTACTGCCAGTGCACTAAAATAAATTAGTTAGGTCTGGCCTCTTGTAACACCGGACAGCGTAAACATTAATTCATTGTGTGTGTGTCCTCTGTGAGTACAATTTAGATGTAAAGTATACAAGTCCACCAGCTAATTATGACTTAAGGTTAATTACAAACTGCCGCTGTGCAGTACGCTGCGTTGCAATACGTAATGCCTTCTTTGAAATCCCGTTTTAATTGCCTTTTCACGGTAACCATTGTTCCTAATGGTTATTTCAGGTGCCAGGTGTCATTTTGTCATCTTCACGATGATTTCGCGGTACTGCTTTCGTGAGAATGGTTGAGTCTATGGGTTATTTTTTTTCCTTTGTAGACAAAAACACAATTTCCTGTGCATAGCTTAGCAAAGAGGAGCTTCAAGCCGCGCTGCCGTGAATAAAGGCTGTCATCAGTGTGGTTATTCTGTCGGTGCTGCGTGCTTTATGTGTTTTAAATTATTGCAGCTGACCTCGTTTTCTTTCACTTCCAGATGGGGGTGGGGCAGGTCACATTTTATCAAGATGTCAGCTGGGCTGAAGACTTTTTGGCATGTAGCAAACTATAATCAGTCACTGGTCAAATACAATCAATCGCAAACAAAGGAATTATGTGTATGAAGATGTACCACACCTACATTGTATTGTTAAACCTTGTTTTGGTCCATGAGAGCATGTGTGGTAGTGAGCTTGGGGCTCTCAGCACTTGAAGCTTGTTGGGTGACAATGACCGTGACCATGACTTTGACCATGACTGATCACCAGCATGTAGTCAACCCGCCGTGTTTCTAAAGACGTGGGTTCATTTCTGAAAATGACGCAGAGGCTGTCATAGAAATGACTTGGCTGGCATGTTCATATATCTTAAACGTGCCAACTCGACGTGTCTGTGTTGCGGGTCATAGGGCAATGAAGGGGGGCAAGGCTGCCACTCTGTGCCATCCTGACCTCAGCTGCCGGCAGTGACTTATTTGCAACAGTCCTTTGAGATCAGAATGACGCCGCACCGACTGCTGAATGGTGGGTAAACAGAATTGTACAGCCTTTAGATATTTTTGCTCCACCACTTGCTCTCTAAGGAATTTACTGAGTGAAAGCTGGTGTATGTCACCTTATTCAGGCGTCACCTGAGAATGGAATGCAATATGCTCGGCACTGGAAATAAAAGCATTCCAAAGATTAATTGTATACTTCGTCCAGCTGCTCCCGGCACTGATCTAACAGCGTGCTTATTTTGGTCCATGTTGTTTTCGATATGCTCTGCGTTTTTCTCCATTTTTATCGATTATGGATTATCGATCATGGCAGGTATTATGAGGAACAATGTGTGGAAGGTTGCAGTAAGCGAAGAATGAGCTTGAACAAAGTAAGGTAGAGGGCCAGGCCCGTGACAGTGACTGAGCATTTGGACGGGCGAGAGAGATTGCTGTAAGGTTACCGAGTGCTATAGGTTGGGCTTTTCGAAACGAATGTGACAGATCAGTGAGGATTTGAAGAACTGGCTCCACTGATGCACTTCGTCTTGTATTTCAAGCGATACAATGTTTATCTGTCAAAGAAAGCAGTAACAATATTGAATCATCTTCCCCCCCCTTCTACTGTGGTGACACATGGTGTTTTGAAATAAACAAACAAACTCAAAAGAGAGAGAGAGAGAAAGAGAAACCATCTAAATATGATTTTTTAGGGGTTTTAAATCTGATTTAAAAATCTTGGTTTTTGTCGTGTGACTTTTGTCCCAACTTTACGGTAAACTAAGGGGATAAACAAAAAATTCTGGCTCGTGCTAACAAAGGCAAACAAAGAGGATCTGTATTTGTTTTCTTATTACTTTGGCTTGTCCCAAGCCTTTGTGAGAGACACATCACTGTTTTCAGCAAGTCAGCAAAGTTGAACAATGGTTCGGGCTCACAGTCAGAGCTGGCGAGAGCAAAAACTGTCATGCATCAAACAGCGATTCAGCCTTTTTGTTTTTTTGTTTTTTTCCCTGCGGTGGGATGCAGAAATATAACTTTTTTTTTTTTTCTCTGCATGTCAATGAATACAGTTATCATGTTTCACCAATTCGGAGCATAATGGTGTCGAGAAAGAACAAACAATGCATTTTGTTCCCAAGTCAGTGGTATTAATGGAGATTAATATTTTATTGAGGGAATGGAAGTTCGCAATGTGCAGAATGTGGTACATTCTGTGCCAGAATGCAGTAACAGTGAAAAGTCTGGACACACCTACTGAAAATAGTTTGTTTTTCTATAAGATATTGGCCCTAAGCAAACCTGAAGGTTATGAAGTAAGTATAATCTTGTGAACAAAGAAAGAGATGGAGTGCTGTGACAGAAGACGTGGCCCCCACAATCCCCACATGTAAACCCTATTGAACTGGTTTGGGATGAGTTGGATCGAAGAGTAAGAGCAAAGTAGCCAACTTTGTGCCCAGAACTTGTGGAGACTCCTTCAGGACTGTCGGAGAAGCATTCCAGGTGGCTACATCTGTAAGCTCGCTGAAAGAATGGCAACAGTCTGCAATGCTGTCCTCGAAGCAAAAGGGGGCTATGCTGAATAGTCCAATATTAGATACAATTTTGAGCTATCGAACCCTTCTCTTGGTCGTTGTAATATTTGATATGTAAAACTTCATTGCCTGAAGGCCTTTTGCTATAAGGTGAATAACATAGTTCAAACAGTCAATCACATTGAAAGCAGGTTTGTCTAGGCGTGACTTTTTACTGCTGCCGTACAAAGCAATGTTGGATTTATTAGAGATTTATGTGCTGTTGAATGAAAAGAAATTACAATATACATTATACATTTATGATACATATCGATGATGCTAATGTAAGTAAATACTTATGTAATTCAGCTAAAATGATTGTGTACAGTACATAAGGGGGAAATTCCTATAGCGGAAAATGCATAAAGTGCAGAAGTACATGCAACAGTGTAAAACAGACGGTATAAAGCATTATGCATAGTCAGGGGTTCAGTAGGGGCATGGATATTCAGGCAGATCCAGGGGCCCCAGAAATTCACCGGGGCCCTTGAATATGTGAAATTATGAAGTTGTGTAATGTAGGGGGCAGGGGGGGCGACGGTGACATTTTGTCTGTGTTTTATAGCTATGCACATAGTGCAAATGCATCTAAAGAAACCTAAAATGATTAAAACTCCTTTAAAATGAACAAAATGCACAAGGACGTCACGTCTTTGGATTAAATTTAGTAGGAGCCGGGGCGCAGGAATGAGAGAATCGCAAGGTCTCGCCTTGAACCTGGAGCAGTTCTAACCGGGAGTGTCTCACTTTGCAGGGAACACGGTCAGTAACCTGATAATGATCGTACCTCCGCTATACGGCGCCCTGCAGACATTCAGAGATGGCATTGAAATCCGCTTCGTCCTCGCTTTTCTCGGAATTGCCGGTAAGCATTGCTCATCCTGACCTGACATTAAACCATTAGATGTTCGTCGTGATATTCATCTCATTTTGACAATAGATGCCTATCACTCGTATCATTTTCTTTAAATGCATCGCTGACATTTTAATCCGAGGATTAAATGGTCTGTTTGGGAGTGAATTTGAATATGCGGCCTCCCTGCCAAACACAATTTTGTTATCATCAGTGAATATATTTTTCTTACCTTTTTGAAGCTGCTTTATGAATATGTAGTAAAAACCTGATTGCAATTATGATTCATCTCTTACCGAGGAGACATTTCATCATAAACAATAAAAGAACTTTTGCTGCCTTTTAGGAGCTAATCATTTTAAAAGCAGAAAAGTACAATTAACCTTTTGTGTTATTCATGGCATGTAATAATTATGAGTTATCCTGTCATGCCCCACGCAGTACACAAACCATCGTTAGCCTCACTGCTTCTTAACTGTACTGCCAGTTTGTAATTTTCCCGATAGCTGTGTTCGCATTCAGTTGTGTTCAGTGTATTAGCCGTGCGAGCTGCGTTTAGCAAATGCGTGTGAGTGTAAATAATGGGCTTTGCAGTATCGTTCCTCAGAGAACTTTCCGCTTCACTTCCAGCTGTTGGCGTTGGATCTTGGTGCTTCCATATGACCCTACAATATGAAATGCAGGTATGGGTCTCATCTGTGTCATGGCTACTTTACTTCTTGGCTGTTAAATCACAAAAAAAATGAAATTTAAATTGGCATCCATTCATCCGTCCATCCATCCATCCATCCATCCATCCATCCATCCATCCATCCATCCATCCATCCATCCATCCATCCATCTTCCAACTTCTTGTTCTGGTCAGAATAATGGGAAGCCCTGAGCATATCCCAAACAGTGTGGTAAAGTCCTCTAAGGAGTACCTATAAATGTACTTCTCAAAAATCATGGGGCTGAAAATTAAAGAAAAAAATAAAACCTCAAATAGCTTTTTTGAAACCTGAAATGTCGGCATACGTTTAAACTGTAATGGCCTTCACCGTGGCATGTGCCAATCAAGGTCATCGGAGAATATATTTTACAAACTAGCTTCAGATGGACCAGCCTGATCATGCCAGTAACTCAGATCTGAGTTTGATGTTGAATGATGCACTTTCCGTTCCACCCTAATCTCTGCCCCCCACCCCTCCTTAGTTACTGGATGAGTTACCGATGATCTACAGTGGCTGCATCTTTCTCTACTGCGTGTAAGTGTTTCCCATTCAACTGATCTAAGTTGGCTTATCCTTTTAATATCTTCAGTTTCCGACAGAAGTCTCATTATGATTGGAAGTCGACAAAGATATGAACTTGTCTGCATTACTGGCAACAAATACGGCCAGATATACTTTAATATATTTGTAATAAATTGGTAAGATCGTTTCACTTAAGAGTACTGCACTCAGTGGCCCCTGCCTCATCTCGAGGCTTGTCCTGGTCTTACAGATTTAATGCAGCATAACTTTTTTGAGAAAGCTGTTGCACACTCCTCCAGCAATGAAAGGGGGCTTTGTTTGAAACCTGTGGATGGTCTGCACCCGCACACTGTATGGGCAACATCCTCACGCTGCATGGGCAACATCCTCACACTGCATGGGCAACATCCTCACACTGCATGGGCAACATCCTCACGCCGCATGGGCAACATCCTCACACTGCATGGGCAACATCCCGACATTTTTGGGCAACATCCTCACACTGTATGGGCAACATCCTCACGCTGTATGGGCAACCTTGAGACTTTTCACAGACATGCATATTATTATCCTCCTATTATCCTCATTGGTTTGTAACCCATACTAGTCTTAGAGGTGAAATGCCTGGCGCCCAGTTGTTTCAGACCTTGGTCAAAGTATGGTGCTTAAAATAGAATATATATATGAATATATGATCAATATTATGGCAAAATTGGATGTTGAGGTCCTTGGTAAATCAGAATGCGAGTGGTTTGTCTAGTTTCTTTGGTTAACATTATGCTATTTTCAGATTAAGTAGATACCTGAAGTGCTGGAAAAGTGTAGAATTCTCAGGGAAATTGATTTCAGGTGTAGGAAGGTAGCAAACCCCCTTTTGCCTGCTTGAATTTTGTGGAAAATCTGTGGCAGTTTGCCTCTCATTTGTGTGATATTTTGCATATATATAAGTCAAATTTACGAATTCATGTATAACTTTAAGTCTCGCTACTCTGTTTTGTAGCGATAAACAGCAATGAATCGACTTTGTCAAGGGTGGTGCAGTATAATCAGTGTTATCAGAGTCCTGTGTCATATGCCTCCGCAACAGTACGGCCTTGTCATTTGTCACTGTGGTATTCAACACGCTACAGGCGGCCCACAAAACTCTTCTGAGTCTCTTTAAGAACAGGGTTGCATTTGCATCTCTTTGTTTTCTATGATTGCTCTGCTGTGGTCTGGTTCTACACCGTGCAGCTGTGGAAAACCATTGTTTGGCATTTGGAATCTCCTCTTTTTATGTTTATGGTTTTTCCCTGACAGATACGAGTGCTTCAAGCAAGAAAAAACCGTCGATTTCCTGCTCGTAATGATCTTGGTGGCGTTCAGCATCAGCGTCACACTGGCAAGTCGGAATTAATTCACTGTCAGTGTTGTTTGACGTGCGTGACACACATGTCGATGTTACCCTCACATGCAGGTGTAGAACACAGAGATTTTATTCAGGTTAAAGCTCACGGTCTTTCTGCTGCAGTGTCTTTGTCTCGAACGCTCACCTGCTCACCCCCTGGGGTGCGGTAACTTCATCCGGAGGCGTTCCCAGTTTGACTTTTCATACAACCCTTTGTATTCTCTGCTTGAAAGCCAGTTGAAACACTGCCTTAGATTTTCTTTTGGGCTTGTCACCGTGACAGTATTTGGGACTTTGTATTGCGCATTGCGCATAATATTTTTATTTTATTTTATTTTTTTTTGTAAAAAGTTAATTTTAAAAAGTTGTCTAACCCTCAGGGGAAGAAAAATGATACTGGCAGAAAGAGAGATTTCCAAATCTGATCTGATGTCAACTAGTCCGATACATGAGACCTCTGGACAACTAGAGGTTACATTATTTTGCTTGTGTATGGAATTCAGGTGCAGTCTAGCTGTTCAAAAACGGAGGACAAGCATGTTTCCTCATTTAATCTTTTAAGAATACCTTTCTATAAGACTTGAAAGCATGAGCTGGGCTTTCCCCCTATTCCATCTTCTAACGTGGATGTTGGCCCAAGCGTTTGATAGGACGGGGTCATGAAATAGACTGTGAACCACACGGTCTTCGACAAATTAGCCATGACATTGTCAGATGTTGTGAATGATGATATTTTGGCGATGGTACATTTTCCCCCAGGCGCCTTATCCAATAATTCCACTTGATCCAGTGTATCTGCTGAAAGAGATCAGTGTGGATCACAGTAAAAAGGTGAAGAAATGTTAAAAAGGCCATTGCATGAACCCTTGGTCAATGGCCTAACTAGCTTGAACTTGCAAATGAGAAGTGGATTGGACAGCACGTATTTTTAACAGGTCATGTATGTGTATTGACTGTTGTCCACTATTGACACAGTGACAATGTTTTAACCTAACTTTACCTGTTTTTTTTTCAGGTATATTTACAGTGGAAAGAGCCAGTATTTCATCAGGTTGGTCATCCATGTATACCTGAACAATAATTCATGAATCTGCCTTGTGTACCAACAGGATTTAGGCGTTAATTATTAATGTTAATGTTACTGGGGTAAAATGTAATATTTGTCTTGGTTGTCCATGAATCTGATGAAAACGCTGAAACTCTTTCGATCAAATGTGCGGCGGCATCTCTATCATTAAGCCATTTTTCTAAAATGTCCTTGATGGAGCAGATGTGCTGTGCTCATTTTGGTATGTCTGGGAGTCAGACATCTCCTGGGGCCTTTTAGATGTTTCATGATACCGGTTCCTTTAGAGCAAGATAGTTGGAGAATCCACGGCTGAAACAAAGGAAGCCAGTTCAGAACTTGTTGTTTTTTTTTTAACAGGGTCAATTGTGGCTTTGTCAACGAGATTTAAGTGTCCCTTTTGAAAAGTGTTTCTAGGCCAGTCACCATGCTGCCTTCTCAGAGTTGAACTTTGTAAGGGGCCTATTCTGTTACCGTAGCAGTAGTAGGTTGTGTCTGCCCCTTGTGAATGTTGACATCGTTCGCAGTGTTTGTGGAAGAAGAAATCGATGAATTGTGCAGATGACACGTGGAGGTTCTGCAGCCAGGTCAAAGAGGCTGCTCTGTGAATGCTAGGCCAGTGGCCTGGGTGGGGAATGCAGGAAGCTGGAGTAGATTGTGACAGGCAGAGGCGTAGTGACCGGACAGGCAGGGCAACCAATGGCTTGAGGCCCCGAGCTAGGAGGGGGCCCCTAAGGGCGGATGATTACGTCTGCTGTACTGTTTTTCACAAAAGTGAAAATAAAGATCTTATCTTTTTATTAAATTCTCTTTGTTAATATTATTAATTTACACTTCACAGTAAAATAAAGGTTCAGAGAATCACCACTGGTGGTCGGCGGGTGTCGGGTAAATTGGGAATGTTAAAAGGGAAATGATAGGACCAGTCGCCGATCCAGCATTCTCAGCCGGACCTTCACACCGGGAGACCGTTCACGGCCACCCAGGGCAGAGTCCGGACGGCGGCACCATACAAAGTCAGATCCATTGCTAATAATGTCGTCTCCCACACATCCCAAGGGGCTGTCATATACCATATTGTTTTTACTCGACTGGGATGTTCGCAGTATATATACCAGTAAGCGCTTTAGTTCAACTGTAGTACCGCTTGGACTCAAATTGCGGCGTCACTGTTACAAGCATATCTGTAACCTTTGTTCCAAATGCGGTACGACTGTCCACTTTCAGAAACAGGCCTTCTTCCCTGGTGATGATGACAGCTAGGACAGCTAGTCTTTGCAGAAATGGCAGTCATCTCCTTCTAAAATATTTTCAGGGAATTGCAGTGGTTTCTTGCGCTATGATCTTGCTTGTTAAGTGCACTTAATTAAATTTGTTAGGTGAAAACTCCAGTAGCTAGCAAATTAAACAAGAAGTTTGTGGCATTTTAGGCTCTTACTGCAAAAATTGTTTTGAGCGATTTGACATTTGAAAGGTTTTTTCTTGGGATCGGCCAGACAAGAACAGGGAGATTCGGAGCATATCCGTTTGAATCAAAACAATGTCGTTATTGTGTCTGTCAAAGGGTTTTTTGTTTGAAGGCTGTTGCTTTATGGGAGTATCCCGTATAATAGATGTTTATCTTTTGTGAGCAGTTGTGGAGGATGGCGCTTGTAGCGTTACTTGCATGCACTTCACATCGTCCAATCAAGTGGTCCTAATGAAAGGCACATCAAAGGGTTTCAAATTAAAAGTCAACCTAATGGGCCCAACTGTAGCAAATATTACTGATGAGTTGGGGACCGTCATCAAGTGCAGTGATTGTATTTGAACATTGAACTAGCACCACCTAGTGGCTGGGCCCTCTACTCAGTTTGCAATGTTATCTGTTGTGTTAATCATAAAAAATATGACTATGCCAAAAGACAATAAACAGCAGGAGTAATCCATAAAAAACTAGATTGTTGAAGGATATTTTCCAGTGAGATGACACGTTAAGAATTGTTTGACCCATTCAAAGGTTCATTAATGAAGAATTGTGATGTCTTGTTGGCAGTGAAAGATCTTCTGGTGTGTCTTTAATTGCTTGCTGGGCTAATTGTAAAATAGCAAACTGATTTTCCCAATGCACCAGTGATGAAGGTTGTTTAGAGACTTGCCTTCTGGTACTTTTGTTAAAGCCGTTTTGCCGGATGTAACTGTATCTGGGCTCAGTTGAAGTATACTGGAACGCCTGAGCGACATGCCTTTACATTTAAATATCGCATTGTGCAATGAATGAACTTTATAATTGTGCAATGACTTGTGTATGACTTGAAAACACAATTAATTATACTGTATACACAGCTCTTGAAATGGGCCGTTACTCACCAGTACTCAGTACTGGCACCTGGTACCGAATAACAAGGGTAGTACCGACGCCTGGTACCGAATAACAAGGGGAGTACTGGAGCCTGGTACCGAATAACGAGGGAAATACTGGCACCTGGTCCCGAATAACAAGGGGAGTACCGGAGCCTGGTACTGAATAACAAGGGGAGTACTGGAGCCTGGTACCGAATAACAAAGGGAGTACCAGCACCTAGTACTGAATAACAAGGGGAGTACCGGAGCCTGGTACTGAATAATAAGGGGAGTACCGGCGCCTGGTACTGAATAACAAGGGGAGTACCGGCGTCTGTTTTTCCCACTTCAAGCCCTGGGAATCATGTTTTCTTAATAAAAATGTATATACATAGTTATATATAGAAGGACCACAACTTACAAGAATCTTGCCCAAATCCAGCAGCCGTTCAAATTGGTTTTCTAAATAAAGAAATTAGAACCCAAAAGATACTTAATTGGATATTTGACAAAAGAAGAAGAAGAAATCTTAATTACTAAACTTGATTTCTTCCCCATTCTGAATTTTTAGGTTGTGTACGGGATGTTAGTGAGCTGCCTGGTTTTACGGTCCCTGTTCATAGTCAGTTGGTAAGTGTACGTTCATTCCGCGTTTCATCGCAGAGTCACTGCCACTTGGGTTAAGGATTGTTGTGTGCTTCTGCGTGATGAAGGCCCTGTGTTTCCTCGCAGGGTGTACCCAAATCTCAGACGTCTCGCCTACACGTCTTTAGCTGTGTTCCTGCTGGGATTCGCGCTGTGGAACATAGACAATCTCTTCTGCAACACACTGCAGTAAACATCCACCATCTTTGTACCGCTTGGGAATCTGTTCATTTTTAGACACATCAGTGAGCAGGGCAGGAGTTTATAGATAGATTTTTCCATGCTTTGGTACAATCCTTTTTTCAATTCAATTAGCTAAACGCTAATGTAAAATTAAATAACCCATAGTCAAGAAGGCAATTAATTGTCTGTAAATAAAAATGCAAATTTGTTACTGTTTGTGTCCCTTTTGAAAAGTGTTGTGTCAGTAACACAGTTTGGAAGACGAATATAATAATGAATTAGAAAGCTTTATATTGTGTATTGGATATGATTTGTTGGAGATGAGCATTTGCCTACATAGTATTAATTACATTCAGAGGTGGTTGGTCCAAGGCGGAGAGGGAGAAAGTACCTTCTCTGTTTTTGAGATTAAATTATGAAATGAATACCTATGAAATAACTCATTACTAAAGTTTTAATTTTAAAACACCTTTTCTGTCTTGTAATATTGTAAAATAGTATCTTCTTACCTCCTGTTTAGCCAGCACTCGCCACTGATTACGCTGCGTGATGCTCTTTTGACGCCTTTCTTCTGCAGAAGTGCTCGAAAGAGGCTCCCTTTGGTCGGGGCGATGACACAATTCCACGCCTGGTGGCACATTCTGACGGGCCTGGGGTCTTACCTGCATGTACTCTTCAGGTAAAGAGGAGCTCTTACCGCTAGGCCTAAAGATCAGCTCCGATTGGCTTGGTAGGGCTCTGGCCTGATTGGGGGTATGTTTTCCAAAAGCTCCAATTACCATTCAGTCGCGTGGTTCCAACTGTATAAGTTGCTAACTTTGTTAGCAACTATGCTTTTGGGAAATGTACCTTAGTTTCATGGGCTTGATAAATGATTTGAGACCTAATTTTACGGATTATTTGTGATTTTGTTATGGATAAACTTGCTGTGCATTTACACATTTGAATTACATGTTGTGTTTTTTCTTGTTTCATAGCCTTCAGATAAGGATTACCTACCTCAAACACAGATCACATGTAAAGGTCAGTGTGGGGTTTTGAAAAGGCTAACATCCGGCATACTGCATGGCCTCATTCGTTTTGTTTTCTTTGACAAAATGTACATTTTGTGTAATTGCTCCTTTTGGGTATGTCACAGTTCGTCTATGGGGTGTGGCCTGTGGTTCACGTCGACATTGACAAGACTTTCTGAGTTCGAAGACCAAAGCACAAGAGATTCAACAGCCATTGCTGTGCTGGGACACACCAATGCCCTTCAAATGCTACAGGCTGCATATAGTTTTACCGACTTGCTGCGTATAGAGAGGGATTATTCTTTAATTAAGTGCCATTGCAGTCACTGAGGAAATCCTTGAATTTGAAAACACATTTATCTAGTCCAGGATGCCACATAGCACTGATCCAAAACAATAATGTTGGACTTAATTTCTATTGTATATTTAGCATACATGGAATACTGACTGTACATTACTGTTGTATAATTTCAACACTAAGTTTTTAACAGAAGAGAAATGATGAAGATGTACATGCAACAGGAATTTTAAGGCAATTTGATTGTGTGTTTAAAACACTGTCGTGTTTCTTCTGCATGACTCATGCTAAGTAACGTTTTCTGAAAGATTGACTTCAGATTCACTTTTACAGTGTTGACCCCTGGCTGCACAAAGAGTTTTAATTTGATTCTGAATATGCTTTTAGTTAAAGGTTTGTGCTGGTCACAATATGACGTCTAAAAGTAACTCCTCAGTGAAGGGTCTGTTATTAACATTTCTTATGTTTTTGTTTTATTAACGCACATAATTTTATTCCTGGAAATTTAATTCACATAATTTATGACAGATTAAAACGTTTCTCATTGCCAAGTCAGTAAATCGCATCCATAGGTTTTTGAAATTATATGAGAGTTATAACTGTAATATTTGTTTGCACCAATGTTTTCTAACAGTTGATTTCGTGCATATTTGTAGCAAACAGCTGATCTAATTTGGGGGCTGTGTAATCTACCTCCTGATTGTGCTATCTATCTAAGGACTGGACTGAAACAAGTATATGGTTTAATGTTAATCACTTGTATTGCATGGGTGGAAGTGTGGATGGTGAACTTTTAGTCTGAAATTCATGAATTGTACAGGGCTTTGCCTTGGAATTCATTTCATTATTGCTAAATCCTCTTGCTTTGATGTTTATTTCCTCGTTTTCCTTTGAAGCAAATTTGCACAGATGGTCAGTGGCCTTGCTACATCTGTATTAGGAAATCATTAAGTTTATATTGCGTAATTCGTGAGCAATGCTTAGAAATGATGCAATACTACAATACATTATTAGCACCATGGGTGATCAGATTTTCTGTTATTTTTTCCCAATTCTGGAGTTGATTCTATAGCATTAGTTCATTTTTGTTTTTGCTATCATTATGCTTTTATTCATGTAGCTTTTAATCAAAACACAAGCACTCAGAATGTAAACCCTTGTTGGATGACTGAAAATAACTGGATAATGAAGATCTGCGATAATCCACATTCTTTGACCTTATCTTGTGTTCCTAAATGGGTGAACGTGCCTTTGTGGATAACAATCATTTTGTTGTTGATTAAATGTATTTGCAAGGAACTGCCAGTAATTTAGTATCTGGCAGTATGATTAATAAAATATAGACCTTCGTTCTTCATTCCGTCTTCTGAAGTGATTTCTTCATCACTGATAATATTTTTCTCGAAATTCAGTTTTGTCCTGTGATTTATATAATAGTTTCTTATTGTGGAATTGCTGTATGGAAATGTATGGACACTGACATCCCCAGAAATGTAATGAGGACTGGAGGGAGAGGGTTATGAGAGAAATCTGGACGCACAGCTTGAGTAAGAGAAGAACTTACGCAGTACAGGGACCACATATGAGTTGATGTCAGGGTTGAAGAATCTGCCCCCAAAGGCTGTACTGTCTTTGCAAGGTTAATTTCTGCATTCCTGTCATGCAGATGAAGATGGAGGTAGCCATGGTGCCTCTGCGTTTGGATCATTTGGGGACAGTCTGGGGCCAGTGTTTGAGTAACAGTATGCAAAGACTGTTTAATGTGATGCCATTCTCCTGGAAGCAATTAGACCACATTTTATAAAACATCGTACTGTCATTGATATCAAAAGCATGAAATGTGGTGAGAAGTTCTCAAATTTTGAATGCTACTTTCAACATACAGTGGCAATCGTTACAATAACCCCAATAGAAGAAAAAAGTTGCCTCTTCAACTTCAAATTTACTTTTTTTTTATTAGATGTTGTTTCATTTGGCAAGGAAAAATATTACAGCTCCCAAAAACATCAGTACAGTTCACTTGAGTTACTGGGCAAACCAGATCATAAATAAAAATACCAGCCAAGCTTAAAGATGATGTTGAAATCAGATTGCTCAATGTGCTAAAATTCATTAATGGTGAAATACTGTTGGAAGACTACTATCTTATCATGGAATACAGTATCTTCTTCGGATTCTGCTTGTCCTCTGTGCTGTCAGCATCTTTAGTTTCTCAGTATTTATTTATGCTTAAAAGAGAGAGGATGTTGACGTGCTTTATGTGGAAAAATATAATATGTGAAAACAGAACAGGGGAAAAAAATTAATTATAAGTAAATGTTTTCATATTCAAAAGTTGGCACATTTAAAAATTCCACACTTTCCAAAGTCTCATCATGGAATGTCCAGAAAGGGTGTACATTTATTTTTCACCAAAAGTAATTTTTTTTCTTACTATTTTTAAGATATACGAAGGTCACAGACTTGGCTGGACATGCCTGCAGCATGGATCAGCGTGATTGGTTTATTCAGTGTTACTTTGAACTAAGATTTGACTCAAGATAATGGTTAATACAAGCTTGTTACTTTTTTTTAAACGAAATTAGTTTTTTGGTTTTTGTTCACCGAAAGTTGTTTTTAGCTACTATTTTTCCCCCCAAAATTAGTATTTCACTATTATTCTTTGTTTTTCACAAATAGTTTATTTTAAAAGTAAACTGTGCATTTGGTTTATACAGTACAGCACTTGGTTTATACTGGATGGCTTTGTTTATATGGTTGAGCGACTTCTTAAAGCTGTTGGTGCAGCCTGACTGTTTGCCAGACACTCCCTCCTCCTCTGCTTGTGTTTGGTGTGAGGTATTACCCTTTAGTTTAGTCTTCGCTATAAAAGACACAGAATGAGGCCAAAGCTTCCACAAAATCTACCACACTTTAAAATTAAGAGTTGTACATTTTCATTAAGATCCTTACCTTCTTTTTTTATTGCTGCATCTTCTTTGTGTGGAGGGAGGGGGGGGGAGTGGTCATACCTCCAGGTTACCCAGTAAATTTTAGCCCAGGTGTCTCACAAGTACTTTTCCGTTAAAACGCTACATTGTCTTTTGCGATGCTACATGAGTAAACGTGGTATATGAAATATATTTCACTGCTGTCGTATTAAACAAACAGAGGCATATTTGAACCTCTATGAGGTCTTTAACATACTCAGATACCGCATGTGTTCTTTAGAGATTATAGCTAGCTATATTTACGACTCCTTTACTGGAGTTCAGATAACAATGCACTCTTCCACGAAATCCCAGTTCTTCTTAAAATATCATAACCCACTTTGCTTAATTCTTCATCTGGGTTGAGAGAAAGCTCGACCGATGTGGGCATGTCTTTCTTCTCGAGGAGGTTCATAATATCTAGGGATTTCCATGCTAAGGACCTTCCCCATGTTAGCTCTGCTACTTCTCGATGTCCTCCATCATGGTGGAGGCTATCTTAGTCTGTTTCATTGTTGATATTTCTGCCTTGGCTGTGGGTCTTTTTCGCCTCTTGGCCAGCAGTTTTCTTTGGGCGTCAGGAAAGAATCACCAAATTTGGCACATAGTTGTCTGTTGCTGTTGGCTAGTGAGAAGTTTGGGGATAATGGTCTCGGAAGTTACGCCCTCCTGTAGGCCACATCTCCACTCAGGGACGGATTACGGACCGGGCCAGCGGGGCCGCTGCCCAGGGGCCCTTGGGGTGCAGGGGGCCCGTGGGGCCCCTAGCCCAAAACAATTTGCAACGCTTATCAACAATGTATTTTCGTTTGTCTATTTTAGAGGGCCTACATTCTTTGATCCTCTGCCTACAAGGGCCCCTGACCCTATAGGGAGGGCGTTTGGCTGCCAAGGGCCCTTGAATTGTGGTGGTTGTGGTGGTGGTGGTGCCCACACAACCCATAATTCGTCCCTGTCTCCACTTCTACTATCGAAATGGGCAGAAAACAGAGGGCCAAGCAAACGTTAGCGAACAAAAAGTGAGACACTAACCAACAATGAATAGACCACTGATTTTAGAAAATGACCCCAATAGAAAAGGTAACTCACAACCACTTTTAGGCCCTAAGAAAATTTTGATTAACCTACTTGTTATTTGTCCATTTCCTTCCCATTCTGACAGGCTCTTTTGGTGGGGGGCCACCTGGTGGCCACTTGGCCCTAAGCAGCCTCTTGTTTCACTCTTGCCTAGGGGCTGCTCTGTATCTGCCTTCTGCTTTAATTACTTCTGAGTATCATAAATGACTTTCTGATCATTGATGGTAAACTAGTTTCGTACCGGTCTAGTCTAAATTCAGCTGAAAATGCGTGTGTATATGTGTGGGATACATATATATTACATTGTGGGGACCAAATATCCTCATAATGTGATACAATCCTGTTATTTTGACATTGTGGGGAACATTTTTTCGGTCCCAGCGAGAGGAAACTCAACTTCACAAAAATATGTGACTGTGATGAAAACACTAAAAATGTCTTGTATTTTGTTTTGGTTGCTTCTGGTTAAGGTCGTCATTGTTGGGATTATGGTTTTGCCCATAGAAATGAATGGATTGTCCCCACAGAGATATGAGTGCAGGTGTGTGTGCATATCACATATCTCCGGCGTTTTGGTGGGATAGTGCAGGTATCAGCTTGCTTAGGTTGCATGTCACGCTCCCCTGGCAGCTTCTAAGGCAGACATGTGACATATTTATATATTTGCAGTACTTTGTTTATGCACTAGGGGCGCATAAGCGACAGGTGAGAGTAGCCAGTACAGTCTCCAATGCAGCTGTAGGACAATCCCTTCTTTCCAGTCTCCCTTTATCTCCGTTCTCGATTTATTACCTTCAGAAACAAAGAATCGTTGTGCTTTTTCTAGAGTTCTCTTCTACATCGGTTAAGCTCCGATACATTCTCATACATATAACCAATGGAAACTGACAATATCATGACAGAAAACTAAAACAGTCGTTTTCATTGGTTTTAATTTTAAATTAAATGTACAGTATAGTACAAAGCCTTTTACTATTAACAATATTAACAGAGAAAGATTTTTAAAATTAAATTCCGCATGATGCTTTCTTTCGTCATTTATTTAAATTTTGCTGTTGTATGGGTGATACTGAAGATACGCAGCACGCTACATTTTGAACTGTTGCTTCAGCATGCAGGATTTTGCTTTAAAGTTAAAAAACACACTGTTACAGTCCTAACACTTATCTTCAAGCATGAAGGATGTGTGATGTCCCTGTAGGGTGTATGGCATAAGGATCCACCAAACTCGAGTTGTTTACCATATTTTACAATTTTATATATATGATCTTCATTTAAATGAAGTAAAAAAGCAAATTCATACAACCATTCCTTGTTAACGTGATAAATAAATTAAAGGTAAATTAAGGATTTCCGTTCACACATTTTCAAAATCTACCAGCGATGAAAAAGCAGATTTTACTGGAAGGAAATATTCTCATGTACTGTAGAGCTTAGTGCGCTTCAGCAGTTGAGCATAGAGTTTGGCCTTAAAATCCGGATGACCTTCCTTGCCCTGTAGTTGTACTCGAACTGCACATTTTCATGGAAGAAATATAGGTATCCTGTTGGAGAATATGACAAACAACACAAGAGTGTGAGATTATTTAATGTTCCCTAAAAAGACTTAAAAATTATGCTGATTTTCATTCAGTAACATGATTAAGATATAGCAAGGTATAAGACCTGGCATATTTAACCCCCCGTAGCAATGGATTCTGGGCCATATCCGCCTGCATCTCCTTAAATCTGGGTGCCAGTGACATTTAGGCAGAAGAGTCACCACCAGAGTCTGTCCAGAGTTCTGAATGATTAAGGTCAGTCTGTCCACACAATGAAGATCTGGCACGCATTCGCCAGACCATATACGTATGATCAGTCACTTACCAGATGCGCAGCTAATGCATTAAGTGTCTAAGGGGATAAGCCCCATAGAGCAAGATGAGTGTGAACCAGATCTGGGCCAAATGTTGTTCAGAAATCGCCACAGATCCATAAACCGGATCTGGCCTGGCCCGAGTCAAAATTCAATTGGAGCCAAAATGGGGCAGTGAGTGGCTTGGTGGGCTAAGTCTCTGTGCCTGTCATCAGAAGATTGCTGGTTCAAGCCCTGATTGCTGCTTCAAGTCCTGGAGATTTGGTGACATTCCTTATCTGCTTCGAAACCGGAACTGGACCAGTGTGGGTCCATCGTGCAAAAAGACACCAGACCAGATCTGGTTTACGGATCTGCAGCAGTTTCAACATTTGGTCCGGATCCAGGTGAGCCTTGCTTTTTCAATAAATAACCAACCGGATTAAATTTGCTATGAGATTAGTCTAAAAGAACACTGTAAGACTTGCGTTTTAAAAATGAATCGGAATAAAAGCTTTTGCTACACAGGTAAACTGGTATGTGTTTTGATGTAAGTGTGACTTTTTCTTTAATAATCATCTGTGTTGGAATAAATTCGAAGATGGCGTACCGTCATGGTAGGTAACGGCATCCACTTCATCGCCAATCCCCGGGAAGTCGTCCTCGATAGGTCGCGGATATCCATTGTCCATTACACCACGACTTTCATCGTAGCTAAGAAGATAGAATCCCATTATATTTTAGCACATGCATAAAAAGGGTCACGTGGTCTACGAACACAAAAATGAGAACAGCTGTTGGTCAGAATGTAAGGGAGCTGCACCTCCAGTAATCTTCGTCAGTGAACAGGAGAGTTTTGCCTGTGTCTCGTATGTGAACGGCCGCGTCTATTTTCCGGATGCTTTTGGGGAGGCCTAGCTTGTGGATATACTTTGGGTAACCTTCGACCAGGGTATATCCATTTAAGGCCCACATCCTAATACCTAGGGGAATTAATACAACAAACAGAATCAATAGCCTTCCTAACCAGTATATTTTTTTCATTTTATTTATCCATCCATACCTTTTCCATATCTGCTATCATTAACCCGGTACTGGATGGCAGTCCAGAGTAGGACACTGACATTCCCCTAACCTGCATGTCAGACAGTACCAGGATCAACCCTGAATGAAGACAAGCATGCGAATTTCATACCCAGGATCGATCCTTGAGGTTGTGAGGCTATAGTGCTACCGAATCACTGTCAGCTTATTTCCGTAATTTCTTGTCAGTATGCTTCACATACATCTATAATTTCAAATTTAATGCTTAGGTCTATTTAGCAATCATCCTTCGATCCACACAGATGTTTCTGCGGCATTCTTCATAATAAAACTGCTCTAAAAAAGATTACAGTCAATGTCTGTTGCCTATTTCAGCAGTAACAATGGAAAATGCACTGACTGGAAAGGAGAAAGACTGAACCAACCGCTGAAAATGAAAACCAGGTCCTTTTCAGGGTTTTCGTACGCTGCATTGACTCTGCTCGGAATCGATGGCCAGGTAGACTTGATCAGTGTCTGATCCGGCTCAGGAAGCTGGGGGTGTAGGCGCCAATAGAACCTTACAAAACAAATGAAAAAGCAATACGACGTTTATCCCTCAAGGTTCAATGGCGTTTCCACTGGAAGCTCGTTAAAGGTGAAAAGCACGGCTGGCGTTGACTTTACTTGTCCTTGAAGATGATCGTTTCTCCTCTGAGTTCGGTTGCTGCGTCGAAAGTCAACTCTGGGTCACACTTGTTCGGAGCGTCTGGTCTCAGTTTCCTTTTACGAGAATTGGGGTTTTTGCCTGTTGCAGTCCAGGATTAAAACTTTAATGTACAAAATCACGCGGCCCAGCAAGACTATGCTTCCGACAAGACAGATCTCTTTGTACACCTTTACTTTATTCACCTGACCGGCAATCTTCAGCATACGCTTACCGTAAAGTGCCTGTATACCATTTATGTCATCCTCGGACAAGGGGTAACCCTTTGCATAGGAATAGACTGGAAACATCAGAGCACCTGGGTTAAAGGAATGGGACAAGCCAAGAGCATGACCGAACTCATGGCTGGCAACCATGAAGAGGTTGTACCCTGAATAATAGGGAGACACGGGAAAATTCAGTCAGTATTTAATTTCACCTAGAAAAGGGGGGAGTGTCTATGAGCTCACTGCCATGAGACTTACCGGCTGAATCGTTTGACCATGTCTCATCCTCGTCAAAGTGTGTGTCACCACCCAATCCTACTCCAGGAGGGTAGGCGTGGGCCAGGAGTCCATCAGGACCATCAAAAGGATTGAAGTCACCATGTTCTGAAGGAAGAGGTAATAATAAGGGGGATTATAAGGTGAAAATCATACAGGAGATGGACCCGTCCTTAGTAGGTGGGACCAGGGGGTAGCGATCTGCTGCTCAGTTCCAAAACTACAATGGTGCTCTCACCTTTGGCCCCGAAGCTGATCATAATATCTGCAATCCCATCATACACCTTCTTGAACTTCAATGGTGTCACATCACTCCAGACACTCAGGGCGTTGTGGATAGCTCTGTCCACATCTGACTTCTCCATATCTGGAGTGTAATTTGTAATCCTGCATATTTCAAGAACAAATATAAAAAGAATCTTTTTATACTACAAACAATACTGAATTGTTAGCTATCCATCCATCCGTTTTCCAAACCGCTTATCCTACTGGGTCACGGGGATTGTTAGCTATCTGCCACTAAATTCATA